>NW_023665574.1:1255578-1569473 GCF_014743375.2 Drosophila subpulchrella
CAACTTGGTGCCTTCGAGGCGGGTCGTGTCCGACAATAATACAGGTGCTCGAACAAGAGGCCAGCGAGCTATATGATGGTCAACAGCTATTCAGTCATCGTCGACAACGAAGAGGAGCCCCGAATCTGGTAGGAAATCTCGCCAACGGACTACTTGGAGTGTTAGACTCTCAGTATGCACAGAATATGGAGGATATCATCCGCAGAATCCAGGCTAAGGAATTGTACAACACGCATCTGCTCAAAATCAGACGTCGATCTAAGATAGTACAATAAACCTGATGAGAACCAGTAATGATGAAATGGAGCGCAGGGTAAGACACATGGAAACGCACGTCACAGACCTCGAAAATACCATACGAACTGGGAACATGGCACAGGTGTCATCAGAGCTAACACTAATAGCAGGGCATATTAAGAGGACACAGACAGCAGTCATCAACATAATAACCGGATTAAAAAGGGGCATAGTCAGCCCAGCATTTATCTCCGTAAGTCAGCTGCGGAAGAAGCTAATAAACATACAGGTCCATCTCCCCAAGGGGAGGCGGTTACCTGTTACATATGAGACTATGCATGACATCTATCAGGTGATGGTCTCAGAAGCCCAGGAATTGGACGATACCCTTATATTCCACACTAAAATACCATTAGTAGACAAAGAGGAGTATGACGTATATCAATTAACACCAATTCCAGTAGCTACACACAATCATATAATCGCAACGGAGACAGAAACCAAATATCTAGCGACTAGTGATCATCGAGATCGGCATTTCGCACTAACTGCGGAGGAACTGAACCAGTGCACGAAGATGTCAAAGGGACCAATGCTGTGCAATATATCATTGACTATCATTTCGAAACGCCTTGTCCAATTCAGTATCCCAGCCTAACGTTTTTTGCCATAATTGCTGCATAAATATTTTTGCTGCTGTCGTTATCGGACATAGTAACCCTAGTGGATCAAATATTTTTGCTAGTTCCGAGCACACAACTCGTTTTGTGATCGTCCCTTATCGTATGGCGTCGCACGTCCTTGGAGTTTATCTTCCTTCCGATTCCAGACTATCCCTAGTGTTTTTATTGTTGCATCTGTGAATTTGCTGAAATCGAGGTCCAACACCTGGTCGTCCTTTATAATGTCCTTAAGCAACGCGGGGTGATTTGCGCACCACTTCCTTAACCTTAATTTTGCCGAACCTAAAATTGCGCAAATTTGATCTCGTTGCCGTATCGCCTCGTCGACATAGAAATTTTGTTGAATGGCGTCTGCGCCTAGCTGCTGGCTTATCGGCGCTCCCTGTACCAAATGTTGCAAGCATTTTGTTGCTAACTAAGGTGCACATGCAGTCCCGTATGTCACCGTGTTTAACTGGAAATACCGCATTTTTTCCTGTGGGTTTCGTCGCCATACTATAAGTTGATAACCCTTGTCTTCAGGATGAACCCAGATTTCTCGATACATTTTTTCCACGTCTGCTGTGAACACGAACCGCTGAGTTCGGGACCGTAACAAAATTGATAATAAATCACTCTCAACTGTCGGCACGATTCTTAGGATGTTGTTGAGACTCTTTCCTGTTGAACTAGGAGCCGAAGCGTCAAAAACCACTCTTAACTTTGTGGTGGAGCTGTCAGGTCTTAAAACGCAATGGTGGGGAATGAAGTAGTGATTCCTTGGAACCCTGGAGAATGGTACTTCCGTCATGTGATTCAAATGTTCATACTCATCCATAAAACTCACGTATCCCTCTAGCATTGCTGGATCCCGTTTTAAACGACGTTCTAGACTGTAAAATCTCCGTTGAGCCAAAGCTAATGTGTTTCCTAGTATCCTTGGATTTTCTGCGAATGGCAATCTTACCATTAGTCGTTGATCTGGGCAGAATTTGATGTTTGATAGAAAATGTTCTTCACAAAGTCTCTCTTGGACTGTCATTGCAGGTACCTCGGTGTTTAACGTATCTAGCTTCCAAAATTTTTCCAGGGCTGGTAACGGATCTTTCCGTGTTATTGTCGTGACATTTCCTGCTATGGCTGCTGGCACTCGTCGCCTTACTGCGCCGAACACAATCCACACAAGAGAGGTTTCTTGTAGAGTTGGCTTATCCGTCCCCAACTTGATAAGTCCGGGCCTTATCAATTGTGAGTATACTTCAGCTCCCAGAAGTAAATCTATGCTTCCGGGTTGGCCGAACTCTGGGTCTGCCAACACTACTGTTCTCGGAATCCTAAGTTCTCCCTCTATGGATTCCGACGGTTGGTTTTTTGTCAGTTGTGGTAAAATAAACACCTCGATATCCGTCTGAAAGTTTGACCTTAACGATGACAGCCTCACGAGTGCCCAAGACGACGATCCCTGCGTATATTTTCCAATTCCTTGAATACCTTGCGATGTGCTGTAGGTGGGGAGCGCAAGTTGATCTGCCATCCTCCTGGACATGGGCGACTCCAAAATTCAAGTCTAGCATTCGATGAAAAACATCCTATGTTCCAGCAGGTCATGAAGTAACGCGGCTCATATTTGAAAACGAGCATCGGCAGCTAAAGCATTGTGGCCCTCAGGCACTGTTAGCAAACACTCGGCAGCAATTTTGGACGATCAAGGGAAAACAACTTGCATTGACGACAGTATCACCTGCTGCTGAGCTCGGCCAAGGTTATTAAATCAGATCATGAGTCCGCTACCAACAGATCGGGTACGAATTGCAAGACCGTTTAATATAAGTGGGGTGGATTACTGTGGACCGTTCATGGTGCATTACAAAATTCGAGGAAAGAAACCCCATAAGGTCTACTTAGCCATTTTTTGTTGTTTCACCGCCAAGGCAGTATACTTAGAAGTGGTTTCGGATCTAACCACCCAAGCGTTTTTGGCAGCACTTTAAAGATTCAATGGAAGGAGAGGAAGAAGAAACTACGATATATTCGGATAAGGCTCGGGAAATAATTACGAAAACATGCTCGCAACTAGGAACGGAGTTTCATTTTATCCCACCACGGGCACCTCACTTTGGAGGATTGTGGGAGGCGGCAGTGAAATCAGCAAAACATTTGTTGATCCGTACGGTGTCAACAGCAGATTTGACATATGAAGAATTAGAAACAGTCGTTATCGACATAGAGGCAATACTAAACTCACGGCCTCTCACTCCTATTTCTTCCAGCCCCCGCGATCTGTCTGCATTGACTCCAGGACACTTCTTGATCGGAGGACCAATAACCGCATCTCCCGACATTCATAACAAGGAGGTACGATCGGGGCTAGTGACACGATGGAAGCAAGTTGACAAGGTCAGACAGGAGTTTTGGAAAAGATGGAGCCACGAGTACCTGCAGGAATTACAAAACCGATCAAAATTTACAAGAAAACAAAAGACGTTGGCCGTAGGAGACCTTGTGGTGATAAAGGAGGACAATATCACACCGTTGCAGTGGCCACTAGGCAGTACAGTACACGCAGGAAAAGACGGTGCGATCCGAGGCTTTAACATCCGGACTTCAGCAGGAGAATGCACCAGAGCAATTCACCGGCTGGCGATTTTAACAATAGAAACCCAAAAGGCATCCGAAGAAGTAACGGGAAATGTGAGACGGTCCCCAAGATTATGTTCAAATTCATAGTTTGGCTGGTCGTTGCCAACGCCGCCCAAGCCGTCCCAATCACGGCAGAACCTCCCGTAAAGGTGGGCCCATTACCCAATAATACGGGAACATATGTAGAATTAAAGGATATAATAGCTCTAATGTTAGCAGAATGGACAATTGTATCATATTTTGACCTACGGTTGTTAGCGCAGGAAATCGCTGCATTTAAAAAAAATATCGGAAAATTATCAACTTGGTGCCTTCGAGGCGGGTCGTGTCCGACAATAATACAGGTGCTCGAACAAGAGGCCAGCGAGCTATATGATGGTCAACAGCTATTCAGTCATCGTCGACAACGAAGAGGAGCCCCGAATCTGGTAGGAAATCTCGCCAACGGACTACTTGGAGTGTTAGACTCTCAGTATGCACAGAATATGGAGGATATCATCCGCAGAATCCAGGCTAAGGAATTGTACAACACGCATCTGCTCAAAATCAGACGTCGATCTAAGATAGTACAATAAACCTGATGAGAACCAGTAATGATGAAATGGAGCGCAGGGTAAGACACATGGAAACGCACGTCACAGACCTCGAAAATACCATACGAACTGGGAACATGGCACAGGTGTCATCAGAGCTAACACTAATAGCAGGGCATATTAAGAGGACACAGACAGCAGTCATCAACATAATAACCGGATTAAAAAGGGGCATAGTCAGCCCAGCATTTATCTCCGTAAGTCAGCTGCGGAAGAAGCTAATAAACATACAGGTCCATCTCCCCAAGGGGAGGCGGTTACCTGTTACATATGAGACTATGCATGACATCTATCAGGTGATGGTCTCAGAAGCCCAGGAATTGGACGATACCCTTATATTCCACACTAAAATACCATTAGTAGACAAAGAGGAGTATGACGTATATCAATTAACACCAATTCCAGTAGCTACACACAATCATATAATCGCAACGGAGACAGAAACCAAACATCTAGCGACTAGTGATCATCGAGATCGGCATTTCGCACTAACTGCGGAGGAACTGAACCAGTGCACGAAGATGTCAAAGGGACCAATGCTGTGCAATATAAAACAAACCACGTTGGGTCCAGCGCACGAACAGTTCCAATGCGCCCTGACAGCTATTCAAGCTGAACAAAACCCCAGCTGCAAACCAAAAGAGATCAACACAACAAGCATATGGTATCCTCTTGATGCTCCAAATTCATGAATTTTCGCTACAACACAGGAGATAACGTTAACTTATGTTTGTGGCGAAGAACGAGGAAAAATACAAGTGCATAATAATGGGATCATGACAATGAATGCGGACTGCATTGCAAGGAGTCCAATAGTCACGTTACAGGGACACCAAGCGTTAAGGTCGACAATAGAGAAAAAGCCGGCGACAATTATTACGCATTCGTTCAAGAAGCCAATACAGGAGACTCAGCAAGACACGACCACACATAGCAGTACAACAAGCAACCTAAGGCACCTGCAGGGAGAAGTACATCAACTTCAAGAGCAGATAGAGAGAGGGGATTCAGAGACAAAATCCAATACGCAGGTGAACTACGTTAACCCAATCTCCATTGAAGCAGGGCTAGTAATATTACTGCTGCTAGCAGCAATTGCTGTACTCATCAGAAAAGGGAAAAAGACAAGAACGTTTCACCAAGAGAACGTCACAGAACAGAGCTTCACGTCTCCGATACCTATGAGTCGAGTGAAAACGCTGACGACAACGGAAAAATAATAAAACAAAAAAAAAAAAAAGAAAGAAAAACATTGCTATGTAGAATTATATTTAGTTTTAAATAAAAAAAAAAAGGAGTACATGTTTATTTACTAATGACCCGAATCACTATCGGAGTCATAACACATCTCCAAGGGATCGGCGTCCGGCACTGGAGGACCACGCAAGGTAACGGCAAGCACAGCCAATCGAACAACAGCAAAACGATTGTGAGGAAGAAGGACGAAGGAGCCGTCGTGGACCGTCACGGGTCGATTGGGAGGATAACGGAGACCATCTATAATAGGACCACACGAAGTACGGATCAAGACCGTAAGGCGTTTACGACGTACGTAAAATCCTGGGATATTATCCAGTAAAGACCAACAGGTGGGAACACGAGTATAACGCAGCGAACCGTCAAGGTCCAAAACGACTTCGCAATGATCATCAAGCACCATTGCAACAAACTAAGACCCAACGCACAGAACACCGCAGTTTTATAGATGATGAACGAAACCTCAACAAAAATATATAGACATACTTAATGGTAAAGTAAGCAATTTTATTAAGTATTACACACTGACAAAAGCAGATCCAATATCGCACTCAACACCGGAGTCTGATTCGTCATCCCAGGAGGACACGTCAGCCCGCAAGGCAGGACTATCGCTACGATGCAAGGCCAGGACAGCACTACGTATCCACAGTTGCTTTCCTCGACGGAAGATGCTAGGACCAGTTGGATAAAGAAGGTGCAGCCCTTGTGGGAGACGAGTAGACTTCTCTTCACATGCGAACTGAACCACGAGATCTGTATAAGGAACGAGCAACTTGTCGACAACTGACAAACAGTGGCTACTCTCCGCTTTTTATTGACGAACCCGTCAATGGGGGGGGAGAAAGTTCGTAACAAAGGTTACTCGGCTCAGTCTAGCAAGTCTAGCTCAGTCTAGCAGGGTTGCGCAGCACGGGTCGAACGCATGCAACCCCCAACACTACGGAGTTGTAAGTTGTCAGCGAGCAGAACAGACAACCAATGCAACTTATACGGGACAGCGACCAGGCGCACATTAGCAGCACAATGCTAGTGCCGACGCTGCAAGTATGGGTCAGTCGGTCAAGACTCAGTGGGACAGCTCAGCAAGCAGCACACTGCTGACACTGCAGCGTAGACGACGAGTCAACAAGCCAGAACTAAACTAGGTCAAAACCCCAACGCGAGGCGTAACATAACAGATAATGTATGCACCCAATCTTCCGGGTCATAATAGTATTTAAGCTCTGATCAACAGTTCAATAAAGTTAGTTACGAATCTAAACATTCCCCAGACTTATCACTGTCATCTCCAAGTGACTCTCGTCAACTCACTCTAGAACAGATCGTCGATCGCCTGTGGTCCGACACCGTGCTCCTTTCAGATACCTGTGTCGCGACGCGATCTTCCTGTTCTCCTTAACGTCTCCGTGATAGCGACAAGTGTTCATTACCCCCCTTTTCCCGCGGCGCGACTTCAACACACTGTTGATCTCCGGTTACACGCACACTCGTGTACTCACCCCCAAACAGGAGGAGGACCGAAACCGACGTGAGGCAAGACGGTTGTATAGTCGAGTGCGCTCTGAATTTATCTCGTTTTAAAGTCAGTGTAGCGACGGTCGTTACCTAAAAAGTGTACTGTGTATAGTGCGAGACACTCCGGGACTAGAGGTACGTACCAGGGCACTGTTCCGGCGGGGCCTCCGAACGTATCCCCAAGTCTTGGACTGGTGAGGCTGCTGTCGGTTCGTGCGCCAGGGGGGGGAGGCTTTCACCTCGAAAATCTCTCTCACGCGCACAGCATCCATAAGCTGCCACCCGCGCGTTTTTACCTCATCACTGCAAACAACAAAATCAGCTGTTTACAGTGTTGAACAACGTCGGGGTAGGAGCTTTACAGCGTGGATCCCCGCGCCTAACAGCACATAGTGTTGGAAAGCGCCATAAACGCGGGCCCAGCCTAAGTGTTTGAATTTTGAATATTCGAAATTCTCCAAATTCTGGAACCGGGATTCAGGGACGGCAAAAGGCAGAAGGCCAAGGATCGGGCTAAATTCCAACCCCTCCGCCGCGGCGGTGTCTATCAAAAGGGGCACTGGGGACCGAAAAGGGGCGGTATATCCCCCATCGTAAGCCTAGGGGAAATCTGTGGTCAGCGCGGGAGCCTCCCTCGAACAAACCGGGTAGCCCGAGATGGAGGAGGCTGAAAACCCTTTCGCGGGCAGATCAGTGGTGGTAAGATCTCCCCGCCAGCCGAGGGAGGATGGGACCGACGGAGTTGCAGCGGCATTTAAGAAGGGCAGCAAGCTCGCCCACTCGCCGGCACCTTCGACAACCGAAGTCGATGAGCTGATTGTAGACACCGAGGAAGCTAAGGAAACCCCTAAGAGGACGCGTGATCCTGCGAGCCCAGCTAATTAGCAGAGGACAACGCCGGCCAAAAGGAGCAAGGCTTCCCACGAGGCAACCTGCCTGGAGGATCTCTTGGAGCTGGGGAAGCTTCTGCAGGAGTTATCCACCAAGATGATGGACAAGACGGCGCGCCACATAACTGTCGCCACGAGGGAGACGTTCGTGCGCATGAAGGTGCTTCACACGAACAGCCTAGAGGCGAACAGAGAGGGCGGCAAGGACGACAACATCAGGGTGAATGGGCAAGATGCTGCAATTGTGTGCGCGAAATGCTCTCGAAGCCTGCAGAGCGCCGACAAAGAACAGCAGACAACGCCTGTCTGGAGGAGAGATTCTGCTGCGCAAACGGAGCCTTGGCGAAGGATAGGCCAGCCGACTGTGGCTGGAGGATCCGCGGCTCAAGTGGCCCCACCATCCACGCGCCCAACGCAGCAGAAAAGTGCAAAGCTCCCAGGAGCACCCGAAAGAACCCGCCAAAAGGGCCACAAGAGAGAGATGCGACGCACGCTGGCGCCAGTAAGAGTCCCGCCATTCCGGTCGCTGAGTGGGAGGTGGTCAAGAAAAAGCCGAGGGCCACGCGTCGCGCCAGACCCGACGCCGTCGTTGTCCAGGCGAGCGGGAAATCGTACAGCGAGGTGTTAGCCATGGTGACTCGAAGGGAAGATAAACAGCTGTCGGACTTGGGAAGCTGTGTATCCAAGGTACGCCGCACCATTAACGGCAACCTACTGCTCGAGGTGGCCAAAGGCAGCGAAGAAAGTGCAGAAGCCATGAAGGAGAGCATTGCGAGGGTGTTAGGCGACGCAGCGTCAGTGCGAGCCATGTCGGACGAGACCAAACTGCTCGTTCTGGAGATAAGAGACATCGACCCCATCGCGACGGAGCAGGAAATCTGCGCTGCGATTGCGAGCCAGTATGATATCGACGCGGAGCGCATCAGAGTTCGGAGTCTGCGTCGAGGCTACGCGGAGTCGCAGTTAGCTGTGATCAGTTTGCCCTACTCCCTGGGGAAAGCCGTCCTCCATCGAGGCGAGGTGCGGATTGGATGGACCACCTGCAGGATCCGGGAAAGAACAGGCCCCCCAAGATGTTTCAAATGCTTGGAATCCGGGCATATTGCAGTTAACTGCAAGAGCCTAGTGGACAGGAGCGATTGCTGCATGAGATGTGTTGAAAAAGGGCACAAGGCAGCCAACTGCAGCAAGGAGCCTTCATGCTTATTCTGCTCTGCGGCAGGAAGAAAGGAGACCGGGCACCAGGCAGGAAGCAGACTCTTCTCAGCCACAACCAGTGGGACAGGGAGACCTCGGCCGTCATGCAATTGATTCAGCTAAATCTGAACCATTGTAGGGCCGCGCAGGACCTCCTGAAGCAGACGGTGCGCGAGCTGGGTTCTGAGGTGGCGATACTCAGTGAGCCCTACAGAGTGGAAAGCAGCAGCGATTGGGTCACGGATCGCACAGGCAAAGCGGCACTGTGGCTCTGCGGTGTGAGTCTTCCACCAATGCGGGACACGAGGGCACGTAGTCCGAGCGAACGTAGGCGGCACATGGATCTACAGCTGCTACCTGGCCCCCAGTCTATCCCCCAGACGTCCTTTAGCAGGATCCTGTACGAGCTGATCAGCGACCTGAGAGGAAGGAGCAACGTGGTGATCGGAGGCGACTTTAACGCCTGGGCCGAGGAAAGGGGCTCCCTCTATACCAACGCCAGGCGGAAGACCATCCTTGAAGCAATTGCGTCACTGGACATCGTCCTGTTGAACGAGGGCTCCCAGCACACCTTCAACAGAGCTGGGGCCGGATCAATCATAGACCTATCGTTCGCAGCTCGTTATCCCGTAGCACACGCTGGAGGATAGGCGAGGTGTTCACCGCCAGCGACCATGAGGCCATCCTGCTGACAGTTGGCGGTCCACCGTGCCAAAGCCAGCCGGTGACCGGGCCAAGAAAAGCCTACCGCCAGGACACCTTTAGGACACAGACCTTCGCCAGCGCTCTGGAGGGATTGGCTGTATCTGAGCTGGACTCGGCAGATGTAGCAGCGAACAAATTGGCAGCCAGACTAGAGGAAGCCTGTGACCAAAGCATGCAGCAGCGTAAGACCTTTCGGAAGCACCACGCGCCAGTGTACTGGTGGAGCGAGGAAATCGCTAGCTTGCGCGGGACCTGCCTTCGAGCCAGGAGGTTAGTCCAAAGGGCGAGAGGCACCGCAAACCTTTCTGCCTGCAACTCTAGCTTCAAGAGTGCAAAGAAGGCACTCAAACTGGCGATTCGGGACAGCAAGAGGGAGAGCTACCTCAAGCTCTGTGACGAGCTGGAAAGCGAACCATGGGGAAGAGCCTACAAGACGGTGGTCAAGCGTGTGAGTGCCGGCAACAGGTCGCCTACTGACTCGGCGGTCCTGGAAGGCATTGTCCGAGTGCTGTTTCCAGAGGGTCGCCGCCATTGCATCCCCCGATGGACGCGACAAATTGGGAGCCAGATATGTCCGGTCACGGAGACGGAACTATTGTCTGTGGCAAGGAACCTGAAGGTCAGGAAGGCACCCGGGCCGGATTTGGTCCCGAACAGGCCTGTGAAGACCCTGCTATCCCTCCATCCGGGCGCGGTAGCATTGCTCTAAAACACGTGCCTGCTGGAAGGGACCTTCCCCGACAGGGTGGAAGCGCCAAAATCGTCTGCTCCTGCCGAAGCCAGGGAAACCAGCGGGCGAAGCTTCTTCCTATAGACCCATTTGCCTGCTGGACACTATAGGCAAGGTCTTCGAAAGGGTCATTGCAACAAGGCTTAGCGCTGCTATGGAGGATGCCGGTGGACTGTCTTCCAACCAGTACGGTTTCCGGAAAAGGAAATCTACACTGGACGCGATAGAGAGTGTCACCAACATTGCTGCTAAAGCCATCGCGGGTACCAGATGGAAAGGTGGGACGAAAAAGTATTGTCTAGTGGTCACGCTGGACATACGGAACGCGTTCAACTCAGCCGATTGGGGGAGGACACTGGAGGCACTACGGTCCTTCAACATCCCGGATTACCTGCTGAATGTAGTGCACAGCTACCTCAGCAAAAGGGAACTGGTCCTAGATACCTCTGTGGGCCCCAGGACTTACGAGGTGACAGCCGGTGTTCCTCAGGGCTCGTTACTGGGCCCTCTGCTTTGGAACACGATGTATGACGGTGTTCTGAAGCTCCCACTGCCGAGCAGCACCAACATTGTGGGCTTTGCGGATGATGTCGCGCTGGTTGTGGTGGCCAAGGAAGTTGCGGCCGTGAAGGCAGCTGCAAACTGCGCAATTCGAGCAGTGGAGGAGTGGCTCGCAGTGGCGGGCCTAGAGCTGGCCTTACACAAAACTGAAGCGGTGCTGATTTCAAGCAGGAAAGCAGTGGAGTCGGCGCATATTCAGATCGGAGGGACAACGATAACTTCTCAGCGTGCCAAAAGGTACCTGGGAGTCATGCTGGACACCCGCCCCTCCTACCGCGAACACCTGGAGTTCGTAAACAAGAAGGCAAGCGAAACCACAGGATCGCTCTGCAGGATCCTGCTGAATACCAGGGGACTGAAACAGGACAGACGCAGGCTTCTCGCGACTGTTGTCAAGTCGCAGTTGCTGTACGCTGCTCGAGTGTTTTTTTTTTTGTTTTTTTTTTTTTTTTGTGTTAGTGGTGGTTTAAAGCATCGAAAGCCAACTCGGAGCTGAACTAGCTTGCCGAAGTCTGGGACTCTAACCCAGTAAAAACTCCACCCCCTCCCCGCTTCCCCGGCGGTACTGCCGTTAGGTATTACTTCGCCGGGGGGGGGGGGAATGCCCTTAGGGCTCTCTAGGATTCTATCCTATTGGAATTTCGCAGTCTTTCTGCGATGCGCAGTTTTTTGAGTACTATTGTGGCCATGTTGCATACCGCAGACCAATTTACTTCTGATTCAAGCATAATGTCCACCAGGTTACAAGCGGCTGGCGTCCTCCCAACCCTTATGCTCAGATCTCTTCGTTCATTTTCGAATCTCGGACAGACAAAAAACACGTGTTCTGCGTCTTCATTATCCGACTCGCAGAGTGGGCAGTGCGGATAACGTTCCTGCTTAAACCTATTCAGATAGTATTTAAAGCATCCATGTCCCGTCAACAGTTGCGTTAAGTAGTAGTCCACATGTCCATGCTTCCGTCCCAGCCATCTCTGCAGTTCTGGGATAAGCTTATACGTCCATCGTCCTTTGCTACTATTTACCCACCTCTCTTGCCACTTAGCAATGGTGAGTTCTCTGCACCTTTTCCGTACGGATTCTGCAGTTGCGACCCCTGTGCTGCCCGCGCGGATGTTAGCTGATTCCACTGCCAGCAGATCAATCGGTATGCCTCCCGATATTACCAGCGCCGCGTCATGGGATACCGTGCGGAACGCACAGCATACCCGTAGTGCACACAATCTCTGCACGGAGTCGCCGTCTTGCATATAACTTCCATTTTTTGTGGCTCGAGCCCATGTGGGAGCAGCGTACATCAGCGTCGATGTGACAGCACTAACCAGTAATCTACGTCCTGGTTGCCTTGGTCCCCGAGTGTTCGCCATAATTCGCGATATCGCGGCCGCGGTCCTACTTGCCTTGCCACTAGCGTACGCTAGATGTTCTTTGAAAGAAAGCCGGTGGTCGATCATGACGCCCAAGTATTTTAGGCTTGGACGCGATGTAATTGTGGCTTCTCCAATTTTGATAGTAGCTGCCTCCACTTTCTGCCTGCTACTTATCAGGACTGCTTCGGTCTTGTGCGCTGCCAAGGCGAGTCCCTTGGAGTCGAGCCATGCGCTTGCTCGTTTCCCCGCTTCATTGCAGATTCCTTCCGCATCTGGGAGTTTCTTTGCCGTAACCACTATGGCCACGTCATCCGCGAAACCAATGAGTCGTGACCCTTCGGGCATCGTGATCCTAAGTATCCCATCGTACATGACATTCCATAACAAAGGGCCTAGGACTGATCCTTGGGGAACTCCCCCGGTGACCCTGTGGGTCGATTGCCCGGAATCAGTATCGTACAGGAGCAGGCGGCCTTCAAAGTAGCTCGCTATTACTCTCTGTATATACACTGGTACATTTAAGTTGCTCAGTGCATTTAGTGTGTGGTGCCAGCTGGCGGAGTTGAAAGCGTTTTTTACATCCAACGTTGCCGCTAAGCAGTACTGCTTAGTGCCGTACAACCACCTTTTCCCCTCAATGGCTTTATCTGCGATTTCACACAGTTTACCGACGGCGTCGATGGTGGATAGCCCCTTCCGAAAACCATACTGCATCTCTGAGAGGCCGTTGGTTTCGGCAAGGGCACCTTCTAGCCGGGAGTGGATTATTCTTTCGAGAATTTTACCCACCGTGTCCAGCATGCAGAGTGGCCTATACGAAGAAGGCTCCTCCGCGGGTTTTTCCCCCTTTGGTATGAGTACCAGCCGCTGTGTTTTCCAGCGGCTAGGGAACACACCTTCCGTTAGGCATGCGTTATACATGTCAACGTACTCTTTAGTGTTTGCTTTTATGGCAATTTTGAGAACTTTATTCGGGATTCCATCTGGTCCCGGTGCCTTGTCGTCCAGTATTGTCTTCAATACCTGGAGGACTTCTTCGGCACTTGTGAGCTTTATGCTCGCCCTGTTCACGATCAGTGAGGTCCGCGCCATACCTTCTTGCTCTGGGAATAGTGTTTCCACGATCCTTTTTAGGCTGACTGGGCATGTCGGTGATGGCCGACTAAATACCCGCAGCCGTTTTGTGACGAGTTTATATGCGAAGCCCCATGGGTTGGAGTCTATTTCCTCGCAGATATTGTTAAAGCACCTGCGTTTGCTCTCTTTTATAGTTTTTTCCAGGGCTCGTCTCTTTCCCTGAAGTATATTTGGAGTGCCTCAAATTTGGGCCTTCCTCTTGAGCGTTGGTATGCGCGTCTTGCCCTGTGGCAGTCTTTCCTGGCTTCCGCAATGGATTGGTTCCACCAGTATGCAGGTCTTCTTCTTGATGGGTTTTTCCCTCTTCTCTGCATAGATGCATCACAGGCTACCTTGATGTACTCTGCGATGTGGTTTGCCCTTTCTTCAGCTGAGCCGCTTGTGGAGAGGTCCTCGAACAACATCTTTACCATCTCCACGTCTAGCGTTTCTATTTTGTACCCTGGCACGGTCTTAGGGACTCGTGGTGGGCCACTTCTAGAATTTATCGTGCAGATTATTGCTGCATGGTCACTACCCGTGTAGGTGTCACTAACCTCCCAGCTGGAGCCCGAGGCCAATCCAGTGTTCACAAATGTGAGGTCAATAATAGAACTGGTGCCGGCTCTTGAAAAAGTCGGTTTTGTTCCAGAGTTCAGCAGCACTAGGTCAAGTGCGGCGAAGCTCTCAAGTAGCGCCTTTCCCCTCGCGTTGGTTCGGGGGGAGCCCCACTCCGTAGCCCAGGCATTAAAGTCCCCGGCAATTACGGCGGGGCGATTTTCCCGGGCGTCTTCTGCAATCTCTTCGAGCGCAGATGTTGCCTGGGGGAGGCTAAGGCTTGGCGGCAGGTAACAGCTATAGAAAGCTATACCATTCACTTGGGCCCTAGCGAAGCAATTTCCGCATTTTTTCTTGCTAATCTGTCGCCTTGGATTACCGCAGCTCCATATTGCCGATTTTTTGCTATTATTTGTTACCCATTCTCCGGAATTTTTATTCCTGTATTGCTCGCTTATGAGTGCCATGTCTACGTTTTTCTCGATGACATTTTGCTCTAGCAACGATTGGGCAACCTCGCAATGGTTTAGGTTAATCTGAAGGAACTTCATTTACCCCTAAGCCCTTGCATAGCCCTCCTGAAGTACGGGCATTTCCCACTCATTGTTGGGTGATCGGAATCTTTCTCCTTTTTGCGTTTGCATAGCATGCAGCAGGCCTTTGCTTTGCAGCCTCTGGCTTGGTGCTCCTTTGCGCCACAGTTGTAGCAGCATTTTGAGCAGTCCTCCTGGACCCTGCAATTCCCTGCTACATGGTTAAACTCCATACATTTAAAACACCTTTTAGGTGTTAGCTTTGGGCGGACTCTACACCAGGTCCATCCCAGCCTTATTTTGCCCTTCTCCAAGAGTCGCCTCCCTATGTCGGGCATAACTCTTAGTGTGGCGGTTTGGGTGCCTCCGTATGCCACCCTTAGGTTTACCACCGCGGGCTCTGGCAGTTCCACATCAAATTGTGATTGAACCGCACATAAGATGTCTGCTTTGTCGGTGGTCTCATCGATGTCTTTTACCTCGATCAGCATTGTCTCAGTCAGCGCTCTGACGTCGACATTGTTGCCCAGGACAGCCTTCATTGTGGTCTGAAGCTCTACGGTCTTAGGGTCAGAGACCTTGTTTAGAATCACTAGGAGTTCCCCCTTTGCTGTTCGCCTAACGGGCTGAGGCCATTGCTGTGAGCAGCTACATGCGAGGTGTTAACTCGACGTACCGCCTGTGCGCCGTCAGAATTTCGAGTGCCTTCAGGACGATCTCGGACGACGCAGCCCTTGTCATCACAGGCCAAGTTCCCCTGTGTGAACTGGTGCGGGAGGCCAAGGAGATTCGCGCGGCTCTAGCAGGCGAACAGGCGGACCGCAGTACCAAGACCGAGGTGAAGAGAAGGGCCAGGATGCAGAGCGTCGTCAACTGGCAGGCAGCCTGGGACATCTCCAGCAAGGGTCGCTTGACGCACCAGCTCATCCCCAGCATAGAGCCATGGCTCAATAGGAAGCACGGCCAAGTGGATTTTTACCTCACACAGGCGCTGAGTGGACACGGCTGCTTCCGAAGCTTCCCTAAGCGCTTCGGGCACGACACGGGTTGCCCAGAGTGCGGCAGTGGCATTGTCGAGGACGCTCAGCATGTCCTTTTTGAATGTCGCCGCTTTGGCTATGACCGCCAGATACTCATGGAGACCACCGGGGCAAGAGTTCGGCCAGAAACTTTTGTGCCCCTCATGCTTCTAAAGGAAGCGAATTGGGAAGCGACGTCAGCCTACGCAGCGAGCGTACTGCGAACGCTGCGTCGAACCGACAACGAGAGGAGAGAAGCTACAGCCTAGGTGGCTACCATTGCGCGAAGCAATACCTTGCGGTGATACCGCGCAACCACGGCCCCCTACTCCTGTTCTTGAACTCACTTTTACTTGTATATAATTGTAGGGAATAAATGAATATAAAAAAAAAACCCCAAACAGTCCTATATCGCCTGTGGTCCGGCACCGTACTACCTCGTAGTCATCCGTGTCGCGGCGCGATCCTACTGTAACACATAGCGTCCCCGTGTCCGCGACGAGCATCCATAACCCCCTCGTCCCGCGAGTGACCCGTACCTTGCCCTGCTAAACTAGGCAAGAACAATAGTAGTCTATAAAACTGTAGGATACTGCACGAATATTTATATATGTATGTTTATAAGAAAGGAACCGTGTTCCGACAAACTTACCCCCTCTTTAAATCCTGGGCGATGAGATCTCGACGCTTCGGATCCTGGGCTTTGGAAAATATTATATTGGTTATATATATATATAAATATACGTTTACCAAATTACGGCTGTTCTTAAGTATACCAATTCACTTAAACACAAAATATATAGATATATTATGCCAGAGGCATACGACTTCTTCAACGGCTGGTGGAGAGATTCTTCCTCTCTGATTGTTCATCATGATTCGCACTTTGTCTATTGATTCGGTTGGTTTAAATGTATTTTGAATGCATGTTTGAATGAATCCAAAGTTTTTTTGATTTTCACTTGCTCTCCAATTGTATTATTAGAGGATATTGGTCTTTGGTTATGCGTGAGTTCACTTTGGTTGGCTCGATTAACACATTTATATTGCATCTTGCATATTGCATACTTTCTCCGACGTATGATATTGGTCGCTACGCCTCTGAACGGATGGCTCCTACAGCTGAACAATTTTTAGGAGCATGGGGATCACGGGTACTGCAGCTACAAGCATCACAGTATGGCAGATGTCGTCCTTATTGTTGATCCGCTGGTCCGACACATCAGAACCTTTCGAGCTGCGATTTGTGTCCTCCTCAAGGACTGGATATGGATATGGTGGCTGGTCCTGGGGGCAGAAGACTCCGTGGACGACTACCCCAGGGAAAGTCGTCTTCCCTCGGAGCTGTCGGCTTCCGTCAGCAAAACATACAAATGGATTCTCCCCCTTTCTCTATTTGTCTAAGGTCTTTTATACCAGACTAGAGCTTTTACTTGGCTGCCGGTATGGATCGGATCACCTAGGTGTTCCCAGCTAGGATTACTATTCCTCGATATCTGCTATCTTGGGAGTCAACGGCCGACTGTTGCACTTTGCCAGCCACTGGAGTATGATTACCAGTAGGTTTATCGTGGCCGTTGTTCTGGCCACGCGACACCCGAGAATTGCCGAATTGCATTTTCTTCTGCCTTTACCAGTATGAGTCTGGTTAGTCACATGCACCCCTCCCCCTGTCTAAAGATTCGTCGTTGTTTCTCTATGTGAATCTTTCTATGTGGAGAGCGTACGTAACAGTCGGGTCTGTTTTTCAGCGCGGTACTCAGATGAGCTAAGGAAATTCCAGACTTAGCGAGTTAATTTCGATGAACGCCGTTAGCCGCGGCCTAAAGAATAAGATATTTAATCTTTGGAGGCGTTCGTGCAAGAGCGGTGAGAGAACGAAAAATTAAAAATGGAAGGATAACCAAAAAACGACTGCAGAAGGTCAGTGCAGATAAAAAAGGAACCCTATTCTACGCTGTTGCATATTATTGTGGGACTTAACCGACCCGAAGCAATACCACAACAGGGCAAATCCGCAGAATAGTTGAAGTACTGGAGGAGATCCACTAGAGGATTTCTTTGCATGGACATCCTGCCGGGCGTGTCCTCGCAAAGAAAGTAAGTTCTGGCCAAAAGAATTTGGTTACGTTGTAATATTAGAAGTATCTTTTTCGCAGAACCACCAGAAAGATCTCTGACGAGCTCTCCCTTGGGGAATTACAGGACTATACCTCCGCCAGCTGTTTAGAGCTAAAAAGCGGAGATGGAGGACGCGCAGGAAAAAAGACGCCTGTTAAGCTACTAATAAAAGCTTTTTTTTATCACAACCACCAGTCAATTCAGGAATCGCTAGAGCTGCGAGCCGGCTTCTATAGGGAGGAGGATTTGTTTTCCGTTTGACAACAAGTTCAGATGCTTGACAATACGGTTTTAAAGCCTAATACTCAGATCAGCTAAGAGTTTTACTAGTCGAAAAATCTAATTCTTTTAATGTGACTGAAGTTTTCAAAGTTCATTCCCAATGCATGTAGCACGGTCTGTTTTTTGACAACAGAAAACAAATCAATTGTAGCAATTAAAAAAAACTAGTCTGTTGGTGCCCAAAGTAATTACATTTAAAAGTAAATAAAATGGTCCACGGATTTTTTATTTATGTAAACTAGTAGTTTAAAACTCCTTGTTGCCTCCCGGATGCTTCGCCAACTTCTTCGCGTCAGTTTGCAGTCTGCATGGCTCTTCAGTGAGTGGGAGCCGGATTGGGAACGGGGTTGTTCCGCTGATGGTGCAGAGATCCTGGCAATGGCTCCTCCAGCTGTCCCTTAACGGGCGCCTTTTTTTCAAGTCTAACAATGATGGGCAACTTGGATAATGCTTGGGATAGACGTCCTTTTTCTGCACTGACCTCCCACAGGCGTTTTGGGTTTGCATTCCATTTCTAATTTTTTGTTTCAACACTTTTTATTCTTTGCGCGACGGCTAAAGACGTTCATCGAAATTCACTCACGAAATCTGGTATTTTTTCCGGTATTTCCTTAGCTCATCTAACTAACGCGCTGAAAAACAGTCCCGGCGAAAAGCGTTAGCCGACTATTTGCCTCTCGCTCACTCCTAGCTTAGCCTAAGCCTATTGCTCACATCGACGAAAATGGGGAATACGGCGCCTAATAACCAGTTCACATAGTATAGTTTGCATAGTACTCAGATCGGCTAAGAGTTTCACTAGTAAAAAAGTCGTATTCTCTGTAGTGTGACCTTAATTTTCAAGCCCGCAATGCATGTAGCATGGTCTTACTGTGTGTGGTAGCGGCGAAGAACACTGCCACAGCCTTCCATAGCTTGTCGTAGGAGGCGACTAATATGGCAATGGTTGCCCCATCCGAGCTTGTCGGAGCTGAAGGGGTGAGGCCTACCGAGCCTGTAATTTCGATACCACGGGTTGGGCAGCTCCAAGACTGCTCATTGAGGTTGGCCCCCTTGTGGGAGTATCGTGGTGGCTGTGGTTGACACCTAAATCGCGGGTAGAGTCTCCGGGCTCGACGTGGATGTTGCGTTATACAACTCGGGTGCTGTGACCCACAAACGGTAGAGATTTTAGATAGATCTCATCCCTACGCAAGGGGGAGTGCTTGCCCGACAAGTAAGTACTCGAATTGCTACTGGGGTGGTTGCTATGTACATAGCTATAGCTTCTAGCCCGGGGCGTTGGTCTGGCGCTTTACCTAGACCCGTGCATTATATACTCACTTGTGGGTATATTAGAATGCCGTGGTTGTAATTCCTTCATTGTGGAACACGCCACGTAAAATAAGTTCGGAGGGATCCGAGTCACACCTGTCAAGCAAAAGCACGAAGAAATACAAATAAATGGCATGTTTAAAGGATGTTTTTATTTATGTTAATAAGTAGTTTGTTACGAACTGCATTTTTTCTATGGCAGTGACGCTGGCTCATTTTACCTCAGGACGGAGTAACCCTAATGCCACAGCTGGCAACATAAAATATCGATAATTACGCTGTCTCACATCATGAAACTAGCTGTCATCACAAAGAAATAAAACATAAGCAATGGCAAATAAGTAAAAATGACGGACAATTTGGCTATTTTTGTGGAAATCATTGACTTAGCCAAGCGAGCACGGCCATCCAAGGATGCCCGTAGGATTCTGCAGGGACACCACCCATTCTCGGTCGGTTGGAGCCGTTCCTCGCGACTTCGACAGTCCCATCTACCGCACAGGGACAACTTACTCGCACATTTAGGATTTAACAGACGTTTCATAATCACGGTAAGTAAAAACATTTAGCCTTGTTCTCCTATTAACTTATTTATCTTTCCTCATTTTGATTTTACGCGGTCAAAGCTAAGAATTCGTTCCCCAATGGAAAAGGCTACAGGCGCCGCGGAAAGATATGCTCTACCAGTCATGTATTGATAGAGCTGGCATGGAAACACGGCAAACTAAAAGGGACACACGGGATGCGCGCGGGTCGGGTCACCTATTCCTGAGGAGTTCCAAGGAAAAAGAAGGGACAGGCCAAACGGTACGTAATATGTGCTGTAAACTATCCCACTGAAAACTCATAATCGCGAGTTTTCTTATAGGCCAACGACGAGGACAACTAAGGCTCTCGGGTCTAATTCCGGATTAATTAACAGGTCAAATAAAAAGAAGGATAAAGCAATGGATGTACACATGTAATCAACAATCTGAACTTCAGACACTTCTGGGCTGGGCATGGGGGGCGATTATAATCCGGACTGAGGACTTGTCCGTCGGAGGCCAGCGGCAATAAAGATATAATAGAAAACACGGGAAAACGCTATAGTCTAGTACCTCGACTATCAGATACCCGTTAATTGCTTACGGGACCAAAGGGAAATGGAGATATGCAAGCAGCAAAGCGAGATTTAAATGCGCCACCTACCGGCGGTAGGCATATTTAAACGTTATGGGCGTTAGAGTGGGCGTGGCAAATTTTTTTTTAGATCAATCGATAGGTATTGACGAGACCAATACATTTCAGTTAAAATTTTGTATCTAGCATAAAAATTGTGGGCGCCACAGGCTTGGGCGGTTTGTGGGCGTGGCATATTCGCGTAACAAAATTGCGCTGCGTACAAAGCTACGGAATCTAAATCTGGGATCCCGATTTTCTATCTTTGATAGTTTCCGAGATATCCACGTTCATACTTACGATTTTTTTAAGTTTGTGGGCGTGACAAACTTTTTTTTGTGTCAATCGATAGGTATTGATGAGAACAATGCATTTCAGTTAAGATTTTTATTCTTGCATCAAAACTGTAGGAGCCACAGTTTTGGGCGGCTTGTGGGCATTAAAGTGGGCGTGGCACTCTGCTGAAACAAACATGCGCTGCGCAGGAATCTCAGAAATCTGCATGCCTAATCACAGTGCTGTAGCTCTTATAGTTTCCGAGATCTCAGCGTTCATACGGACAGACGGACATGGCTAGATCGACTCGGCTGGTGATCCTGATCAAGAATATATATACTTTATGGGGTCGGAAACGCTTCCTTCTGCCTGTTACATACTTTCCGACGAATCTAGTATACCCTTTTACTCCACGAGTAACGGGTATAACAAGAAAGGAAGTTAACTTCGGCAAGCCGAAGTTTGTATACCCTTGCAGTTATAATTATTAAATTAAAAAATACAAAAAATGGTATTCCCAATAGTATAAGATAATATGTCAAAAAACACAGCTATAATTTGTTTCATATTATTTTCCCACCAATTTTCCGATCGTTCCTATGGCAGCCATATGATATAGTCGTTCGATTTTGATAAAATTAAGTTCGAAACTCAGAACTAATTAAAAAATGTTATTTCCAAGCGTAGGAGGTTATATGATAAAAAACACCGAAGGTATAATTTGTTTCATATTATTTTCCCACCAATTTTCCGATCGTTCCAATGGCAGCTATATAAAATAGTCGTCCGATTTTGATAAAATTAAATTCGAAATTCTGAACTAATTAAAAAATATTTTTTTCAAGCGTAGGAGGTTATATTTAAAAAAAAACACCGAAGCTATAATTTGTTTCTTATTATTTTCCCACCAATTTTCCGATCGTCCCTATGGCAGCTATATGATATAGTCGTCCGATTTTAATAAAATTTAATTTGAAATTCAAAACTGGTTAAAAAATGTTATTTCCAAGCTAAGGAGGTTATATATAAAAAGACACCAAAGATATAATTTTTTTTTCCGATTATTCCTATAGGAGCTATAAGATATAGTTGTCCGATCCGGCTGGTTCCGACTTATATACTACCTGCAAAAGATAAGATATAAGACTTTTGGGAAAGTTTCAGCCCGATAGCTTTAAAACTGAGAGACTAGTTTGCACAGAAATGGACGGACAGACGGACATGGCTAGATCAACTCGTCTAGTCATGCTGATCAAGAATATATATACTTTATGGGGTCGGAGACGTCTCCTTCACTGCGTTGCAAACTTCTGACTGAAATCAATATACCCTCTGCAAGGGTAAAAAAAACTGGCTCCGTGCTGGCTCCTACAGGGTAGAAGAAAAAAGGAGGCCTGCTAAGGGACAGCTGGAGGAGCCATTATCAGGACTCTGGGCGATTTCCTGCAGCATTAACTTAACAACCCTGTTCCCAATCCGGCTCCCACTCCCTTAAGGTCCATGTCGGCATATTGCGAATCGGAGCTGGACTGCAAGTGGCGCGTAGAAAATGGCGAAGCATCCGTGACAATAGAAAAAAGCCTTTAACAAATTTTAACATATACTATGTTTATGCTATGAATTTCATGCATTCTCCAATACATGAAATTATAATAGCCCCTGTTTATACAACGCAGACAAATTCATGAAATGATATTAGTAAAGCTGTGAAATTTTTGGAATTTGATATAGAGCTCTATAGAGTAGTAGGCTGTGAAGTAGGCTGTGCCTCAGCATTTCGTAAATTGGGACTGAATTTATAATCAACTTTCGTGTGTTATCGAATTCATGAAACGATGTTTATGCACACACGAATTTGCTCATTTTATGACTTGATTTCATGAAATAGGCATAACATAAACACAGTTATAAATAAAATCGTCCTTAGAACATTTCATTTCCAACAGTAACTCTACGAGAACTTTCCCAAGTTAGAACCGTTTTTTCCCTTTGATGTGTTTATAACATCTTCCTGACATCTTCCTTGACTATATACATTTTAAAGCAACAATTTACCCGAAACGCCAAGTACAAAAAGTACCTTAACATGTAAAAAATATTCAATACAACACTGGAATGTTGAATCGATTTGCGTGTGTGGTCCCATTTTCAGCTGCAGCGAGTTGTAATTTTTACGCCACCACACACAGAAGTTTTGGAACCATTTTTTGTGGTTTCACCGAGAGTTTTAATCCGCAGCAATTCTATAATATTGAGTTATATTCTTTTAATTTCAACGTTTTACAATTTGTATAAATCTTCCCTATAAACGATCATTTTGGATTTTCCCTCTGGTGCAAGAATAATTATAGAGTCAAAAGAGCGCGGTCTTGAACAGCCTACATAATACTGACCATTAAGGTAAAAATCTAAAAATCCAGCTGTTTACGTTAAAAGGGCGTTTAGTTTCAGGAGGCAGTGTCGAGCTGCAGTTTTATCCAGATTTCGACATCTCGCGCGCTCGCACTGCCGTCCGCTCTCCCTCTCCATCTCTCACCTAAGTCACTGGAGCGCTTAAGTTAAATTAGGCTACCAATAAACACCTATACACGTCGAGTAAAAATCCCCAAATTACCCACGCGTTTTTTGCGTACCCCTCGTTCTTGGGACTTCACCTATTTCAGCGATCAAGCCGCCCGCCCCAACATTTTGGTCCAGTCGAAGCCGGGTTTCAAAATCTTTGGATTTTCCTCTCCTGGAGTTTCCTTTGATTTTTCCCAGCAGGTGGCAGATAAGATCCACTTACTATAATTTGCCGGTCATACAGGCCGTTTTTCGAACCCTATTGCGACTAACTTTCTGTATGATATATTGTCTTAATCCAAAAGTGATTAATCCGACGCAAGCGGCATTGAATATATGTAATTCAATTCAGTCATATGTGGCCGACAATATTCTTGTTTCCTTTGACCACAATTGTACACTTGAAACAATTCCAGTAGATATTTCAGTGCTAATATTCAACTAAAATATTTCTCAAATTTATTTTTAGTTCCAATTAGGTCTAAATTATAAATCAGCCACAGTAAAAAAATCCCGATCATAAAATTTGTCCTTAAGATTTGCACTTTTTATTATTCCTGTTACTCGTAGAGCAAAAGGGTATACTAGATTCGTGGGAAAGTATGTAACAGGCAGAAGGAAGCGTTTCCGACCCCATATATTCCTGATCAGAATCACTAGTCGAGTCGACCTAGCCATGTCCGTCTATCCGTCTGTCTGTCCGTCCGGATAAACGCTGAGATCTCGAAAACTATAAAATCTAGGCTATTGAGATTTGGCGTGCAGATTCCTGAGCTTCTTACGCAGCGCAAGTTTGTTTCAGCAGAGTGCCACGCCCACTCTAACGCCCACAAACCGGCTAAAATTGTGGCTCCTACAGTTTTGATGCTAAAATAAAAATTTTTACTGAAATGTATTGTTCTCATCAATACCTATCGATTGACCCCAAAAAAAGTTGTCCACGCCCACTTTAACGCCCACAAACTTCAAAAAATCGTAAATATGAACGTGGATATCTCGGAAACTATCAAAGATAGAGAATTGGGATCTCTGATTAAGATTCCGTAGCCTTGTACGCAGCGCAAGTTTGTTACGCGAATATGCCACGCCCACTCTAACGCCCACAAGCCGCCCAAGCCTGTGGCACTCACAATTTTTATGCTAGATACAAAATTTTAACTGAAATGTATTGGTCTCGTCAATACCTATCGATTGATCCAAAAAAGAATTTGCCACGCCCACTCTAACGCCCATAACGCTTAAATCTGTCTTCCGCCGGTAGGTGGCGCATTTCAATCTCGCTTTGCTGCGTGCATATCTCCATTTCCCTTTGGTCCCTTTAGCTGAGTAACGAGTATCTGATAGTCGAGGTACTCGACTATAGCGTTCTTCCTTGTTTTTTACTGTGTACCAGCTGCGTGTGTATATTTACATAAATATTCTAATACAGTTCACTCTAACTACTCTTTCTAATACAGTCCACTCCAACTACTTTTCTCGACCTACAAATACGGCTAAATTATTTCTAAAATTAAAAACAAAGTTACACAAGTAAGGAAGATAGCTTCGGCAAGCCGAAGCTTATATACCCTTGCAGCTATAATTATTAAATTTAAAAACACAAAAAATGATATTCTCAATAGTATAAGATAATATGTCAAAAAACACCGAAGCTATAATTTGTTTCATATTATCTTCCTACCAATTTTTCGATCGTTCCTATGGCAGCTATATGATATAGTTGTCCGGTTTTGATAAAATTAAATTCGAAATTCAGAACTAATTAAAAAATGTTATTTCCAAGCGTTGGAGGTTATATGTTGAAAAACACCGAAGCTATAATTTGTTTCCTATTATTTTTCCACCGATTTAACGATCATTCCTATGGCAGCTATATGATATAGTCGTCCGATCTCGATAAAATTTAATTCAAAATTCAAAACTAATTAAAAAATGTTGTTTCCAAGCTTAGGAGGTTATAAGCTAAAAAACACCAGATATATAATTTTGTAAAATTTTTTTTTTCGATTATTCCTATGGGAGCTATAAAATATAGTTGTCCGATCCGGCTGGTTCCGACTTATATACTACCTGCAAAAGATATAAGACTTTTGGGAAAGTTTCAGCCCGATAGCTTTAAAACTGAGAGACTAGTTTGCGTAGAAACGGACGGACAGACGGACAGACGGACATGGCTAGATCGACTCGTCTAGTCATGCTGATCAAGAATATATATACTTTATGGGGTCGGAAATGTCTCCTTCACTTCGTTGCAAACTTCTGACTGAAATCAATATACCCTCTGCAAGGGTATAAAAATGTCATTTCCAAGCTTAAGAGGTTTTATGTTAAAAACAAGAAAGGAAGTTAGCTTCGGCAAGCCGAAGCTTATATACCCTTGCAGCTATAATTATTAAATTTAAAAACACAACAAGAAAGGAAGTTAGCTTCGGCAAGCCGAAGCTTATATACCCTTGCAGCTATAATTATTAAATTTAAAAACACAAAAAATGATATTCTCAATAGTATAAGATAATATGTCAAAAAACACCGAAGCTATAATTTGTTTCATATTATCTTCCTACCAATTTTTCGATCGTTCCTATGGCAGCTATATGATATAGTTGTCCGGTTTTGATAAAATTAAATTCGAAATTCAGAACTAATTAAAAAATGTTATTTCCAAGCGTTGGAGGTTATATGTTGAAAAACACCGAAGCTATAATTTGTTTCCTATTATTTTTCCACCGATTTAACGATCATTCCTATGGCAGCTATATGATATAGTCGTCCGATCTCGATAAAATTTAATTCGAAATTCAGAACTAATTAAAAAATGTTATTTCCAAGCTTAGGAGGTTATATGCTAAAAAACACCAAAGATATAATTTTTTTGAATTTTTTTGCCCGATTATTCCTATGGGAGCTATAAGATATAGTTGTCCGATCCGGCTGGTTCCGACTTATATACTACCTGCAAAAGATATAAGACTTTTGGGAAAGTTTCAGCCTGATAGCTTTAAAACTGAGAGACTAGTTTGCGTAGAAACGGACGGACAGACGGACAGACGGACATGGCTAGATCGACTCGTCTAGTCATGCTGATCAAGAATATATATACTTTATGGGGTCGGAAACGTCTCCTTCACTGCGTTGCAAACTTCTGACTGAAATCAATATACCCTCTGCAAGGGTATAAAAACACCGAAGCTATAATTTGTTTCTTATTATTTTCCCACCAATTTTCCGATCGTCCCTATGGCAGCTATATGATATAGTCGTCCGATTTTGATAAAATTAAATTCGAAATATAGAATGAATTAAAAAATGTTATTTCCAAGCGTAGGAGGTTATATGTTAAAAAACACCGAAGTTATAATTTATTTCATATTATTTTCCCACCGATTTTACGATCGTTCCTATGGAAGCTATATGATATAGTCGTCCGATTTTGATAAAATTTAATTCGAAATTCAGAACTAATTAAAAAATTTTATTTCCAAGCGTAGGAGGTTATATGTTAAGGAACACCGAAGCTATAATTTGTTTCATATCATTTTCCCACCAATTTTACGATCGTTCCTATAGCAGCTATATGATGTAGTCGTCCGATTTCCAAAGTTATAATTTGTTTCATATTATTTTCCCACCGATTTAACGATCGTTCCTATGGCAGCTATATGATATAGTCGTCCGATTTTGATACAATTTTATTCAAAATTCAGAACTAATTAAAAAGTTATATGTTAAGGAACACCGAAGCTATAATTTGTTTCCTATTATTTTTCCACCAATTTTCCGATCGTTCCTATGGCAGCTATATGATATAGTCGTCCGATTTCAATAAAATTTAATTCAAAATTCAAAACTAATTAAAAAATGTTATTTCCAAGCTTAGGAGGTTATAAGCTAAAAAACACCAAAGATAAATTTTTTAAAATAATTTTTTTTCGATTATTCCTATGGGAGCTATAAGATATAGTTGTCCGATCCGGCTGGTTCCGACTTATATACTACCTGCAAAAGATATAAGACTTTTGGGAAAGTTTCAGCCCGATAGCTTTAAAACTGAGAGACTAGTTTGCGTAGAAACGGACGGACAGACGGACAGACGGACATGGCTAGATCGACTCGTCTAGTCATGCTGATCAAGAATATATATACTTTATGGGGTCGGAAACGTCACCTTCACTGCATTGCAAACTTCTGACTGAAATCAATATACCCTCTGCAAGGGTATAATATTAAATGCAAGGGTATAATAAATATTTCCTTATTTCGCTGAGCGTTTCTTTGACAGCTATATGTTAGAATCTTCCGATTCGTATTAAATATAATTCGAAATTCTTAAAAATACACAAAATGTTATTTCCAATAGTATAAGATAATATAACAAAAATCACCGAAGCTATAATTTGTTTCATATTATTTTCCCACCAACTTTCCGATCGTTCCTATAGCAGCTATATGATGTAGTCGTCCGATTTTGATAAAACTTAATTCGAAATTCAAAACTAATTTTAAAAAATGTCATTTCCAAGCTTAAGACGTTTTATGTTAAAAAAAACACAGAATCTATAATTTGTTTCTTATTATTTTCCCACCAATTTTCCGATCGTCCCTATGGCAGCTATATGATATAGTCGTCCGATTTTGATAAAATTAAATTCGAAATTCAGAATGAATTAAAAAATGTTATTTCCAAGCGTAGGAGGTTATATGTTAAAAAACACCGAAGTTATAATTTGTTTCATATTATTTTCCCACCGATTTTACGATCGTTCCTATGGCAGCTATATGATATAGTCGTCCGATTTTAATAAATTTTAATTCGAAATTCAGAACTAATTCAAAATATTTATTTCCAAGCGTAGGAGGTTATATGTTAAGGAACAACGAAGCTATAATTTGTTTCATATTATTTTCCCACCAATTTTACGATCGTTCCTATAGCAGCTATATGATGTAGTCGTCCGATTTTGATAAAACTTAATTCGAAATACAAAACTAATTAAAAAAAATGTCATTTCCAAGCTTAAGAGGTTTTATGTTAAAAAAAAACACCGAAGCTATAATTTGTTTCATATTATTTTCTCACCAATTTTCCGATCGTTCCTATAGCAGCATATGATGTAGTCGTCCGATTTTGATAAAACTTAATTCGAAATTCAAAACTAATTTAAAAAAATGTCATTTCTAAACTTAAGAGGTTTTATGTTAAAAAAAACACCGAAGCTATAATTTGTTTATTATTATGTTCCCACCAATTTTCCGATCGTCCCTATGGCAGCTATATGATATAGTCGTCCGATTTTGATAAAATTAAATTCGAAATTCAGAATGAATTAAAAAATGTTATTTCCAAGCGTAGGAGGTTATATGTTAAAAAACACCGAAGTTATAATTTGTTTCATATTATTTTCCCACCGATTTTACGATCGTTCCTATGGCAGCTATATGATATAGTCGTCCGATTTTAATAAAATTTAATTCGAAATTCAGAACTAATTCAAAAATTTTATTTCCAAGCGTAGGAGGTTATATGTTAAGGAACAACGAAGCTATAATTTGTTTCATATTATTTTCCCACCAATTTTACGATCGTTCCTATAGCAGCTAAATGATGTAGTCGTCCGATTTTGATAAAATTTAATTCGAAATTCAAAACTAATTAAAAAAAATGTCATTTCCAAGCTTGAGAGGTTTTATGTTAAAAAAAAACACCGAAGATATAATTTGTTTCATATTATTTTCTCACCAATTTTCCGATCGTTCCTATAGGAGCATATGATGTAGTCGTCCGATTTTGATAAAACTTAATTCGAAATTCAAAACTAATTTAAAAAAATGTCATTTCTAAACTTAAGAGGTTTTATGTTAAAATAAAACGCCGAAGCTATAATTTGTTTCTTTTTATTTTCCCACCAATTTTCCGATCGTCCCTATGGCAGCTATATGATATAGTCGTCCGATTTTGATCAAATTAAATTCGAAATTCAGAATGAATTAAAAAATGTTATTTCCAAGCGTAGGAGGTTATATGTTAAAAACACCGAAGTTATAATTTGTTTCATATTATTTTCCCACCGATTTTACGATCGTTCCTATGACATATATTGACATATATTCGAAATTCAGAATAAATTAAAAAATGTTATTTCCAAGCGTAGGAGGTTATATGTTAAAAAACACCGAAGTTATAATTTGTTTCGTATTATTTTCCCACCGATTTTACGATCGTTCCTATGGCAGCTATATGATATAGTCGTCCGATTTTGATAAAATTAAATTCGAAATTCAGAACTAATTAAAAAATGTTATTTCCAAGGAAAGGAGGTAATAAGTTAAAAAACACCAAAGATATAATTTTTTAACATTTTTTTTTTCGATTATTCCTATGGGAGCTATAAGATATAGTTGTCCGATCCGGCCGGCTATATACTACCTGCAAAAGATATAAGACTTTTGGGTAAGTTTCAGCCCGATAGCCTTTAAACTGAGAGTCTAGTTTGCGTAGAAACGGACGGACAGACGGACAGACGGACATGGCTAGATCGACTCGTCTAGTGATGCTGATCAAGAATATATATACTTTATGGGTTCGGAAACGTCTCCTTCACTGCGTTGCAAACTTCTGACTGAAATCGTTATACCCTCTGCAAGGGTATAAATATCCACAAATTTACTTCAACAATTCTTCTGCAATTTAGTTGTGAAGGTGACAATCAAAAGCACCGACAAACAAACATAAGCGAAGTCCTTACAATTCCCGCTACGTTATTCCGCTATTCGCAACCCACATATGTACTTATGTACAGGGTACATACATAGGTATAACGATATTTTCGACAGTGCACAGTGTGTCAAGAGATCACAATAAATGTTCCTTCCGAACAAATAAAATTAAAGTCCGTAATTCTTTACATAAGTCCGACCATATGATATAATAAATAATTATTGACTCTGCCTATCCGACAGTGCGACCGTATATATTTACAATCTTGATTGGTTCCTAAATTTAAAATGGATTCTAGCCCCCAGCTGACTGTCTGATCCACTTTGAGGCCACTGTGAACGCTCCAGATGCTCCTACCCCAACGTTATCTGCCTGTAAAATCCGTCGCGATCACTTCAATTCCTTGTGGCAAACGGCAAAGGCAGCATACGACATATGCTCCGACTGCATTAAAGCAGCAGACGAGTGCGCCGCAGACACGAAATCCATACTAAAATCCAAGTATGTCAAGACGTACTCCACTTACGAAAGGTTTGCCGCGCAGCTCATGGAAGAAATCCAAAAAGGCTCCTCCCAAATACCTCAAGCTCCAGTAACTCCGTTCCGAAATTCCACGTCTTATGGCTGTCGGCTCCCTCCTATTGACACAGAGGTTTTTCTGGCGATTATCTTCGCTGGCCGACTTTCCGGGACCTTTTCACGGCAATATACTAACGCCCGTTGAAAAATTATTCCACTTAAATTCAAAAAGAAGTGGAGAAGCTCATTCCATAGTTTCGAGATTCCCCTCGCCAATGATGGCATTCGCTCAGCCTGGAAAAACCCAACTGAGCGTTTCGAAAATAAGCGATTGCAGGTGATCAGTCACCTGAAAACACTTTTCAATGTGCAATCCACAGCACAGGAGTCGGGAGCAGCCTTAAAGTAACTTCAACGCACTTTTCAAGGTTGCTTAACTTTCTTAAAATTTTCCGGTGTTAATATTGAGAATTGGGACCCTATCATGGTTTATATCACAAAAACAACCAAAGCTCACGCTCTCATTATGGGAGCAATACATCCAAAAGGAAGCCGAAATTTCTACGTGGCTTGAGCTTGATTCCTATTTGACGGAGCACCATCGAACTCTTGAGGCCCTTTATAGCTTCCGATCTGCCAATTTCCTCCACGTCCAGTTCAAAGACACAAATCGAGTGGCAGAATTTCCAAAAATAAATTCCTTCAACACAAGGTTAGTTCCGATACCCAAAAGCTGCGATCTGTGTTCGAAGAAGAACCACCCCGTGCGTATATGTCCACGCTTCCTACAAATGACGTTAGAAGATCGCCAAGCCTATATCCAAATTAAGCAGTTGTGCTTCAATTGCTTTGCAAGCAGCCATCAATTCCGGGATTGCACAAGCGCTCACAACTGTCTCACTCGCCAAGATCGGCATCACACATTGCTGCATCGAAAGAACGGTTCTAGTACTCCGCCGATTCCATCCGACCCTCCAAGGCCAGTATCCGCCTCAGTTCCATACACCATTTCGTCCTATTCAGCACAAGTTTCCGTACAAAAAGTCCCTCCTAAGAATACCCCATCCGCATATTGGGTTCCATACCCCGCCTTGGATGGCAGATGTACTCGAGGTATTAAATCCTACCTATGCCAAGTCTGCCAAAATATTCATCCTCAACGGAAGTGCCAACTCTTTTTACGGCTTTACGTAAAAAGGGCGTTTAATTTCAGGAGGCAGTGCCGAGCGGCAGTTTTATCCAGATGTCGACATATCGCGCTCGCACTGCCGTCCGCTCTCCCTCTCCGTCTCTCACCGCTCCGCACAGCGCTTAATTTAGGTTAGGCCTAACGAGTTCTTATTTCCAAGTGTACCAATAAACACCTATACACGTCACGTAAAAAACCCCAAAGTACCCCCATGTTTTTTGCGTACGCATCGTTCTTGGGACTTCCCCTATTTCAGCGATCAAGCCGCCCGCCCCAACACCAGCTAATCTTAAGGCCTAACCAAAGATAATATAGACTCTTAGATAAGTAACCCCCGTACCATGTACAGCAACATTTTTGGTGTTGATTTTTTATATGGGTTTTTGATCTTCTAAAAAAAAACCTCAATGTCGCATCTGACTAACGTGCCGTAACAATGCCCTGTGAGCTATGGGTCTAAGCGCTTTACTGCGGAACCTGTCGGACCGTGTTCAGAAAGATGCAGATCATAAATATAACAAGAGATATAGCTTTAGTCGATGCCATCGACTATCAAATACCCGTTACTCAGCTAGAGGAGTGCGATGGAGATGGAGATATGCAACGCGACTGTTCACAATGGCACACCCCGCAACGGCGCCACATAGCGTCGATTTCTTTGTTTGCTTAACAACAATTTTGGCATGAAGATTGATATTGATAATCAAAACAAAGTTGCATTTACACTAGTACAAAATCTTAAAAAACGTGGGCGCTAGACAGGCTTTAGGGTGGGCGTTTGTGGAAGTTAGAGTGGGCGTGGCACCTTGCGTGTGGGTGTGGTCGTGTTGAGTACCTTTAGGTACGAACATTCTCCCCCCATTGAGGGATACCCTCAATTAAGGCGTGATGTCGGTCAGCCCTTGGCCGAATTGTATAGAAAGTACCTAACAAAACATTCACCGAAGTGGATCTTTCCTTCAACTGCGGCGGTTCCTGTTTGTGATTCAGGTCCTTCACATCTTCTTGATGCTGCTTAACACTCGCCTTTGCGATACAATTGCCATTACCGTGGAGACTGAAATTGTGCCCTTGTAAAACTTGATCATTTGGCACGTCTTTGGTATGTGGACCTTCTGCAACAAAACTAAGATATTTCTTGGTTACGTTTAGAAATGTTGAACAAAAGTCAGACTTCTTGTAAGTTTTAAATTGATGAGAAGTCGGTTCTATATTAATTGGGTTTTCTCTTGCAGTATAAAGTTCAGTCAGCTGCAATGAACCATTATATATATCGGTTGATTCTCGATCGGACGATTCAGTGTCGCTAATTTTTGATTGGTTACATATATCTTCAGGCTCTTTTGTTTTATGATCCATCAATGCTACGTTCGTTTAATGAATCCCTTCTCCAACGAGTGATATTTCATTTTGCCGTTTGCTTTCTTCTATATCAAATTGATTATTATTCATCGGATTTTTGTCTTTCGTTGGCTCATAAGCAGCGTTCGGTCCCGCAAGATCATCTCTGTCTTCTACACGAATAGGGTTGATTTCCGTATCAGATGAGGTTTCTTTATTGAGATAACCTGTGATTACATAACCAAGCCTTGTGTCTTGTGCCAAAGGATTATTAGGTCCTAGTTCAAGAAGTTCACCGGTTATTACACGAGAATATATCTCAACCCCTAAAGTTAGGTCAATGGGTCCAGGTTGCCGAAAGTCTCGATCTGATAACGGCGGTCCCTCGGGAATGTTAAGATCGGTATCAATCGGTACTGACGGTTGGTCTGTAATGACTGTGGGAATAATAAATTCCTCTTCTAGTGTTTCAAACCCTGATTGAACTGATGAGAGCTTTAGTGATGATTTGATTACTGTTGATATTTTTCCTCCGATTCCAGGTATTTCAATCGGTGACATTTCCTTAAGAGATAGTAGATTTGCCATCCTCCTTGAGATAAGATTCACCTGTGATCCACCATCTAGGTGACCGTTTGGCCCTTGTAACGATACCTTGGCGGTCGTGAGCAGAGTATATCCTCCTACGCGGTCGTAGCCTGCAATGGTTGCTGCTCCGGCCACTAGATTGCTAGTCGGTACTTGGTGTAACAGTGAATGATGCCGTTGTTGACAGCCTCGACAAGTGGCTGGTGATCCACAGTTTTCAATCTTATGAGCTGTAGACAAACAATTTGTGCATGCTCCTACTTGAATAATGGCTTGGCGCCGCGTTTTGAGGTCCATTTCCTGGAAACGGCTACAGCTCTAAAATGACGCGTCGTTTGGGCTAGCTCTGCTTCTGCCAGAGTAACGCCCAATGGAAATTCAGGTGCCTTTGTAGGGCTGGGGTTTCGGTTGGGGCGTTCGAGGCTAATGTTAATGATGATTCCAATTCGTTGCATCTTCTCTGCAACTGTCGGATCACCGTGTCAATTGCGGAGTCTCCTTAGACTTGATCTCCTGTTGTGATCTTGATGTTGGCCGAAGTTCGACTGGGGGGCCGGAAGTCCGCTTCCTGTCGGCATGTTGTCCAAAAAGATTTTGTGATATTTTTCGACCAGCTCCTTAAGTGCTACTAGTCGTGAAGAGTACTCACTTCCAGTGGGTAATGCCGCTTGCTGAACTTCTTCATCTAGGTCGCAAAACTGCTGCCAGAAATCGTTTTGCTGATTTAGTTTACCGGAATAATAGCCGTCTCGGTGGCGTCGTTCGACCGAATCCTTGCCATAATTCTTTATGAGCTGTTGGATCTGTACTTGTAGCTCATTTTGGTTGTCTAGTAATCGAATGTGTAAATTGATTCTTGTGTGACTTGTTTCCTCTATGAATGAAGTAGACATATTGTGTGTCTTGGAAACAAAGAATCCTTTGAAGCCGGATAAAGCTGTGTGTCTGGTGAAGCTGGATGAAGCTGGGTATCCTGTGAAGCTGGATGAAGCTGACGATCCTGTGAAGCTGGATGAAGCTGAGTATCCTGTGAAGCTGGATGACGAAGCGTATCCTGTGAAGCTGGATTAAGCTGACGATCCAGTGACGCTGGATGACGAAGCGTATCCTGTGAAGCTGGATGAATCTGACGATCCTGTGAAGCTGGAGCTATGGTTTCCGGGGCGGGTGGATGTAGTGAACTTAACGGGTCTTCTCACCAGTCAGAGGTTCAGCTTTTGGTAGGAAGTTTGTTGCTAAAGTGTGATCCTTTGTTGGTAAAGGATCACTTCGAGGTCACCAATGTTTGTGCCTAACCGAAGTAGACACTTCTGGGTCACACCCCGGGACAAGGGGGTAATGAGCACTTGTCGCTGGCACGGTCACGATGGTTACTGTGATGCCGAACCCCAGGCGATGCTGAGCTGCGCTGAGATTGAGCTTACGTGGTTAGCTGCTTGTTGAGATAGTGTATTACGAGCCCTATTCCCAGAGGTAGGAAGTAGAACCGCGGAGTTATGGAGTGCGTTGATAACTGATTTATTCTTCATTTGATACATGCTTATATACTACTTGGAACACGGAAGTTTAGTGTAATGATTAGTGAAATAAGCTATATTCTAAAGTAGGTAGGTAGGCAGGTAGGTAGGTAGTTTCGATTATGGTAGCAGTTTGCGCAGTTGGCTCGGCTGCCACTGCAAAATGTGCTGACTGCATTGGCGGGTCAGAGTACCGCTGAGACGGTAAGTTAGTGAGACATGTAATATGCTGATCAGCAATACTCATCTGCAGTGAGTGCTACTGAGCGCCTGGTATTGTTCCAAACTAGGCTACTGCTTGATTTGTTGGGTGTGGTCATGTTGAGTACCTTTGGGTACGAACACTAGAATTCCCCTTTTTTCTACGAGTAACGGGAATAAAAATGTTGGAAAATATTCGTAGATTGTCCAAAGTGAATGCTTTCAGTGTAAATAATTTTTTTCTAGGGATATTATAATCGTAATCTTGACCTTAATTAAATAAAATCCAGCTAAAAAAGGTATAGAAAATAGTTCATGTTAAGCAATAAACAGGGTCGTTAAAAAACATGAAAATACAAATCTAAAATCACCAGAAAATCGGAAATAATTCTAAGACACGATCTAATTATAAATTAGTACAATAGGAGACTCCAGGGCGCTCCAACATTTTTTACATTTTTTCTTCGGCATTTCTGTGTAATAAATTTTGGTCCAATTAATGAAAGAAATAGAGTGCGAATAGATTTAATCCAGGTGAAAAACTAATTAAAATAAGAATACTGAAAGCATGATATCCATGCGTGAGTGTGTATATATACATTTTATGCAGAGTGGAGAAATGAGAACCGTTTAAATACAAATTCTTTATAATACCTACTGATATCCTCCTCCTAAAAATATTTTATACACATTTCTTTAACAGAATTAACACTGTTGAGAAATAGATCGTTCATATAATTAAATATCAATATTATTATTACTTCGTATTATTTGCATATGATCGCACCTAGTTTAATGCTTATGATTATTTTGTTTCTACATAAAAACTTTAAGCTCACACGCATAGCCAAAACTACCCTTCAGTTCTGCAGTAGGGACCTGGCTCAAGGCAAAAAGCTTTTTATACCCGTTACTCGTAGAGTAAAAGGGTATACTAGATTCGTCGGAAAGTATGTAACAGGCAGAAGGAAGCGTTTCCGACCCCATAAAGTATATATATTCTTGATCAGGATCACTAGCCGAGTCGATCTAGCCATGTCCGTCTGTCCGTCTGTCCGTCTGTCCGTCTGTCCGTCTGTCTGTCCGGATGAACGCTGAGATCTTGGAAACTATGAGAGCTAGGTTATTGAGATTTGGCGAGCAGATTCCTGAGCTTCTTACGCAGCGCAAGTTTGTTTCAGTAGAGTGCCACGCCCACTCTAACGCCCACAAGCCGCCCAAAACTGTGGCTTCTACAGTTTTGATGCTAGAGTAAAAATTTAAACTGAAATGAATTGTTCTTATCAATACCTATCGATTGACCCAAAAAAAAGTTTGCCACGCCCACTTTAACGCCCACAAACCGCCCACAAACTTCAAAAAATCGTAAATATGAACGCGGATATCTCGGAAACTATCAAAGATAGAGTATTGGGATTTCAGATTTAGATTCCGTAGCTTTGTACGCAGCGCAGGTTTGTTATGCGAATATGCCACGCCCACTCTACCGCCCATAAACCGCCCAAGCCTGTGGCGCTCACAATTTTTATGTTAGATAAAAAATTTTAACTGAAATGTATTGGTCTCGTCAATACCTATCGATTGATCCAACGCCTACCCTAACGCCCACAATGCTTAAATCTGTCTTCCGCCGGTAGGTGGCGCATTTAAATCTCGCTTTGCTGCTTGCATATCTCCATTTACCTTTGGTCCCTTTAGCTGAGTAACGGGTATCTGATAGTCGAGGTACTCGACTATAGCGTTCTTCCTTGTTTGTTTTTTTTTTGTGCCTAAAACGCTGTCAGCAGAGAAGTTGACGCAGCGTAGAAGACTCCCGACGAAAACGGTCGTGCAACAAAGAGAGGCAGATACTCGGAGGATCCCTCTCTTTCTTTGTCTTATAATCTGCCTGTACTCAGCGCTCTCAGAGACAAATTTCGGCCGGTCCGTTAATTTTTTTGCGTCTCTCCGTTATGTTCGGCTAGCGACTAATATTTCGCAGGAAAATTTTCGTGGATCATGTGAATGCCCTAATATTTTAGGAGCATTATTGTATATCGCAAAAAAACAACTAATATTGTTGTAATAGTAATTAAATTATTTGATTATAGTAAAATTAAGTAAATTGAATTTACTTATAATGTTATGTTTACTTATTATACATTTTTATTACAATATTATTATACCCGTTACTCGTAGAGTAAAAGGGTATACTAGATTCGTCGGAAAGTATGTAACAGGCAGAAGGAAGCGTTTCCGACCCCATAAAGTATATATATTCTTGATCAGGATCACTAGCCGAGTCGATCTAGCCATGTCCGTCTGTCCGTCTGTCCGTCTGTCCGTCTGTCTGTCCGGATGAACGCTGAGATCTTGGAAACTATGAGAGCTAGGCTATTGAGATTTGGCGAGCAGATTCCTGAGCTTCTTACGCAGCGCAAGTTTGTTTCAGTAGAGTGCCACGCCCACTCTAACGCCCACAAACCGCCCAAAACTGTGGCTTCTACAGTTTTGATGCTAGAGTAAAAATTTAAACTGAAATGAATTGTTCATAGCAATACCTATCGATTGACCCAAAAAAAAGTTTGCCACGCCCACTTGGACGCCCACAAACCGCCCACAAACTTCAAAAAATCGTAAATATGAACGCGGATATATCGGAAACTATCAAAGATAGAGTATTGGGATTTCAGATTTAGATTCCGTAGCTTTTCACGCAGCGCAGGTTTGTTATGCGAATATGCCACGCCCACTCTACCGCCCACAAACCGCCCAAGCCTGTGGCGCTCAAAATTTTTATGCTAGATAAAAAATTTTAACTGAAATGTATTGGTCTCGTCAATACCTATCGATTGATCCAAAAAAAAATTTGCCACGCCTACCCTAACGCCCACAATGCTTAAATCTGTCTTCCGCCGGTAGGTGGCGCATTTAAATCTCGCTTTGCTGCTTGCATATCTCCATTTACCTTTGGCCCCTTTAGCTGAGTAACGGGTATCTGATAGTCGAGGTACTCGACTATAGCGTTCTTCCTTGTTTTTTTGTTAAGTTATAGAAATTTAGTCCGTTAAAATTGATTTTAATATTTAAAACATTTAAGTATTTACATTTTTAAAAAAATTCAAATTTTATTTTTTACTCAAGAAGTAAAAAATATGTAGTCGGATATTTTTCGCCTTAGATAGGGTATAGGTGCAGTGGCACGCGCCTTCAGCGAAGAGAAAACAAAAGAAGTTAAGTAAAGGGCTGATAGGAAGACTTGGTGCATTCCGTTTGAGTGATTGAAAGGGAAGCATCAATTTAAATTGTTCGCAGCAGAGTTACCTTAATCGTTTCTTTAAGTTATTATTATAAAGTCAGGTAAGTGCTACGTTAAGTTTAAGATGTTGTGCATTGATCTTAGTTTAAAGTACGTAAATTTTGAAGGTATTCAATGGGTTCCGTTAGCCGAAAGTGGATGACGAAATGTTTTGTGTAAAAAAAAATTCCCCAAAAGGTTTATACACAGCTCTAAAAGGTAAATATACAAATTTAAAGTAAAACGCATTTTTATACCCGTTACTCGTAGAGTAAAAGGGTATACTAGATTCGTCGGAAAGTATGTAACAGGCAGAAGGAAGCGTTTCCGACCCCATAAAGTATATATATTCTTGATCAGGATCACTAGCCGAGTCGATCTAGCCATGTCCGTCTGTCCGTCTGTCCGTCTGTCCGTCTGTCCGTCTGTCCGTCTGTCCGTCTGTCTGTCCGGATGAACGCTGAGATCTTGGAAACTATGAGAGCTAGGTTATTGAGATTTGGCGAGCAGATTCCTGAGCTTCTTACGCAGCGCAAGTTTGTTTCAGTAGAGTGCCACGCCCACTCTAACGCCCACAAACCGCCCAAAACTGTGGCTTCTACAGTTTTGATGCTAGAGTAAAAATTTAAACTGAAATGAATTGTTCTTATCAATACCTATCGATTGACCCAAAAAAAAGTTTGCCACGCCCACTTTAACGCCCACAAACCGCCCACAAACTTCAAAAAATCGTAAATATGAACGCGGATATCTCGGAAACTATCAAAGATAGAGTATTGGGATTTCAGATTTAGATTCCGTAGCTTTGTACGCAGCGCAGGTTTGTTATGCGAATATGCCACGCCCACTCTACCGCCCACAAACCGCCCAAGCCTGTGGCGCTCACAATTTTTATGTTAGATAAAAAATTTTAACTGAAATGTATTGGTCTCGTCAATACCTATCGATTGATCCAACGCCTACCCTAACGCCCACAATGCTTAAATCTGTCTTCCGCCGGTAGGTGGCGCATTTAAATCTCGCTTTGCTGCTTGCATATCTCCATTTACCTTTGGTCCCTTTAGCTGAGTAACGGGTATCTGATAGTCGAGGTACTCGACTATAGCGTTCTTCCTTGTTTAATCATACATATGCCCATGCCTTTTTTCAGGAGCGTTGGCCATAAACTCCGACGACCCGGACACATGTTTGAGAAAGGCGATGCCGAACGTGAAAAACAAACTAACAAAACAAAAAGTAAGAAATACTAACAATAATTGACCCTTAGTTGAAAATCTGAATAATACGATGTAATTAAAGTGAATTTAAATGTAATTAAAAATGTATGTATTTTAAATTCTATACTTTCATAAGTGAAAACTCATGGGATAAATTCTGAATTTCACAAGTGATTTCACTTGGGACGTGTGCAAGTGATTTCATAAGTGAAATCTCATGACAGTCCATACGAAAAATGAGTATAAGGAACAAGTGAAATCCCGTGGGACTTCAAAAAATTTTCATTTGAATTTTCACTTGTGAAAATGCGGACATCCCATACAATTTTCTATATGGAGTGTCACTTGTCCTTCACTTGTGCAAGAGGACATGTCCCACGGGATTCACAAGGTGATTCACAAGTATAACTTTTTTTTTGGAACTGAAGGGTACAGTCGAACTGCATTAGTAATGAAACATCACGCGATTCTTTTGCATGCATTTTTTGGTCAACGTTTTTCGGCAGTCATACAGTTGAACTTCACCCGTAACCGCTCGCTAATCGCAACCCACTTAATCCTATTCTAAAACCGCTTAAAATTCAACAAAACCTCAGAATACCATAAAACATTAATACAGTCCACTTCAATCGTAATCATAACAAATTTTGGTTCATTCGAGTAGCCGGATACCCGCGTTTGATTTTGAGTTCATTTGTTAATAAAAAAAAAACAAATTAGTCGTCATGAACACGATAATGCATTGGACGATTCAACAACGTGGTGCCTGCAAGGAACAAATAGCTCGCACCCTTAACAGCGCTTTGAAGTTTTCGCAGAGATGTGATAGTGTGGAAACATTGCAACTGAAACTGGATCGTCTAATAGCCACCTTCAACCATTTTATAGAGCTTCCCGATGAATTAGTGGCATTTAACATGGAGGAGGGATATGAAGACCCTGGCTTGGATATACCTGAATACGAGGATAGGTTCAACTGCGCGCACGCTATTTTTAGTAAAGCCTTTAACCAGATGGGGGTCAAGATCATGGGGAGGACCAGTCGAACATTTTGCTATCAAGTAAAGTGGAACGTCTATTCGAGGGACAAAACCAACTTCTAGAACTAATTTAAACCTAGTCGGGAGAAGCTAAGTATGTAAGCTCAGTATGTAATAATGAGAAATTTTCCTAGTGCCAAAAGTTTCATTGTCTAAGATCTTATTTGAATGGTGACGCACTGTCCTTAATTAAAAATATTGCCGTTTGTAATGACAATTACCTAGATGCGAGGGAGAAATTGGAAAACCGTTATAACAAGAAAACGCTTATCACTCGATCTTTTGTTAACAACGCTGAGTTACGAAGAGTAATTGATTCTGCCGACGAATGTATCGGAGGCCTATACGCGCTGAACTGTGAGAGCCTCGATGTGTGGCTTATTCATATTTTGTTGTCAAAGTTAGATTTCGAAAACAAACAAGCTTGGGCTAACTGTTGTGTGTCGTCCATGGAAGACGTCACCATAAATGATTTATTCACTTTTCTTTTCGCTCATTGTAACACTTTGGAGTCTTGTCAGGATATATACGTAATGCAACCCTCAAGACCAGAGTAGACGCCGCCAAGAACTATATCATGCAAGTGGGTGAAATCAGTATTCTTGCGAATGTATATATTGTCAAGAACAGCACAATATTTATGGATGTACTGAATGTAAGGCCCTGGATGTACCAGAGCACCGTTATACTAAGCTTTGTTTTAATTGCCTAAGTCGATCGCTTCAAGTCAGGGACTGTAATTCCTCGAACACTTGCTGATAGTGCAACGCTAAGAATCACACGCTAGTCCACCCGGAAGAGTCAAGATCGATTCCGTTGGTTTCCGACCATATGTCTGCGGCTAAAGTAAATATAGTTCCTTCGATTGATCATCATAGTCCAGCGCACCTATCTGGAACAAGATTCGCAGCTTACCGTTAGCTGACCCGACGTTTGGAGCACCAGGACGTTATTTTAGGCGCTGATCAACTGTGAAACATACATACTGGACATCGCCGAGAGTTTGGTATTGAATATCCGATCGCACTACTAATTTTGGTTCGGTTATTACAGGCAGCTATAATGATTGTAGCGAAGCATCTACGCACGCACTACGCTTATGAAGATTTGGTTTTCTTAGTTCGATCATTCATGGACATGGAGCAAGTGCATCTTGGGAAGGCAACGATTGACGCCAGTGATCCTGCAAAACAACATGTTCTGAAAACGCATTCTCGCCGAGAAAATGGTGTACACATTGTTCAATACCCATTTAAGGAACCCATCAAGCCATTTGGCTCTTCGTTGCCACGAGCTTTAAGCCGCTTTGCCGACTTAAAACGGTAATTTCGAAAATTCCCTGCACTCAAACAAAAGGTGGTTTATTTCATGGAGGATTACTTAAAAAGAGGACACATGAAATTGATACCTGCTTCTGAAGCGTCTGAGGACCCAGCACGCTGTAACTGTTTGGCACACCACGCAGTGTTTAAGCCTGATTGCACTACTACACGTTGCCGAGTTGTATTTGACGGCTCAGGAAAGGATTCCAAGGTCCAATCGTTTAATTTACGACTGTTTAATTGGGGAAAGGAGGAGAACGCTACGATGGATCATTATCGACTGATGACAGTAACGTATGGCTTAGTTTCATCGCCGTTCATCTGTGAGCGCTGCTGTTGTTCTTAACAGAGACGCATACGTTGATGATATTCCCACGGGATGCGACAAAATGAAGGATCTCATTGCACTCAAAGATGAAATAATTTTGCTTCTAAGCTAAGTTCAATTCAACCTTCGTAAGTGGAGCTCAAACTGTTACGCACTATTGAAGTCTTTGCCAAAGTATTTGTCAGTATCCACTTGAAGCTTTAAAGAAATACAGTTCATTTCGATTTGTGAGTGTGTTGAGAACCAAAAAATGACTTTATTTTCTTCACGCTAGAAACCCCCGGAATTATCTTACCAAACGCATTCTGCTGTCAGAACTAGCCAAAATCTACGATTCGCTGGGTTTGCTCGCACCCACAACCGTGTTGCTAAAGATTATTTTTCAAGATGGCTGGCTGAGTTCTGTCTGATGGAATGAGGTATTACCTTCCCAATTATGTGCACGGTGGCATCTCAGGCATCTGCTGTCGCTATCTATAGTCGCGTCGACGTCAACCATGGATATACTTCAAACAGATAATGACAAAAACTTGCGTTGCACCTATTAAGTCTGTCTCCATTCCGCGACTCGAGCTAAACTCAGCCCATTTACTCTCTAAATTGATTTTCCTGGTCGAGCAATCATTAACTGTTCCTATTTAAAGAATCAATTGTTGGTCAGACTCTGAAATAGTCCTACATTGGCTATCATCTCCTCCCCGGACCTTAACACATGAGTGTTCAACCGTGCCGCCGAAATTCTAGAGGCTTGCCCACGAAGCTGCTGGCAACATATTCGAAGTGGCGATAATCCTGCAGACTACGCATCCCGTGGAATACTTCCAAAGGACCTCTTGGACGATCCAATTTGGTGGAATGGACCAGTTTGGCAATTTGGCCACCCGTTAAGGCTAAGTATGTTCTGTCAACAGAGAAAGAGGCATGCCTGGTGGTAAGGGCCGAGCCAAAACATAATCTACACTTTTCCGGCGACGGAAATTCTCTAACCGGTATGATCAACAAAACCTCCTCATGAACTTTTTTTTGAGGATATTTAGGTATTGCTACTGTTTCTGTCGGCCTGGGAGCTACAATATGACCGATCTAGGATATTCACCCACGTTCAGAAGAAGTTCTTTAAAGTGAAATTCAAGCAGCTAAACACCGGACAGCCATTAAAAAAAATCGATGTTGATCCGCTACACCCCTTTTTAGACGAACAGAGATCAATACATGATGGTGGTCGCATCGAAAATTCTATGGCTAATTACGCAAAACATCCCATAATCCTGCCTAAGGAATCTCCAACAGCTGCTTTATTAGTCCGATATCAACATCGCTACATGCTGGAGTTGAATACACGTTTCATAGTCTGCTCGAAGATATTAGATTCTAGAAGCTCGAAACCTCGTCCGCTAAACTGTATTTAATAGCAGAACTTACTTCTTGGTTTACCCGAGTTTCAAGTCCAACCCGCCCACTGTTTTCTTCACACTGGACTGGTTATCAATTGGATCAAAGCATATTGTACTTATATTCTGAACGGCACATCTTTTTATGGAGCTAAACGAGACTTAGCTGAAATGCAACGGATCGCAATTTCCCAAAATTGAGTAATGAAATTAACTCATAAAAGTTCATCCTGGCCAGGATCACAGGGTCCGTGTGGTCACAAGCACCCCATTACAAAAATTGCTGTGCTTCCTTTGAACTGAACCGTCGTTCAGGGGGGCCGGTATGTTAAGATTTAGATCAGTATTTAATTGAATATCACTATTATTATTACTTCGTATTATTTGCATATAATCGCACCTAGTTTAATGCTTATCATTGTTTTGTTTTCTACATAAAAGCTTTAAGCTCACACGCATAGCCGCAACTGCAGTCGATCTGCATTAGTATTGAAACATCACACAATTCTTTTGCATCCCTTCAGTTCCAAATAAAAAGTTTCACTTGTGAATCACCTTGTGAATCCCATGGGACATGTCCTCTTGCACGAGTGAAGAACAAGTGACGCTCCATACAGAAAATTGTATGGGATGTTCGCATTTTCACAAGTGAAAATTCAAATGAAAATTTTTCGAAGTCCCACGGGATTTCACTTGTTCCTTATATTCATTTTTCGTATGGACTGTCATGAGATTTCACTTATGAAATCACTTGCACACGTCCCAAGTGAAATCACTTGTGAAATTCAGAATTTATCCATGAGTTTTCAAGTGAAATCACTTGTGAAAATCAGAATTTTTCTATGAGTTTTCACTTATGAAAGTATAGAATTTAAAATACATACTTATTTAATTTCATTTTAATTAGATGGTATTATTTAAATTTTCAAAAATTGGACAATTATTATTTCTGTTTTTTTGTTTCGTAAGCTTTTTTTTAACGTTAGTCATCGCCGTTCTTAAACCTTTGTCGGGGTCCTCTGAGTCCTTGGTCAACGCTCCTGAAAAATCCCTGCGGGATTTTTTTGGCACAAAACATTTCATCATCCACTTTCGGCTAAAGGAACCCATTGAATACCTTGAAAATTTACGAACTTTAAACTTAGATCAATGCACAACATCTTAAACTTAACGTAGCACTTACCTGACTTTATTATAATAACTTAAAGAAACGATTAAGGTAACTCTGCTGCGCACAATTTAAATTGATGCTTCCCTTTCAATCACTCAAACTGACCCCTTTACTTAACTTCTTTTGTTTTCTCTTCTCTGAAGGCGCGTGCCACTGCAGCCATACCCTTTCTAAAGCGAAAAATATCCGACTACATAATTTTTACTTCTTGAGTAAAAAATACAATACAAATTTTTTAAAAGTGTTAATATTAAAATGATGTAAATATTTAAGTCAATTTTAGCGGACTAAATTTTTATAACTAAACTAAAAAATTATACTGTAATAAAAATGTATAATAAGTAAACATAACATTATAAGTAAATTCAAATTACTTAATTTTACTATAATCAAATAATATACAATAATGTTGGAGTGATATTACGAGAATCACCCTAACAATCCCGATCTAGACAACGAGAACGACGAGCAGTAACACACATTTCAGAAGAAGACGACTCAAAAGAAGTAAAGGACGAGAACATCGACGATAAGACGATAACGACGAGTAGAGGCAGTATTTGACGAGATTTGATCCAAAGAAGACGTGCTTATGTGAAAAGCAAAACGACGCGACGACGGTCTATTATACTCACATTGTGACATACCATATTTATCATATCATTTAAATAAATACTTAAACTTATATACTTTAAAAATAATAAAAACCCCACATTTGGGTGCTCGTCCGGGAAGTATCAGAGAAAGTTGAAAGTCATCAGTGAAAACTTTGTACGAGGTGAAAGGGTGGACACATAAACCCTTCGTGAAACATTCATTTTTTCAATTATGGCGTGTCTAAACGATTTATTCTATAACAATTTGAAAAATGCGTCAAAGGGAAGCATTTGTGCTTTGCACAAATTTGTCTTTGAAAAAGAGGGAGACAGGAATAATCGCAAACGACTTCGCGAATATTCTGGTTTCCAATTCGACGAAAATGACGCAGTTTATAAAGCCAAAAGTGTATACGTGCAGGCAAAACTGACTGAAAGAGATTTAATTTCAATATGCCTAATTTTGAATATAAGCCACGACGTCGAAAACATGCAACTGCATATTTTTCAAAATCTTCGATTTGACCAACTTCTCGGTGGCAACGAAGTGGAAGATCCAGAGGAATCTGATGAAGACAGAGATGATGACGAAGAGAACCAAAGCGACGACGAAATCGAGAGAATGGTTGCAAATTCCGCAGGAACAAATCCAACGAGTGAAAGAGAACAAAAGAATAATTCGCAACCAGTACCAATTCAATACAATGAAATGCCGCGTTTCGCTTTAAGTTTTCGCGATATAGAGGAATCTATAAAACAATTCGGGGGGACAGACGAAATTCCAGTCGACGTTTGGATAAGTGATTTTGAAGACCAAGCTGTACTTATGGGTTGGAACGTTATGCAAAAGCTAATCTTTGCCAAAAAATCGCTCAAAGGTGTCGCGAAATTGTTTGTGTTGAGCGAGAAAGGAATAAATTCGTGGAGTGCGTTGAAATCGTGTTTGTTAAGCGAGTTTAGATCGAGAGTGAGCAGCAAACAAATTCACAAGCAACTTGGAGAGAGAAAACGACGCGCAAACGAAAGTGTACAGGAATATTTTTACCTTATGAAAGATATTGCCTCACGGGGAAATTTTGAAGAAGACGCTCTCATCCAATACGTGATCGACGGTATTGATGAACTCTCAATTAACAAGTCTATGCTTTATGGAGCTAGAAACATGACCGAATTCAAATACAAATTGAAGGACTACCAAGCGATCAGTGCGAAATCCCATTTTGGCGAAAACAGTGCTAAAGAAAAGAAAGCTCAAGCAGTGCACGGTGGTTCGAAAACTGGCAAGAAAGAAATCGTTTGCTACAATTGTGGCGAGAAGGCACATCTGTCTAGTGGTTGCAACAACAAAGAGGAAGGCAGAAAGTGTTTTAAATGCAACAAATTCGGTCACATCTCCAAAAACTGCCCCCAAGGCGACAAATCAGTCGAAGAGTGCAAGCCAAACGCGCGTGTTTTAAGTGAGCACAACAACATGATGAGCAAAGTTGTTTCAATCAAAAACCAAAATTGTATTGCTCTATTCGACACAGGCAGTAAATATAATATTTTGCGCCAAGGCATTTACGATGAGCTAGCTTTGCCGAAGCTGAAGGAGTGCAGTGTATACCTAATTGGATTTGGAAAAAGTCGCAATGCCAATAAGATCAAGCCAATTGGACAGTGCAAGCAAGCAGTGTGGATCGACAGCAGTGCCTACGAATTGAACTTCTTCATAGTTCCGCTCGATTGTATGGAAACTCGTATGATCATCGGCGAGGAATTGTGCTTGCAAGCAGAAATATCGTTCGGTCCAAGTGGTTTGCGTGTGCGAAATTTAAATAACCTTTGCGAAGAGAACATCCCATCAAACTTGCTGAAAATTGACACGGTTATTAACAAAGATGAACTTGATATAAACGAATCAGCTGGTGAGTGCGCGAAGCAAGAAGTGAGTGAACTAATAATGAATTACAAGCCGCTTAAATCGAAGTCGACAAACATTGAAATGAAAATCCTTCTAAACGACGAATCGCTAATTTTCTCGCGTCCACGTAAATTCGCTTTTGCTGAAACGAACGTTATCGACGAACAGATCGAGCAATGGTTGGATAACGGTATAATCGAGGAGTCCGACTCAGAATTTACAAGCCCGGTAGTGCTTGCGAAGAAAAACGACGGATCGCAACGACTCTGCGTAGATTTCAGGCGTATAAACAAGGTAATCGTAAAAGATCATTTTCCGTTGCCCCTGATTGACGACCAGCTCGACCGCCTGCAAAAAGCGTCGGTATTCAGCACAATCGATTTGCGGAATGGCTTTTTCCATGTGCCAGTCGCCGAATCTAGCAGGAAGTACACCTCATTCGTGACGCAGAATGGGCAAAACCAAAGACCATAGAATAACAAGATGCGTAACAGCCATACAACGGAATGTACGGCAAAATTTTTGGTGTGGATTTTCGATGTGGATTTTCGATTTTGCTAGTGTGCGTTGTCCGAGTAAAGCTCTTTGGTTGTGTTGGTGAATCATTTCGTGTGGTCTGCTGCCATAAGGGCTCAATCTCACATTTGACTAACGTGAGGTGTCAATGGCCTGTACGCTATGGGTCTAGTCGCTCAACCGCGGGAATTGCAGGTCGGAGTTCAACCCCGACTGGGAACAACTTTTTTTTTATGCAATCTTTTTTTTTTTTTAATTAATGAAAATCATGAGTGCACTCACATAAAATGCTCATGCTAGATACATTGATTAGAGTTTTGCTGTACAAACATTGTTAGTGGCTAGTGTAGTATGCACATACATTGAATACCCACTGTACCGAAAGTACTTAAAGGGTAAGCACTGTAACACTTTGTTGCAGTGTTTACATATTTTAAAGTCCCCTAAGTGGCCGAAATATGAACCGATCGCTATGGCTTAGCCCGCACACAGAAAGTGCTAGCGTCGGCATAATTGCAACGAACGGACAGCATATGCATACCCCTCGCGCCTCCACTCGAGAGCGCATAGCAATATATATAAGTACATTCCTTTATACATAAGTATATAGGTACATAGCCGTCTCTCTGCCGCCGCCTGCGAGCAGCGCAGCTACGAGACTTAGCCTTAATTAGACTTAAAGAATATTGTAAAAAGGAGAGACTCTTCGATCGTTGGAGCGGCACCATTGCTGCTCCAAATAAAACCAAAAAATAAAACTAAATGAAAACACAAATAGAAATATTAACAATCACATTTCATGGCGACCGTGACTAGAGTCACAAGGAGCAGCGGATCAGGAAGATAATGGAACATGGAGGATATACTTAAAAATAACCCGTCTGAGTGAGTAGAGTGTGCGTGATGGTACGTGGAGGTCAGAAGAATAAAATCAACAAAAGAATAGCCCGCCTAAAATGGCTGCTATTTGCTCAAGCAACACCGCCCGCATGGAGTACAGCGCAAAAACTTTACAACGAGCTTGAATTTTTAAAGGAAACCCTCCAAAATAGAGTACCACAAGTCACAACTCACTCAGAAAATCAAATACAAGTTATAAATAAAAAACTAATAACAAAACCAAATATTCCCAAGCCACTGCCGAAGCAACCACAAGTCTGCCCGACCGACTGCCCCGGACCTCTCAACTCTGCGGCATGCAATTACGCATGCATGAAGCCGAAGACCAGTGCGAAGACCAGCGCCGGTACCGCCTGAGCCAATAGGCCCAGGACAGCTGCAGCAGTTATCAAGCGTGGGAGGCACGACCGCCCCCTGCGCCTTCGAAGGAACGTCAGCGTAGCCGTACTGGCGACGACCAGCTGACGTAGAAGGAAGAAAAAGAATCCAACTAAGCTGAAAACAAATTTTTTTTTACCCATGCACTGCGTTGCATAATTTTTTTGATTGCACTACGATGCATATTTTTGTTATATAATATAATATTTTGTAAAATTGAGCGGAACTTTTTCTGCCCGATTAGACGTGTAGCCCGTAAAGCTACGCAAAAAACTAGGTAGGAAGTTTGTTAATTTAAATGCGCAAAAAACTAGGTAGGAAGTTTGTTAATTTAAATGCGCAGTAATGCGATAAGTAAATTTTCAAGAGAAGATCATAATAATTTTAATAAAACACTTTATACACATAAAATACAAGTATATGCAAAACCCACCAAAATGACTTTGGACATAAAAACAGTGGATTCCACTGCCAATGTCATCAATAAGGTAGAATCTAGCAACATCAATCTATATTGGGTACATATACTCTTGATAATCATTGTTGTTATCATGTGCACCACTTTCTTTTACAAAATTTACAAGATGCATAATAAATGTCTGAGAAAAAGGTATATGAGCCAGGGAAATGACCTGGATAAAATATAAGCAGCAAAACAAATAAATAAAAAAAAAAAACAGCACAAACAACAGTGATTACACATAAATGTTAACACCTAAAATCTAAGAAAATGAAAAAAAAAAAAAAAATATAAAATATTTCAATATATTCTTCTTACAAAGTATGGCTAAACTAAAGGCATGGAATGGAACAAATTGTACGAGGAATTAGCAAACATTAAAACTAATTTTGACAGATCACACAAGTCACTAACCCAGAATAGACCTATCCAAAAGAACACGGTTAGGAAGCATGTTGAAATATTAGTAGAGTGCTTTAATGAAGCGCGAATGCTAATACATGATCACAGGGAAAGATTAACTCAAAATCATTGGACACAGGTATCGAAACTTTTGATACGACTACGATCTAATTTAATATTTGTTAAACAAAAGTTCAGTTTAGAATTATCGGTACCAACCGTTCTAAACACTCCAATAGAAGTTGACACTGCACCTGACCCGGAATCAACAGAAACGAACGAATCGGAGTCAGAAGAGCTTCCCGAAGTAAACCTCAAAATAGAAGATGAAGATTTAAATAATCTTACTATTCCGGCGGTATACACTGATCTGGACAATTCAACAGATTCAGATACTTCAAGTGTAATAGAAAACAAAATAAGTAACTCTATCACAATGGCACAAACAAATATTGACTTTATTAATACAGCATCCAAGCTTATACCAGTTTTTGACGGTAAGGCTGAAAATTTAACAAGTTTCATTGATGCTTTACAAATAATAGAATCAATAAAAGGCGAGCACGAAGAATTAGCTGTTTCCATAATTAAAACAAAGCTAAAAGGTGTCGCCAGAAATCTAATCGGTAATGAAACAACAATTACTGAAGTGATTTCCAGACTAAGAGGCAACGTCAAAGGCGAAACTGTTGAAGTATTATCAGCGAAGCTGATGAACCTACAGCAGCGCAATAAAACTGCTAACCAATACACACAAGAAATTGAGCAGATGACGAAAGCCTTAGAAGGTGCATATATAACAGATGGTTTATCTTTAGAGCTAGCCAGAAGTTATTCCACGCAGCATGCAGTCAAAGCAATGACTAAAAATTGCACAATCGATAAGGTAAAACTTATCATGCAAGCTGGCACCTTTAGTACTATGAACGATGCCGTTTCCAAATTTGTCAATAGTTGCACTGAAGCAACTGGACAGTCTAACACCGTCCTATATTTCAAAAACTATCCACAGCGCGGCTCAAATCGCGGCCGTGGAAATTATAGAGGTAATTTTCGTGGTAATCACAATAACTATAACAACAATTACCAAAATAACAATGGAGGACGAGGCCAATATAGAGGAAACTATAGAGGTGGTAGTAACTCGAACCGAGGCCACAATGGCAATAACCAAAGCAATGTCAGAATTACCCAAAATACTAACCAAAACACATCGGAAAACTCCCAAAGCCCTTTAAATACTCAACAATAAAAGAAGTCAGAGTTCACACTATTAATCTCAGCCAAAATATATTCGTTTCATTTTTCAATGTAGCTACTGGAAAAGAACTTATCTTTTTAATAGACACAGGTGCAGACATTTCCATTTTAAAAGAAACTTCGGATAACTTCCAAAACATCCAAGATGGTTACATCATAGACATAAAAGGCATAAGTAACGAAATAACCAAATCCCAAGGTTTAGTTTCTATAGAGATACAGACAACTAAATACATAATTCCACACGATTTTCATATCGTAAATTCACATTTCCCTATTCCATGCGATGGAATATTAGGCATCGACTTTATTAAAAAATACAACTGTCAATTAGACTTCAAGCCATCTGAAGATTGGCTTATAATTAGACCCAATAATTTAAAATTTCCAATTAATGTACCAATAGCTCATAGTGCTGGCAATAATTCAATACTTCTGCCAGCAAGATCCCAAGTTATTCGGAAAATTGAACTTAATTCAAAAGAAGACAGTGTATTAATTCCAAATCAGGAAATTCAGTATGGTATTTACGTTGCAAATACCATAGCAACATCCAATAATGCCTTCATAATGCTAATAAACACAACAAATACCGACCAAGTAGTCAGTACAGATAACCTAACATATGAACCACTTTCGAACTACGATGTAGTCAACACAAATCCAGACAATAGAAAAAAAACCGTACTATCACAACTTTCAAAAAACTTCCCTACACAGTTCAAGTCACAGCTTTCTAGCTTATGCACCCAGTATAGCGATATATTCGGATTGGAAACCGAATCAATAACCACAAATAATTTTTATAAACAAAGACTGAGACTAAAAGATGATGAACCAGTCTATATAAAGAACTATCGAAGCCCACATAGTCAGGTGAACGAAATACAAAAGCAAGTAGGAAAATTAATCTATGACGGGATTGTCGAACCGTCAGTATCCGAATATAATAGCCCATTGTTACTTGTTCCTAAGAAATCATCCCCCGGGTCAAATGTAAAGAAATGGCGATTAGTAATTGACTACCGCCAAATTAATAAAAAATTACTTTCTGATAAATTCCCATTACCTAGAATTGATGATATTTTAGATCAACTAGGTCGAGCTAAATACTTTTCATGTCTTGACTTAATGTCAGGATTCCATCAAATTGAACTAGAAAAAGGTTCAAGAGATATAACGTCTTTTTCAACGAGCAACGGCTCATATCGCTTCACGCGATTACCCTTCGGATTAAAAATAGCTCCTAATTCGTTTCAGAGAATGATGACTATTGCGTTCTCTGGTCTAGAACCTTCTCAAGCATTCCTTTATATGGATGACTTAATTGTAATTGGTTGTTCCGAAAAACATATGCTTAAGAACTTAACGGATGTTTTTGAGAAATGTAGGAAATACAACCTAAAGTTACATCCAGAAAAATGTTCATTCTTTATGCATGAAGTGACTTTTCTAGGTCATAAATGCACTGATAAAGGAATACTTCCAGATGACAAGAAATACGATGTCATTATGAACTACCCAGTTCCGCACGACGCGGACAGTGCTAGACGTTTCGTAGCATTCTGTAACTATTATAGACGTTTTATAAAAAATTTCGCCGACTATTCACGGCACATAACAAGATTATGTAAAAAGAATGTTCCTTTTAAATGGACGGATGAGTGTGAAAATGCATTTCAATATTTAAAAACAAAACTTATGGAACCTACATTGCTACAATATCCAGATTTCACTAAAGAATTCTGTATAATAACAGATGCAAGTAAGCAAGCATGTGGAGCGGTTTTAACTCAAAACCACAATGGTCTCCAACTTCCCATTGCATACGCATCAAGAGCATTTACAAAAGGTGAAAGTAACAAATGTACTACTGAGCAGGAATTAGCTGCAATTCATTGGGCGATATTACATTTTAGACCATATATATATGGAAAACATTTCTTAATAAAAACAGACCATAGACCTTTAACATACCTTTTCTCAATGATCAATCCCAGTTCTAAACTGACACGTATGAGGCTCGAACTAGAAGAATACGACTTTACAGTCGAATATTTAAAGGGAAAAGATAATTATGTAGCCGATGCGTTATCAAGGATAACCATCAAAGATCTACAAAATATAACTGGAAATATATTGAAAGTCACTACTAGATATCAAAATAGACAAAAATTCCGCGCGGAAAATCAAGAACAAGAATTGCCTATGCAATTCTTAAATAAAGCTTCTAAGCCCAACGTATACGACGTCATAAACAATGATGAAGTACGTAAAGTAGTGACCTTGCAGATAAAAAATACGTTATGTTTATTTAAACAAGGCAAAAAAATTACTGCAAGATATGAAGTCAGCGATTTATATACTAATGGAGTTATTGACTTAGATCAATTTTTCCAAAGGCTTGAAATGCAAGCCGGTATACATAAAATCAGCCAACTCAAAGTGGCACCGTGGGAAAATATCTTTGAACATACTTCAATAGATAATTTCAAATTAATGGGCAATAAAATCTTGAAAACATTAAGAGTAGCGCTACTCAACCCGGTGACCCAAATAACAAATTTAAAAGAAAAAGAAGCAATTTTGTCTACATTTCATGACGATCCAATTCAAGGAGGTCATACTGGCATATCAAAAACTTTGGCCAAAGTAAAAAGACACTATTACTGGAAAAATATGTCTAAAGATATAACTGAGTACGTAAGAAAATGTCAAAAATGCCAGAAAGCCAAAATAACTAAACACACAAAGACCCCTTTAACAATTACTGACACACCAATAAATGCTTTCGACAGAGTGATAGTGGACACTATTGGTCCACTACCAAAATCAGAAAATGGCAATGAGTATGCAGTCACTTTAATATGTGATTTAACTAAGTATTTAGTTGCCATACCTGTTCCGAATAAAAATGCTAATACTGTCGCTAAAGCAATATTTGAATCTTTTATCCTGAAGTACGGTCCAATGAAGACGTTCATTACGGACATGGGAACAGAATATAAGAATTCAATTATAGACGATTTGTGCAAATATTTAAATATTGAAAATATTACATCCACAGCACACCACCACCAGACAGTTGGAACAATAGAAAGAAGTCATAGAACTTTCAATGAGTACATTCGATCTTACATATCGGTTGATAAAACTGATCGGGACGTATGGCTTCAATATTTTGTCTAGAAGCAAATAAGAATAGAAATAAACTACTATTCGATCATAAAGTAAGGGATATAGATATATCAGTAGGTGACCAAGTTTTTTTAAAAATCGAGACAGGTCATAAGTTAGATCCAAAATATACAGGTCCGTATATAGTAACGGAAATAGGAGATAGAGATAACATAGTAATTACAAATAATAAACAAAAGAAACAAACAGTTCATAAGGATAGATTAAAAATCTTTATTTCATAAATTGCACTTAGTATGGCCATACAAAGACACACATACATAGATAAATAAATACACATATTCTCTTAATAATTTCATTTTCTTTGATTCCAATAACAAAATACAAAAAAAAAAATAATAAAAAAAAAATGTATTAATTAAAAATTTTTTTACTATAAAAATAACTTCATTATATTACGTTATTTTTCAAAAGGAGGGAGATGTAGTATGCACATACATTGAATACCCACTGTACCGAAAGTACTTAAAGGGTAAGCACTGTAACACTTTGTTGCAGTGTTTACATATTTTAAAGTCCCCTAAGTGGCCGAAATATGAACCGATCGCTATGGCTTAGCCCGCACACAGAAAGTGCTAGCGTCGGCATAATTGCAACGAACGGACAGCATATGCATACCCCTCGCGCCTCCACTCGAGAGCGCATAGCAATATATATAAGTACATTCCTTTATACATAAGTATATAGGTACATAGCCGTCTCTCTGCCGCCGCCTGCGAGCAGCGCAGCTACGAGACTTAGCCTTAATTAGACTTAAAGAATATTGTAAAAAGGAGAGACTCTTCGATCGTTGGAGCGGCACCATTGCTGCTCCAAATAAAACCAAAAAATAAAACTAAATGAAAACACAAATAGAAATATTAACAATCACATTTCACTAGACTCCCCAGACAATTATAAAAATAGCAATAAGCTAAATATACTTCATCAAAAATAAATAAATATCTGGTGATCTTTGAACAGTAAAGCTTTAATCTATTTATCAAAAATTTGCATTTTGCACTCACCATATTCAACAAAATATAATGAAAAATCGTTTTCTCGAGTACACATTACGCTTTTATTCGAAGTGAATTACTTATTGTGTTCATGTTTTTATTGTTATTGGATATATTTTTAAAGGCTTTGATATGTAATTTACACAAAAAAAAATATATCTATAGGAGCGATTAATTGCTAAAGTCCCAATTGGTACATCTAAAAAAAATGTCGGCTATAAAAACATAATTTAAAATAATAAAAAAAAACTAAAAACAAACTAAAAATATAAAAAATCTATCTATAAAAAAAAATAATCAAAAAAGTACAGCTAAAAATATATTACAATAAAAAAAACTATAAAAAAATTTAGTTGAATCCAGCCTCTGAGTGGACTCGAACATGGAACTCAAATCCATTATCCACGGGTCACCAACATACGCAGAGCGCCACAGCCCGCTTATAATTCGCATGAGCAATGCGTCTCTTAGATCGATTCCTTTTCGTCAACATAATTCAAGAATCGACAATTGAGACAAAAATTGAATTTTGACTTTTTCACAGCGCGGAGTGTCGTGAGCGAGATAGCCACAGAACCTCAAGCAGCTAGAAAGTTTTCTAAGTCTCACAGGATACTTTAGAAAGTTTATCCAAAATTATGCTCTGATTTCGAAACCCCTGACTGACCTTACCAAAAATAAAGCTGAATTTGTTATTGGCCCCGATGAAGAGAACGCTATTGAATCCCTAAAGAAATACCTGACTTCCACACCTGCTTTAGCTATTTACAACCCGAAGTACGAATCCGAGGTACACACTGACGCCTCCATAGACGGGTTTGGCGCCGTGCTTTTGCAGAAATCAGCTGACGACGGCCAATTTCACCCAGTCTACTTTATGAGTAGGAAAACCACGGATGCGCAGCATAAATATTCCAGCTACGAGTTAGAGGTGCTAGCGATCATCGAAGCTATAACCAAGTTCAGAGTTTATCCTTGGCATCCCATTCAAGATTGTCACCGATTGCAATGCATTCACCAAGACGCTAGACAAGCAGAGTCTGTGCACTAGAGTGGCACGTTGGGTATTATTGCTTCAAGAGTACGACTACAAAGTCGAACACCGTTCAGGTACACGTATGAAGCACGTTGACGCTCTCTCCAGATACCTAATAATGACCATCGTTGACGACTCCGTAGCCCTTGGCTTTAAACAAGCTCAAGAAAAGGACGAACACTTGAAGGCTATCTGCAAAATTATCGAAGACTCTGACTCACCCTACGACGACTATTTTCTTAAGTCCGGAATCTTATACAAGATTGTCAACGACGCAGAACTTCTTGTTGTTCCCAGAGACATGGAAAGACAGATCATAGCCAAGGCACACGAACGAGGACATTTCGCCGTCAAAAAGACGAAGGAGATGATTTGCAATGAATATTTCATCCAAAACATTGACGAAAAAATTAAGAAATTCATCGACTGCTGTATTCCGTGCATTTTAAGCAACCGCAAGAGTGGCAAGCAGGAGGGCTGGCTGCATCCATTGCACAAAGAAGACTTTCCATTGCATACCTACCACATCGACTTCTTAGGTCCACTAGATTCTACAAGCAAGAATTACAAACACATACTCGCCGTCATCGATTCTTTTACGGAGTTCTGCTGGCTTTATCCTATAAAGTCAACGACCGCAAGCGAAGTCATTACAAAGCTACGAGGACAAAGTAATGTGTTTGGTAACCCATCTTGTATCATTTCGGATCGAGGTTCAGCTTTCTTAGCCCAAGATTTTCTCCAGTATTGCGACGATGAAAATATAAAGGTAGTCAAGTCTACGACAGGCCTACCACGGGTTAACGGACAAGTGGAGCGACTCAATGCCATAATTATCCCAGTTTTGTCAAAACTCAGTGTGGATGATCCTACAGAATGGTACAGACACGTTGAACAAGTTCAACAAGTCATCAACTCTACTTTCTCGAGAAGTATCAACGCCACACCTTTTGAGCTTCTTATCGGTGTCAAAATGAGAAACGAAGATGACCAACAGCTCCGTGAGCTAATCAACAACGAAACCATAGCGCTGTTTCAGGACTCTCGAAACGATCTAAGGCTGAAAGCAAAATCACAAATTTTAAAGCTTCAAACGGAAAACAAAAAGACGTATAATCTTACAACGTTGGCGACATGGTAGCCATAAAGCGCACACAATTTGGCGGAGGTCTCAAATTAAAGCCGAAGTTTTTGCGTCCTTACCAAATAACGAAAGTCAAGCACAACAACGCCTACGATGTCCAGAAAGTCGGCAACTCAGACGGTCCAAAAATTTCTTCAACCTGTGCCGAATATCTCAAGCCATGGCCCACCCACGATGACAACGACGAAACATTCGAGGCGAATGTTTGATCAGAATGGCCGAATGTGGGAGTGATATTACGAGAATCACCCTAACAATCCCGATCTAGACAACGAGAACGACGAGCAGTAACACACATTCCAGAAGAAGGCGACCCAAAAGAAGTAAAGGACGAGAACAACGACGATAAGACGATAACGACGAGAAGAGGCAGTATTTGACGAGATTTGATCCAAAGAAGACGTGCTTATGTGAAAAGCAAAACGACGCGACGACGTTCTTTATTATACTCACATTGTGACATACCATATTTATCATATCATTTAAATAAATACTTAAACTTATATACTTTAAAAATAATGAAAACCCCACAATAATGCTCCTAAAATATTAGGGCATTCACATGTCGCTGCTCTACGAAAATTTGTTCGCCGAAATATTAGTCGCTAGCGGAACATAACGGAGAGACGCAAAAAAAAACGGACCGGCCGAAATTTGTCTCTGCGAGCGCGGAGTGCAGGCGGATACATAAACAAAGGCCCGGTCAAAAACCTAAGTGGCCGAAACATGAGTCGATCGGCCCGCTCACAGAAAGTGCAAGTGTCAGCATTCTGTTGCACACGCCGGCCGCTCAGCCAAACTCAAGTACATACATCGCGCTCCAGCTAAAGGGAGCATAATTAAATACACTAATATATGTGGGATGCGATAGTGGAGAGACAAGGACCACTAGAAGTGGTCTCATCTACTAATCCAATATCTTTCCTTTTCTGTACTCGATATTTCAAGTAATACTCGATATTCCTAAGTAATACTCGATACCCAGTTGCAACGTGAGTGAAAAGTGGCAACGCACCGCCATACTCACTCGCTGCCAGAATCTCGCCAAGTACAGTTCTATAGCACACGTATATTTTGTAAAACCGAAGTTAACCAGTCGAATGTGAATAAAGCATATCAACATACTATTTAAAGTCAGCGTTATCTTTTCTAAAAAGAGGACCCCGCAATTTTTGGGGGCTCAACCGGGATATAGCCTACCATTCGACAGAACTTTCAACTTGGCAAAAACACGTGGAGTGCGGTGTAAGCAGAGAGCTGGTGAAATTGAGCAAATCGACTAGATATCTTCAAATCGTCATAAGCAATAAAGCAATAAATCGTCATAATAATAAGTGTGACAAAGAAGGCTGGCGCTGAACTTGGAGACCTAGCGGACGAAGTGCTGGAAGGATTAAGAGGAAACGGATCGTGGCTGGAGATCTAGGAGAAGCAGCAGACACGGGCTGGAAGCAGTGGAGATTCAGCGAGCAAGACATTGGATCTGGTGTGGTCATCGGAGCGTGCGTGCAGGATTGTGCAAGCGGAAGGCTGGTGCACAGATCTTGGCAGCAGACGAAGACATCCAGAAAGTTCCAGTTGAGTTTGGAAGTCTTCATTGTATGTGTGACGCTATAAAAGCGGGAAGCGTGGGAAGGAAATACGACGACGAAAAACAGCGACATCATTAAGCGAGTGGCTGAACTTTTGGTGGAGTGTTGCCAGAAAGTTTATTTCAAGTCGTTTGTAAAGTAGTGGGGTAACATTGTAATCAAGCAGTTCCAGAGACAGGGTGGTTAATCTATTTACAATTTGCTTTTGATACTACATTTAAGAAAACATTGTTTAATTTTAATAATCTACAGGACAAAGTTGTAAAATGGAGAGAAGCGAGATCTTGGCATTGCGAGTTGAGGAGTTGCGTCGGAAGTTGTCGGAGTTGCAATTGGGTACGACTGGATTGAAAGCAGAATTGCAAGAGAGGTTGTTAACCTACTATGGTCTAAGTAACGAGGGTGTGTCAGAAACGGAGGATGGTGGTGAAGATGGTCTATCAGTAACTTCCGCAGAAACCACTATTAATCGGCCAAACGCAGCAGGTTGGCATCAAGGACTAGGAAATGAAAGGCAGGGTAGATCATGGTTCACGTTGAAAGATGTCGAGGGCAGTGTTTCGCAGTTTTCTGGGTCGAGTTCCCCAGATATAAACCAATGGATAGGAAAGTTGGAAGATTGTGCAGTTGTTTGTGTATGCAAAACAGTTGCTTAGTGGAGCAGCAAAGATGTTTGTGCGTAGCCAGAGGAATATCAAAGACTGGGCAAGTTTGAAATCGGCTTTGTTGGAGGAGTTTGGAATCAAGTTATCCTCAGCAGAAGTTCATCGCAGGTTGGGAAAACGACAGCAGCATAAGGGTGAGTCCTTGCACGAGTTCCTTTATGCTCTTATGGAAATTGCAAAACCCATTTGTTTGGAGGAAGAAAGCTTGATCGAGTATTTCGTTGAGGGTATCCCAGATGCTAGATCAAATAAAGCAATGCTATACCAGGCCAGAAACCTAAAGGATCTAAAGCTACAAATAGACGCGTATCAAAAATCACGTGGATCATCCAAGCCAGTAAACAAGTATGGTTCACAGGGTAGCAAGGCTGTGCACGACACAAAACAAGATGCGGTAACTGGATCAGTTAGGAAATGTTTTCGGTGCGGAGCTTCGACGCACATGAAGAAAGAATGTCCCGTGAAGGAAAAATGTTTCAAATGCGAACAAGCAGGACACCGAGCAGCGCAGTGTAAGGCAGAAGTACAGGTCAAAACAGAGAGAGCAACCAATGTCGTTCAGGACGATAAAGTCGTTTCACAACCATCGCGCGAGTCCTTTTCTTCAAGCTTGGAATTGAAATTTGTGTTTTGCGGGAATTCAGAATTCAAAGGACTTGTGGACACAGGTGCTGAACTGTGTTTGATGCGTAGGCGTGTGTTCTTGAAGCTAGGCGTTGGAGTAGGCAGTCTGATGGGTCGTCAGAGAGTTTTGACAGGTATCGGTGAAAGTCAGGTGCTAACATTCGGAAGCTTCGTTACAAAGGTCGTTATCGATGGAATCGACATGTCGGTCGAGTTTCATGTCATACCTGATGATGATATGAAGTTTGACGCAATCTTAGGCACAACAATCTTAAACAGCATTGACATGATGGTAACCAAGTCTGGCACTATATTTTCGCCAAGAGTTCAAAGTGTTCAGCAATGACCAACGACAGGATCAGAAGATAGCCAGGCAGGGCAAAGTACTTGTATGCAGCTAATTAGCGAACTCGAAAGTCTATGCATGATCAGCACGAAAGACTCTAAGACAGTTTCGGCAGTAGATTTGGAGCATTTGAGTCAGGAGGTAGCTTCGGAAGTGGAGAAGTTGATTGATAATTACAAGCCAGAAAGAAATCTCACTTCCCCGGTCGAGATGAAGATCTTGTTGACAGACGAGTTGCCTGTTTTCCAACATCCGAGACGATTAGCTTAATGCGATCAGAAAATTGTCGATGACCAGGTTCAAGAATGGCTAGAGGAAGGGATAATCAAGCCAAGTACATCCGAGTTTGCTTCGCCAGTTGTGCTTGTAGATAAGAAGAAAGGGAAGAAGCGCTTGTGTTGCGATTATAGAAAGTTAAATGAAAAGATTGTCCGAGATAACTTCCCAACAGCTCAAATGGACTGTGTGATCGAAAAGCTACAAGGTGGACAAGTTTTTACAACTCTAGATTTGACTAATGGTTTCTTTCACGTGCCTGTTTCGCCAGAATCCCAAAAGTATACATCGTTCGTAACTCAGAGTGGACAGTATGAGTTCCTGTTTGTACCCTTCGGTATAACAAACTCTCCAGCAGTGTTTACCAGGTTTATAATGTCAGTTATGCGTGATTCGATTAAGAACGAGGATGCGGTTGTATACATGGACGACGTTATCATTTCGAGCAAGAGTATTGATGAGGGCGTGCAGAAGTTGAAGCGAGTTTTGGAAGTGGCACAAGGAAATGGTTTGCGCATAAATTGGAGTAAATGTCAGGTGTTGAAGCGCAAAGTTAACTTCTTGGGCTATGTCGTTGAAAACGGTACCATCAAGCCAGGTAATGAGAAAACTCAAGCAGTTGCTGATTTTCCGATTCCGCGCGACAAGAAAGGAGTCCAAAGATTCTTAGGATTGACGTCGTACTTCCGTAGGTTTGTGGAAGGATACGCTGTAATTGCCAAACCGTTGTCCGAAATGTTGCGCAAGGAGGTGAGGTTCGAGTTTCAAGACCAGCAATTAGCAGCATTTAAAAAGCTAAAATAAAGCCTTGATCAGTGAACCAGTTCTGAAGCTCTATAATCATTCGCTTGACACAGAAATTCATACCGATGCATCCAAGTTCGGATTTGGAGCCGTTTTGCTTCAACGAGATCCCTGTGATAATTTGTGGCATCCAGTTTTCTACATGAGCCGTAAAACCAAGCCATGTGAGGAAAAGTATCATTCCTATGAACTGGAAGTGCTTGCAGTTATTGGAGCCTTGGTAAAGTGGCGGGTGTACGTTCTGGGGAAGAAGTTTAAAATTATTACGGACTGTAACGCTTTTACCATGACCATGAAGAAGAAAGAGATTCCGCTCAGAGTATCTAGATGGGCGATGTATATACAAGATTTTGACTACGAAATAGAGCACAGGTCAGGTTCGAAGATGAGACATGTCGATGCGTTGAGTAGGGTGTCATGTAATACGCTGACTGACAGTTAGTTTCATCGTTTGCGGGAAGCACAGTTATTAGATGATTGGACAAAGGTGCTCAAAAGTGTCGTTGAGACCAAAGGCTATAAAGACTTACATAGTGAACGAAGTTCAGTTCAAAGATCCTAATAAAGAGTTGCTAGTAGTTCCTTCACTCATGGAAACCGAGATTATCCAGAACAGTCACAAGCAAGGACATTTCTCATCCAAGAAAACTCAGGATTTGATTGAGAAGTCGTATTACATTCCGAAGCTAAAAGATAAAGTAGCGCGAGTCGTCGATAGCTGCGTAGAGTGTATCCTTGTGAATGCGAAGGCTGGTAGGCATGAAGGGTTCCTTACACCAATAGACAAAGGAGACAAGCCGCTCGTCACATACCATGTAGATCATGTTGGTCCGATGGAGTTAACCAAAAAACGATATAATCACATTTTCGTAATTGTAGATGCCTTTTCCAAATACGTATGGTTGTATCCTACACGAAGCACAGGGGTTGAAGAAGTGGTGACCTGTTTGCAGCGCCAGGCTGTCTGTTCAAGGAGTACTGCGATAAAGAAAAGATCCAACATTTGCTGATTGCAACAGGCGTACCAAGGGGAAATGGACAAGTAGAACGCATGCATAAAATAGTTGTTCCGATGCTCTCCAAACTAAGCCTTAAAAGCCCAGGGTGCTGGTATAAGCATGTAGGTAAGGTACAGCAGATCGTCAACAACACTGAGCCAAGGAGTACCAAAGTTTCACCATTCAAACTGCTAACAGGATTAGATATGCGTATCTCAGGAGATGTCCAGCTCAACTCATTGATACAGGATTGTTTGATTTCGGAGTTAGATAATGAACGCGACAAACTGAGGAAGGAAGCCAGGGAGAACATTCAGAGTATCCAAGCGGAAAACAAGAAAGCTTTTGATGCAAAAAGAAAGGTAGAAAAGAAGTTCCAGTTAAACGATTTGGTAGCCATTAAACGCACCCAGTATGGTACTGGCTTGAAATTGAAAGGAAAGTACTTAGGGCCGTATAAAGTAGTCAAAGTAGGAAACCATGGAAGATACGAAGTTGAAAGGGTAGGAGAAGGTGATGGGCCATATAAGACATCAACCGTCGCAGAGTACATGAAGGCATTCGGGACGAATCCTGCGTCAGGAGGGCCGATTGTGGGATGCGGTAGTGGAGAGACAAGGACCACTAGAAGTGGTCTCATCTACTGATCCAATATCTTTCCCTTTCTGTACTCGATATTTCAAGTAATACTCGATATTCCTAAGTAATACTCGATACCCAGTTGCAACGTGAGTGAAAAGTGGCAACGCTCCGCCATACTCACTCGCTGCCAGAATCTCGCCAAGTACAGTTCTATAGCACACGTATATTTTGTAAAACCGAAGTTAACCAGTCGAATGTGAATAAAGCATATCATCATACTATTTAAAGTCAGCGTTATCTTTTCTAAAAAGAGGACCCTGCATATATATAAGATATACATAGCCGTCTCTCTGCCGTCCAACTGTAGGCAGCGCAGCTACGAGACTTAGGCTTACTTAGAACCTAAGGTGAATTGTAAAATCAGAAACAACTTGACGTTGGAAGCGGCATTAATGCTGCTCCTGAATACAAATAAAGAATACAAATAAAGAATATTAAAACTACCAAAAGATGCGTTCTCACTACAATACAAATAAAGAATATTAAAACTACCAAAAGATGCGTTCTCACTACATGGCGACCATGACATTGGTCCGAAGGAATATGGACCTGGATATGGACCTCACAGGATAAGAAGACAGCAACAAACGGCAACAACGGCGACAACGGCAACAACGGCAGCAACGACAGCATACACTACAATAACAAGAACCAAAAGAAGAAACGCAGTGAGTAGAGTGTGATGTGTGCCAAAAGAAGTGGCGTGGTAAAAAGATTGGAAACCAGAAAGGCTCAACTACTGAAGCTGCTCAACAGCGGCAAAGCAATAAATTGGAACGACTCCGTTAAAATACATGCCGAAGTTGAATACTTAAAAAATTTGCTATTAGTACGTAAGAATCAGACCACAGCCACAGACACATCCACCTACCCTGTAATCCCAAATATTGCCAAAAATAAAAACACATTGCATCCTCCAGAAAAAGTTGCCATTCCAAAGCTGAAGAAGACGTGCCCGGATGACTGCGAGGGACCACTGTACTCCCCCTAATGCGAGTACACCTGTGTAGCCAGCACCGGTGCCCCACCATAGAGGTGCAGCCTGTGCAGCCAGCACCGGTACCAAGGAAGAGTAAACCGACAGCGCTACCAAGAGCGCATAATTTTTTTTTCTTTGCAAAATTTTTCTTAATTGCACTGCGATGTATATTTTTTCATTTATTTTAAAAACACAAATGTTAAAATTGAGCCACATAAAAGTTGCCTGTATGGCCTGAAAACCATACACAAAATAGGCAGGAAATTATATGTCAAATATAATAATAATTGGTAAAAAAAAAGTCAAATCAAAATTAATCATATCAAACTAGTTGTTAATGAATTACATTAACAACATTTACGAATTAATTCAAAAATCTAAAATATTTGACAGACCAAAATATATATTAAGAATACCAACCCCAAAGATGGGTTTAATAGATACAAAAACAGTGGATTCCACTGCAAATGTTATTAATAAGGTAGAGTCAAACACCATTGACTTAGAATTAATTCATACATTGTTAATAATAATTGTTGTTATAATGTGCGCAAATTGTTTCTATAAACTTTATAAATTGCATAATAAATGTCTTAAGAAAAAATATATGAGCCAGGCAAATGATGTAGACAAAATTAAAAAAAAAAAATTTTGGCACAAATTACATTAATATAAAAATAATGCTGTAATCAAATTTTAAAAATTAAAGAAAATGGAATAAAATAAAAATAAATAAATAAAAATAAATTAATTAAAAATGGCTACTCTAAAAGCAATTAGAGACACATATGATAGGGACATTCATTTTAAAGAAAGAATTCTGCCATTAGTTGCACCAACTTTAGTAAGCATTTATAAATTAAAAAATTTATATATTGAAACATTTAATTTAGATTCCTCTCCACTAATTCATTGCACAAGCACCCAAAAGGGAATTGTCCTATCCACCATTCCAGGGGTACAAGTTAGATCAGTAGTAGACGAACACCCAATACTAGGTAGAACAATCGTAATGATGGTCCTTAAGAAATAATTCATCTCCACAATATAATGGAATGGAATGAATTATATAAGCAGATAAATAACATAAAAGTTAACTTTGATAAATCATATAAGTCACTTACTCAAAACAGGCCAATTCAAAAAAATACCATCAAAAAACATGTGGAAATCCTAGTAAAATGCTTTAATGAAGCGCGAATACTAATATATGGCCAGAGGGAAAAATTAAATCAAGATCATTGGTCCCAAGTATCAAAATTTTTTTATCAGACTACGATCTATTTTAATATCAATTAAACAAAAGTTTAAGTTGGACATATCAGTACCAACTATACTTAACACTTCCCTAGCAGTTGAAACTGGTGATGAACCGGAATCAACAAAACAAACTGACATTGACCAAATAGAATCGGAAGACCTTACAGAAACAAATCCTAAAATAGTAGAGCAAGATTTAAATAATCTTACTATTCCAGCTGTTTTAATGTCAGATCTGGATAATTCTACAGATTCTGATGATAGTTCAAGCATAATAGAGAATAAAATAAGAAACAATATCACAATGGCAAAATCTAATACTGATTTTATTAATACAGCATCCAAGCTTATACCAGTTTTCGATGGTAAAGCTGAAAACTTAACAAGTTTTATTGATGCATTACAAATAATAGAATCAATAAAAGGCGAGCACGAACAATTAGCAGTTTCCATAATAAAAAAAAGCTAAAAGGTGTCGCCAGAAATTTAATCGGAAGTGAAACAACAGTAACAGAAGTCATTTCAAGATTAAAAAGCAACGTCAACGGCGAAACTGTAGAAGTGTTGTCAGCAAAACTGATGAACCTACAGCAACACAATAAAACTGCCAACCAGTACACACAAGAGGTTGAGCAGATGATAAAATCTTTAGAAGGTGCGTATATAACAGATGGCTTACCCCTAGAGTTAGCTAGAAGTTATTCCACTCAGCATGCAGTCAAAGCAATGACTAAAAATTGTACAATCGATAAGTTTAAACTTATCATGCAAGCTGGTACTTTCACTACTATGAATGATGCCATATCAAAACAAGAAAGAACGCTATAGTCGAGTGCCTCGACTATCAGATACCCGTTACTCAGCTAAAGGGACCAAAGGGAAATGGAGATAAGCAAGCAGCAAAGCAAGACTGAAATGCGCCACCTACCGGCGGTAGACAGATTTAAGCGTTATGGGCGTTAGGGTGGGTGTGGCAAATTTTTTTTGGGTCAATCGATAGGTATTGACGAGACCAATACAGTTCAGTTAAAATTTTGTATCTAGCATGAAAATTGTGGGCGCCACAGGCTTGGGCGGCTTGTGGGCGTTAGAGTGGGCGTGGCATATTCGCGTAACAAAATTGCGCTGCGTACAAAGCTACGGAATCTAAATCTGAAATCCCGATTCTCTATCTTTGATAGTTTCCGAGATATCCACGTTCATATTTACGATTTTTTGAAGTTTGGGGGCGGTTTGTGGGCGATAAAGTGAGCGTGGCAAACTTTTTTTTAAGTCAATCGATAGGTATTGATGAGAACAATACATTTCAGTTAAAATTTTTATTCTAGCATCAAAACTGTAGGAGCCACAGCTTTGGGCGTTTTGTGGGCGTAAAAGTGGGCGTGGCACTCTACTGAAACTAACTTGCGCTGTGTAAGAAGCTCAGGAATCTGTAGGCCATACCTCAATAGCCTAGCTCTCATAGTTTCCAAGATCTCAGCGTTCATCCGGACAGACGGACATGGCTAGATCGACTCGGCTAGTGATCCTGATCAAGAATATATATACTTTATGGGGTCGGAAACGCTTCCTTCTGCCTGTTACATACTTTCCGACGAATCTAGTATACCCTTTTACTCTACGAGTAACGGGTATAACAAGAAAGGAAGTTAGCTTCAGCAAGCCGAAGCTTATATACCCTTGCAGCTATAATTATTAAATTTAAAAACACAAAAAAAATTATATTCCCAATAGTAAAGATAATATGTCAAAAAACACCGAAGCTATAATTTGTTTCATATTATTTTCCTACCATTTTTCCGATCGTTCCTATGGCAGCTATATGATATAGTCGTCCGATTTTGATAAAATTAAATTCGAAATTCGGATCTAATTAAAAAATGTTATTTCCAAGCGTTGGAGGTTATATGTTGAAAAACACCGAAGCTATAATTTGTTTCATATTATTTTTCCACCAATTTTCCGATCGATCCTATGGCAGCTATATGATATAGTCGTCCGATTTCGATAAAATTTAATTCAAAATTCAAAACTAATAAAAAAATGTTATTTTCAAGCTAAGGAGGTTATATGCCAAAAAACACCAAAGATATAAGATTTTTAAATTTTTTTTTCTCGATTATTCCTTTGGGAGCTATAAGATATAGTTGTCCGATCCGGCTGGTTTCGACTTATATACTACCTGCAAAAGATATAAGACTTTTGGAAGAGTTTCAGCCCGATAGCTTTAAAACTGAGAGACTAGCTTGCGTAGAAACGGATGAACAGACGGACATGGCTAGATCGACTCGTCTAGTCATGCTGATCAATAATATATATACTTTATGGGGTCGGAAACGTCTCCTTCACTGCGTTGCAAGCTTCTGACTGAAATCAATATACCCTCTGCAAGGGTATAAAAATTTGTAAACAGTTGGACAGAATCAACCGGACAGCCAAACACTGTCCTATATTACAAAAATTACCCGCAGCGCGGCGGAAACCGCGGACGAGGAAATCACAGAGGTAATTTTTGTAGTCGTTATAATAATTACAACAACAATAGTACACAAAACAATACTGGACGAAACCAATATAGAGGAAACTATAGAGGCCGTGGCAACTCTAGTCGGGGCCACAACAATAATAACCAAAATAATATCCGAGTAACCAATAGTACATCGGGAAACTCACAAAACCCTTTAAATATTCAACAGTAGAAAATGCAAAGGTTCATACCGTCAATCTCAGTCAGAACATATTTGTATCATTCAATCATGTGGCTACAGGAAAATAACTTGTCTTTTTAGTAGACACAGGTGCAGACATTTCAGTAGTTAAAGAAAATTCTGATGTCTTTCATGGCATACAAGATAATTATATTATAGACATAAGAGGAATAAGTCAAGAGGTAACCAAATCCAAGGGGTTAACTTCTATTGAGATACAGACCACTAAGTACATAATCCAACACGATTTTCAAAATACAACTGTCAATTAGACTTCAAGTCATCTGAAGATTGGCTTATAATCAGACCTAATAACTTAAAATTTCCAATTTATGTTCCAATCACATACAGTTCTGGCACCAACTCAATACTTCTGCCAGCAAGATCCCAAGTTATTAGAAAAATTCAACTAAATTCAAAAGAAGACAGTGTATTGATTCCAAATCAAGAAATTAAGCATGGTATTTATATAGCAAGTACCATAGCAACATCTAAAAACGCTTTCATAAGACTACTCAATACCACAAATAAAGATCAAGTAGTCAGTACAAATAATTTAGCTTATGAATCACTTTCGAACTACGATGTAGTCAAAACTAATCTCGAAAATAGAGAAAAGTCTGTATTATCTCAACTTTCAAAAAACTTTCCTCCATAATTCAAATCACAGCTTTCAAGTCTATGCACCAAATACAATGATATATTCGGATTGGAAACCGAACCAATAAGCACAAATAATTTTTATAAACAAAAACTGAGATTAAAGGATGATGAACCAGTGTATATAAAAAACAAGGAAGAACGCTATAGTCGAGTACCTCGACTATCAGATACTCGTTACTCAGCTAAAGGGACCAAAGGAAAATGGAGATATGCAAGCAGCAAATGCGCCACCTACCGGCGGTAGACAGATTTATGCGTTGTGGGCGTTAGAGTGGGCGTGGCAAAGTTTTTTTAGATCAATCGATAGGTATTGACGAGGCCAATACATTTCAGTTAAAATTTTGTATCTAGCACGAAAATTGTGGGCGGCACAGGCCTGGGCGGTTGTTGGGCGTCAGAGTGGGCGTGGCATATTCGCGTAGCAAACTTGCGCTGCGCTCAAGTCTACGGAATCTAAATCTGAAATCCCGTTTCTCTATCTTTGATAGTTTCTGAGATATCCGCGTTCATACCTACGATTTTTTGAAGTTTGTGGGCGGTTTGTGGGCGTTAAAGTGGGCGTGGCAAACTTTTTTTTAGGTCAATCGGTAGGTATTGATGAGAACAATACATTTCAGTTAAAATTTTTATTCTAGCATCAAAACTGTAGGAGCCACAGTTTTGGGCGGTTTGTGGGCGTTAGAGTGGAAGTTGCACTCTTTTGAAACTTGAGCTGCGCAGGAATCTCAGGAATCTGCATGCATAATCCCAGTATTGTAGCTCTTATAGTTTCCGAGATCTCAGCGTTCATACGGACAGACGGACAGACGGACATGGCTAGATCGACTCGGCTAGTGATCCTGATCAAGAATATATATACTTAATGGAGTCGGAAACGCTTCCTTCTGCCTGTTACATACTTTCCGACGAATCTAGTATACCCTTTTACTCTACGAGTAACGGGTATAATTACAGAAGCCCACACAGTCAGGTGAACGAAATACAGAAACAAGTCGGAAAATTGATCACCGACGGGATTGTTGAACCATCTGTATCTGAATATAGGTTCAGAACAAAAGAAATGGCGATTAGTGATTGACTATCGTCAAATTAATAAAAAACAAGGAAGAACGCTATAGTCGAGTGCCTCGACTATCAGATACCCGTTACTCAGCTAAAGGGACCAAAGGGAAATGGAGATAAGCAAGCAGCAAAGCGAGATTGAAATACGCCACCTACCGGCGGTAGACAGATTTAAGCGTTATGGGCGTTAGGGTGGGCGTGGCAAATTTTTTTTTGGGTCAATCGATAGGTATTGACGAGACCAATACAATTCTGTTATAATTTTGTATCTAGCATGAAAATTGTGGGCGCCACAGGCTTGGGCGGTTTGTTGGCGTTAGAGTGGGCGTGGCATATTTGCGTGACAAACTTGCGCTGCGCATAAGGCTAAGGAATCTAAATCAGAGATCCCAATTTTCTATCTTTGATAGTTTCCGAGATATCCACGTTCATATTAACGATTTTTTGAAGTTTGTGGGCGGTTTGTGAGCGTAAAAGTGGGCGTGGCAAACTTTTTTTTAAGTCAATCGATAGGTATTGATGAGAACAATACATTTCAGTTAAAATTTTTATTCTAGCATCAAAACTGTAGGATCCACAGTCTTGGGCGGTTTGTGGGCGTAAGAGTGGGCGTGGCACTCTACTGAAACAAACTTGAGCTGCGTAAGAAGCTCAGGAATCTGCACGCCAAATCTCAGTAGCCTAGCTCTCATAGTTTCCAAGATCTCAGCGTTCATCCGGACAGACAGACGGACAGACGGACAGACGGACAGACGGACAGACGGACATGGCTAGATCGATTCGGCTAGTGATCCTGATCAAGAATATATATACTTTATGGGGTCGGAAACGCTTCCTTCTGCCTGTTACATACTTTCCGACGAATCTAGTATACCCTTTTACTCTACGAGTAACGGGTATAATTACTGTCCATAAATTCCCACTCCCAAGAATTGATGATATTTTGGATCAACTGGGACGATCAAAATATTTTTCATGCCTTGACTTAATGTCAGAATTTCATCAAATTGAACTCGAAAAAAGTTCAAGGGATATTATAGACGTTTCATAAAAAATTTCGCCGAATATTATGTAAAAAGAATGTTCCTTTTGAATGGACAGATGAATGCCAAAACGCATTCCAATATTTAAAAACAAAACTCATGGAACCTACTTTGCTACAATATCCCGATTTCAGCAAAGAATTTTGTATAATTACTGATGCAAGTAAACAAGCGTGTGGAGCGGTTTTAACTCAAAACCATAACGGACTCCAACTTCCCATTGCATATGCATCAAGAGCTTTCACTAAGAGAGAAAGTAATAAGTGTACAACAGAGCAGGAATTAGCTGCAATTCACTGGGGAATATTACATTTTCGACCATATATTTATGGAAATCACTTTACAATCAAAACAGATCACAGACCATTAATATATCTATTTTCAATGATAAATCCGAGTTCCAAACTGACACGTATGAGGCTAGAGTTAGAAGAGTATGATTTCACAGTTGAATACCGAAAGGGAAAAGACAATTATGTAGCTGATGCGTTTGTGAGGAGTACCAGATACGCGAATTCGCGTAGTAACGGCGCGGCGAAGAGAGTTTGGAGACTTGGATGGAGAACAAGAGAGTTTGGAGACTTGGATGGAGAACAGGAGAGTTTGGAGACTAGGATGGAGATCGAGAGAGTTTGGAGACTAAGGACGGAGAGCGAGAGAGTTTGGAGACCAAGGATGGAGATCGAGAGAGAATGGAGACTTCACGGGCAAGGCCAGAGTGCCGTGTGCGAAAGCGGATAACGGAACTCCACCGGACTTTGGACTCACCCGTGAACTTTGGACCGGGAGAAGAAGTGCCACATCTCGGCAGTGGAGCGGCACACAGGCGTGCCACAAGCATCACGGGAATCAGCGGGACGGCAGCTGTGGGCAGAGCATCGGTTGGGAGCGGTACGTGAAGGACAAGTGGGTCAACCAGGAGGCACGGACTTTGGACCCGGAGTGGAGAGATCCAGCGGGCCGTGCGCAAAAGGGAAATAACGGTTCCCGGAGGCCCTATATAAGGCCGCAGAGCGCTGGCAGCTGGATCAGTCGATCACGAGGAATCAAACCTTCAAGATCAGTTAAAGTACCAAGTGAACAGTCAGTCAAGCAAGTAATCTACGAGGGAGCTACAACCAAGCGAGTCGTCGGAAGCAGCGCCGTGGGAAGCACACAAGGAGCAAGATCGCCACGTCGAGACGTTCGGGATTGGGACATCAGGAATCTCCGAAATGAGACACAAGTGGCTGAGTTCCGGAAGGCATCACACGGCTAAGTCAAGGCGTTCGTTTTCCAACTTTGTCACGACCACACCCTGGCGAGTCGCCCGGCGGGTCTGTTAGAGACAAGCGGAAAAGTCCTAAGACGAAGAACCGTCAGTTTGGGGAGGAAAGTTGTCTGAGACCCAGCGTACCTTGCCCGACCAAGCAGGACCTGGCATGACGGACGAGCGGTAGATCGATTGGCGGTCTCAAGAGGCGGTCGCCTGGAGAGCCCTGCGATTACCGGCAAAGTTCCTGAACAGCAACCGCCCAACTCCCCGAGTGCCAGAACGACAAGCTACTGGTCAGGAGACAACGCAGAGGACATCGGCAGCGACGCCAGCAGTGTGAGGAGTTGAATAACTCCCCACAAATAGAAGCAGTAGCAGAGGGCCGGCCGCTTACCAGATACGCGGCGAATTCGCGTAGTAACGGCGCGGCGAAGAGAGTTTGGAGACTTGGATGGAGAGCGAGAGAGTTTGGAGACCAAGGATGGAGATCGATAGAGTTTGGAGACCAATGAAGGAGAGCGAGAGAGATTGAAGACCAAGGAGCGGAGAATGAGAGAATGGAGACTTGGCGGGCGGAGCAAGAGTGCCGTGTGCAAAAGCGGATAACGGAACTGCACCGGACTTTGGACTCTCCCGTGAACTTTGGACCGGGAGAAGAAGTGCCACAAACATCATGGGAATCAGCGGGACGGCAGCTGTGGGATGAGCATCGGTTGGAAGCGGTACGTGAAGGACAAGTGGGTCAACCAGGAGGCACGAACTTTGGACCCGGAGTGGAGAGATCCAGCGTGCCGCGCGCAGAAGGGAAATAACGGTTCCCGGAGGCCCTATATAAGGCCGCAGAGCGCTGGCAGCTGGATCAGTCGATCACGAGGAGTCAAACCTTCAAGATCAGTCAAAGTACCAAGTGAACAATCAGTCAAGCAAGTAATCTACGAAGGAGCTACAACCAAGCGAGTCGTCGGAAGCAGCGCCGTGGGAAGCACACAAGGAGCAAGATCGCCACGTCGAGACGTTCGGGATTGAGACATCAGGAATCTCCGAATTGAGACACAAGTGGCTAGTTCCGGAAGGCATCACACGGCTAAGTCAAGGCGTTCGTTTTCCAACTTTGTCGCGACCACACCCTGGCGAGTCGCCCGGCGGGTCCGTCAGAGACAAGCGGAAGAGTCCTACGACGAGGAAGCGTCAGTTCGGGGAGGAAAGTTGTCGGAGACCCAGCGTACCTTGCCCGACCAAGCAGGACCTGAAGTGACGGACGAGCGGTAGATCGATTTGCGGTTTCAAGAGGCGAACGCCTGGAGAGCCCTGCGATTACCGGCGAAGTTCCTGAACAGCAACCGCCCAACTCCCCGAGTGCCAGAACGACAAGCTACTGGTCAGGAGACAACGCAGAAGACATCGGCAGCGACGCCAGCAGACATTTCCGGCAGCCACGTTACCATCGCCGCGTGGAGCTCATTGGTTAGAGCAGGCGCGTCACGGACGATAAGCATTAGGGTGAAGCCGGGTGGAACGTTCGTCTGCGCTAGGCGTAAAGCGAAGTGAACTGCTAGGCAGCCTCCTGGCGACAGCCTGGACTGTCAGCGCGATCTGAGCAAGAACCTAACGGGACCGTCCGGGACAGAGCAAGGGACAGGTATTGCCTCGAAAGGCGTCGGCCTGGAGAGCAAGGCTTGTTCACCCTAGTCTGAGAACGGTGACGCTTCCCTAAGCCCACAAGGCCGAGCTCTCTGCGAGTCTAAGGCGCAACAAGCGACCCCGAGGCAGCGCGTCGGCGAGTGAGCAGAGGCGGCCACTACGAGCGTCCCGAGACCCAGGAGCCAAGCGGAAGCCGAGTCAACGCGTCGACAAGCCAGAAGGTGGAGCACCAGCAGCCGGCGGAACCAGAGCAAGGAGATACAGAAGCCAGCCCAACCACACACCCGCTGTACCAATACCACGAGAATAAATCCCACTGTTACCATTTGAGCCCTTTGTTTTCTCACTGATCTACGGGGCAGTCACGTCATATAAATTTGGTGGGACGAACACACAATCTTCTGAGCTAGCCGCACGAATCTCGTAGCGAGCAGACACACAAAATCAGTTCGTTACATCTGGCGCCCAACGTGATTGTCCCAACAGTGAGAACAGCACAGTAAAAATGGGAAAGAAGTGGATTTACCGCCTCAAGAAGGAAGACTTCGCCCATGTCGCACAGAGGCTCAATGTCGCCCTGGAGGGCAGGCTAGACGACATGAGGAAGGCACTATCGGAATACTACTCCGAAACAGAGAATGATCCACAACTCGTCGACATCTGGGCCGAACTGGAGGCAACATACTACGACAGAGCCGGCCCAAGCATTACGCTAACGAACGCTGAAGGGGACAACCTGGTGGCAAGCCTGAGCATTGACAACATGCAAAAAGAGGCCCACAGGAGAGAATCAAGCCAAGAAAAGAAAGCAGCAGCGCTGACCCCGAGACCAAGCCAGTCGGACTATGCAAAGGTCGCTAAACAGGTCCGTGAATGGTCGTTCAGGTTCGACGGGGCGGAAAAACCATTCGAGTTCCTGGAGCAAGTAGAATGGTCCGCCAACACGTACGGTTTGGAGCTCGATATGATCCCTCGAGCGATGCCAGAGTTGCTAAAAGGAAGGGCTTTGAAATGGTTCATCGCCAACAATAAGCAGTGAAGAACTTGGGCAGAATTCATTGAAAGTTTCCACACATATTTCCTGCCAAGAGATTTCTTCACCAGGCTGGCGGACCAGGTCCGGCAAAGGAAGCAAGGCTTCAGCGAGTCGTTCAAGGACTACATGATCGACATGCAGACGATGGTGAGGCCACTTAATTACTCCGCTAAAGAGACCCTAAGGATCATCAAGGAAAACTGCACCCCTAGTCTAAGGATCTTCCTAAGGGCATACAAAGTGTCGGACCTGGACACGCTGATGATATTAGCAGACGAGTACGAAGAACTTGAAAAGGAACGGGAAGTTTTCGCACAGGAGAACAAGTTCTCAAGAACCAAGTCGGCGTCACCAACACAGGTGACATGCAGAAGATGCGAGGAGACAGATAACCAGGACATACGAGGAAACGACCAATGGTCACCACCACACCAAGCCAGACGACAGCAGGCAACAGACGCACCACGCGGAGGTCATTGGACACCACCCCCACAGCAACAGAGACAGCCAAACAATACCTTGTGGAGGCCGCCAAGCAACACACAGAGGCCACAAGATGCCACCCATATCACAGACCCGCAGGAGGCCTGTCGGAAATGCGGTGGGAACGGACACTGGGCTAGAGGATGTCGTAACCAGCGGCTGCTGTTTTGCTGGATATGCGGCAAGGTTGGTGTTAGGAGCGTCGATTGCTGCCAACGATCGGGAAATGGCCAGCGATCTCAACCGCAGAGAGGCGAGCGGGGATCGCACAATGCCACCTCTCCAAACTAACGGGCAAGCTAATCGAGGAGGAGCAGTAGTTGTTCGCAGCTGTGATGATTGGTGGGAAAAGCTACAAAGCCACAATCGACACCGGAGCAACAGCAAGCTTCGTTAGCGAAGAATTGGCGGACAATATTGCTGCTCTAGGAAAGATTACCAGGACGAGACAGCAAGTTAGGTTGGCAGATGGAAGGTGCGGCGGAATTAATGCGCAGCTCGAGGTGGAGGTCAAATTCGGCAACAAACAAGTGACCATGAGCCTGTTGATTTTACCCGGGGTAGTGGATCCATTAGTGTTGGGATCGAACTTCCTGAAACAAGTCGGAACCGAGATAAAATGTGCTGGACACGAAATAATAATACCAGCCAGGAACCGACACAATGGATGGCTCGAGGAGAAGCTATCAGTAGCAGTCGTTCAACAAGTAAACGGGTTGGACGATACTACAGCGTTCCTTGAAACAGAGCTGGCAGACTTCAGCACAATGACGGGAACATCGAATATGGCAGAACACCAGATCAAAATGAAGGACGACAAGCCAATCAAGCAGAGATACTACCCAAAGAACCCAAAAATTGAAGGGAAATCAACGCAAAGGTGGACGAGCTTCTTCAAATGGGGTTTATAGAGCATTCAAAGAGCCCATACAGCTCCCCCATCGTGATGGTGAAAAAGAAGACAGGCAAGTGGAGACTGTGTGTCACCTTCAGGCAGATCAACGCGAAGTCAGTAAAGGATGCCTACCCAATGCCCCGCATAAACTACATCCTAGATCAACTAAGAGAAGCGCGGTACATCAGCAGTTTGGACCTGAAGGATGGATACTGGCAGATCCCACTGGAAGAAAGTAGCAGGCAATATACAGCGTTTACGGTACCAGGCAAAGGTCTGTTTCAGTGGAGGGTAATGCCGTTCGGACTTCACTCGGCGTCGGCAACGTTTCAGCGAGTCTTGGACCAAGTAACTGGCCCCGAGATGTCACCTCACGCATTCGCTTACCAGGATGACATAATAGTGATCGGTCGCACGCTGGAAGAACACAAAAGAAACCTGAGGGAAGTGTTCCGGCGTCTAAAGGAGGCAAACCTGAGGCTGAATCCAGAAAAATGCCAATTCTTCAAAAAGGAGCTGCTGTACCTGGGACATCGAGTGACTAGCGAGGGAATAGGAACAGATCCAGAAAAAGTAGCCGCCATCGCCGAACTAGAACCGCCATCGACTGTCAAAGAGCTCCGGCAATACCTAGGAGTAGCGTCGTGGTACTGCCGATTTGTACCAGATTTTTCCAGAATCGTCAAACCCCTGAACGACCTGCTGCGCAAAGGCAGTAAGTGGGAGTGGACACCAGAGCACCAGATGGCGTTTGAGGAGGTTAAGGCAAGACTCGTAGCAGATCCAGTGCTAGCATGCCCGGACTTTAGTAGAACTTTCATCCTACAAACAGACGCCAGCGACTACGGCATCGGAGCGATATTGACCCAGGACACCGAAAAGGGCGAAAGAGTAATCTCCTACTCGAGCCGAACACTGAACGGCGCGGAAAAGAACTATTCGACAACGGAGAAGGAGTGTTTGGCGATCGTCTGGGCGATCCGGAAGCTCAGGCCATATCTGGAAGGTTACCACTTTAAGGTAGTAACCGACCACATGGCCCTGAAGTGGCTCAACAGCATCGAAAGCCCTTCAGGGAGGATCGCCAGATGGGCCCTGGAGTTACAACAGTAGGACTTTGAGATAGCGTACAGAAAGGGTCAGCTAAACGTGGTGGCCGACGCATTATCAAGACAACCACTACCAGAGACGCTACGAGGAGTAAAAGAGGCAACAATAACTTCAGGAGGGTGCAGCTGGATCAAGGACATGGGCGAAAAGATAAGGACCCAACCGCAGAAGTACCCGGACTATGTTATGGATGGTGAGACACTGTACAGAAACATACCTCACCGAGCAGGCAGCGAAGACGTCGCGTCATGGAAGATGTGCGTCCCAAAGTCGCTACGAGAAACAGTGTTGAGGGAAAACCACGACGCACCGTCTGCGGGACACGTAGGAAGCCGAAGGACAATTGCACGGTTGGCAGCCCGATACTACTGGCCAGGTATGCATAGAGACGCCCGAGCCCACGTACGAAAATGCGAGATTTGCATGCGGTTTAAGCCCAATCAGATGCAGGCTGCCGGGAAGATGTTGACCCAAGTGCCGGAGGAACCATGGGCCACGGTATGTGCAGACTTCGTTGGACCCCTACCAAGATCTAAGCACGGGAACCAAATGCTGCTGGTCATGATAGACAGGTTTTCGAAATGGACGGAACTGGTGCCCCTACGCAGTGCGACAGCAGAGTCGCTCAAGAAGGCGTTTAAGGAGCGCATAATAGCAAGGTACGGGGTCCCGAAGGTGGTCATAACGGACAATGGAGTACAGTTTGCAAGCCGCATATTAAAAAATTTCCTGGCTGAGATGGGTATCAGACAACAGTTCACCGCACCGTACACACCACAAGAAAATCCGACCGAACGAGCGAACAGAACGGTCAAGACCATGATTGCGCAATTCGCAGGGCTGGACCAGAGAAACTGGAACGAGAAGTGGCCGGAGATCATGCTAGCAGTGAACACGAGCACATCGGAATCCACCGGCCATACACCGGCGTTTCTTACCCAGGGCAGGGAACCACGTCTACCCAGCAGCCTATATGATAAGGAAACCCTAGGCACTGGACGAGCTACGGAGACCCCTGAGGAAAATGCCTCAAAGAAAGAAAATGCAGCAAAGTGAACTGAGCAAGAACCTAGCGGGACCGTCCGGGACAGAGCAAGGGACAGGTATTGCCTCGAAAGGCGTCGGCCTGGAGAGCAAGGCTTGTTCACCCTAGTCTGAGAACGGTGACGCTTCCCTAAGCCCACAAGGCCGAACTCTCTGCGAGTCTAAGGCGCAACAAGCGACCCCGAGGCAGCGCGTCCGCGAGCGAGCAGAGGCGGCCACTACGAGCGTCCCGAGACCCAGGAGCCAAGCGGAAGCCGAGTCAACGCGTCGACAAGCCAGAAGGAGGAGCCCCAGCAGCCGGCGGAACCAGAGCAAGGAGATACAGAAGCCAGCCCAGCCACACACCCGCTGTACCAATACTACGAAAATAAATCCCACTGTTACCATTTGAACCCCTTTGTTTTCTCACTGATCTACCTGGCAGTCACGTCATATAAATTTGGTGGGTCGAACACACAATCTTCTAAGCTAGCCGCACGAATCTCGTAGCGAGCAGACACACAAAATCAGTTCGTTACACTTTATCAAGAATAACCATTAAAGATGTACAAAACATTACTGGAAATATAAAGAAAGTCACTACTAGATATCAAAATAGACAGAAATTCCGCGCGGAAAACAAACAAATAGAATTGCCTATCTATAGAGAAAGCTTCTAAGCCCAACGTATATGAAGTCATAAACAATGACGAAGTACGTAAAGTAGTGACCTTGCATGTTAAAGAAATGCTATGTTTATTTATACATGGTAGGAAAATTACTGCAAGACATGATGTTAGCGATTTATATACCCATGGAATCCTAGACTTAGGTCAATTTTTCCAAAGGCTTGAAATGCAAGCCGGTATAAACAAAATCAGCCAACTCAAATTGGCACCGTGGGAAAATATCTTTGAACATGTATCAATAGATAATTTTAAACAAATGGGTAACAAGATATTGAATACCTTAAGAGTAGCGCTACTCAACCCGGTGACCCTTATAGAAAAACAAAACGAAAAAGAAGCAATACTGTCTAAATTACATGATGATCCAATACAAGGAGGTCATACTGGCATTACAAAAACATTGGCCAAGTTCAAAAGACATTATTTTTGGAAAGGTATGACTCGAGATATTACTGAATACATACGAAAATGTCAGAAATGCCGTAAAGCTAAAATTACTAAGCACAATAAGACTCCATTGATAATAACTGATACGCCTATAAATGCTTTCGACAGAGTGATAGTGGACACTATTCGTCCATTACCAAAATCAGAAAATGGCAATGAGTATGCAGTCACTCTGATATGTGACCTGACTAAATATTTAGTTGCCATACCAGTTCCAACTAAAAACGCGAACACTGTCGCTAAAGCAATTTTTGAATCATTTATTCTGAAGTACGCTCCAATGAAGACGTTCATTACGAACATGGGTACAGAATATAAGAATTCCATTATAAATGACTTGTGCAAATACTTAAAAATTGAAAATATAACATCTACGGCACACCACCACCAGATAGTAGGAACAATAGAACGAAGTCATAGAACTTTCAATGAATACATACGCTCTTATATATCGGTTGATAAAACTGATTGGGACGTATGGCTTCAATATTTATTTTTTTGTTTCAACACGACCCCTTCAATGGCACATAAATATTGCCCATACGAGCTAGTATTTGGTAAAACAAATAATTTACCAAAACAATTTAATAGTATAGAAAATATAGAACCTATATATAATATAGATGACTATTCTAAGGAAAGATAATAGATTAGAAGTAGCATACAAAAGAGCTAGAATAATGATAGAAAAAAATAAGGAAAATAATAAGATACTATATGATCAGAAAATAAACAACATAGATATATCAGTATCAAGTCCTTTTAAGAAATGAAACAGGTTAGATTATCAATATACCGGTCCGTATAACGTAACGGAAAAAGGAGAAAGAAATAACATTATAATAACGAATAATAAGAACAAAAAACAAACAGTTCATAAGGATAGATTAAAAACGTTTATTTCATAATTGCATTTAGCATGGCCATGCTTTAGAAATACTTCTTCTTTTTATACGAATATTATTCCCAATTCCATTCTCTTTGTATCTAAAAAAAAAAAAAAAAGTAACAAAAAAAAAATGTTAAAAAAAAAATAATAATTATTCCTTTAAGTAAAATTTACTAACAAAATAACTTCATAATATTACGTTATTTTTCAAAAGGAGGGAGATGTAGTATGCACATATATTGAATAACTACTGTACCTAGAGTACTCGACGGCGCGCTCGCAGAAAGTGCAAGTGTCAGCATTCTGTTGCACACGCCGGCCGCTCAGCCAAGCTCAAGTACATACATTTACCTTCGCGCTCCACCTAAAGGGAGCATAATTAAATACACTAATATATATAAGATATACATAGCCGTATCTCTGCCGTCCAACTGTAGGCAGCGCAGCTACGAGACTTAGGCTTACTTAGAACCTAAGGAGAATTGTAAAATCAGAAACAACTTGACGTTGGAAGCGGCATTAATGCTGCTCCTGAATACAAATAAAGAATACAAATAAAGAATATTAAAACTACCAAAAGATGCGTTCTCACTACAATACAAATAAAGAATATTAAAGCTACCAAAAGATGCGTTCTCACTACACAACGTTTTTCAGCAGTCCTATAGTTGAACTTCACCAGCAACTGTCTCCCAACACCCGTCTCCTTCTACATCTTTCTGCGGTGCGCAGTTTTTTAAAAACTATAGTGGCCATGTTGCATACAGCAGACCAATTTCTTCTGATTTGGGTGTCCACCAGGTTACAAGCGGCTGGCGCGCTCGCCACCATCATGCTCAAATCTCTTCGTTCATTTTTTAATTTTGGACTGACAAAAAACATGTGATCTGCGTCTTCATTAGCCGACCCGCAAAGTGAAAAGTACGGATAAATTTCATGCTTAACCCTAAATAGATGGAGTTTGAAGCATCCATGTCTGGTCAACAGTTGTGTTAAGTAGTAGTCCACATGTCTATTATTCTTTCCCAGTCATCTCTGCAGTTCTGGGATAAGCTTATACGTCTATCGTCCTCTGCTACTACTTACCCACCTCTCTTGCCACTTAGCAATGCTTTGTACTCTACACCTCTTCCGGAGAGCACCTGCAGTTGCGACCGCTTTGCTACCTGCGCGGAAATCTGCTGATTCCGCTGCTAGCAGTTCGATTGGCGATTGTACGGTTTCGCATTCCTGCATGAAACTTACATGCTTAGTGACGAGACCCAAATGGAAGCAGCGTACATCGGCGTCGATGTGACAACGCTAACCAGTAATCTACGCCCTGGTTGTCCCGAAACCCGAGTATTGTAATACTCGAAATTGCAGCCGCGGTCCTATTTGTACACATGTGAGAACTTTCGAAAATACTTATTGTGCAACACTGCAACTGGAACCCAACACGAACTTTTTGACGCCAATTCGCAGAATAAGTTCGAGCACAAGGTGAATTTTTATTGAAAATTATTGAAAACAAGAAAGGAAGTTAACTTCGGCAAGCCGCAGTTTGTATACCCTTGCAGTTATAATTATTAAATTTAAAAATACAAAAAAAAGATATTCCCAATAGTATAAGATAATATGTCAAAAAACATCGAAGCTATTATTTGTTTCATATTATTTTCCCACCAATTTTCCGATCGTTCCTATGGCAGCCATATGATATAGTCGTTCGATTTTGATAAAATTAAATTCGAAATTCAGAACTAATTTAAAAATGTTATTTCCAAGCGTAGGAGGTTATATGATAAAAACTCCAAAGCTATAATTTGTTTCATGTTATTTTGCCACCAATTTTCCAATCGTTCCTATGGCAGCTATATGATATAGTCGTCCGATTTTGATAAAATTAAATTCGAAATTCAGAATTATTTAAAAAATGTTATTTCCAAGCGTAGGGGTTATATGTTAAAAAACACCGAAGCTATAATTTGTTTATAATTATATTCCCACCAATTTTACGATCGTTCCTATGGCAGCTATATGATATAGTCATCCGATTTTAATAAAATTTAATTTGAGATTCAAAACTGGTTAAAAAATGTTATTTCCAAGCTAAGGAGGTTATATGCTAAAAAAAACCAAAGATATAAGCTTTTAAAATTTTTTTTCCGATTATTCCTATGGGAGCTATAAGATATAGTTGTCCGGTCCGGCTGGTTCCGACTTAAATACTACCTGCAAAAAACATAAAACTTTTGGGAAAGTTTCAGCCCGATAGCCTTTAAACTGAGAGACTAGTTTGCATAGAAACGGACGGACAGACGGACAGAAAGACAGACTGACATGGCTAGATCGACTCGCCTAGTCATGCTGATCAAGAATATATATACTTTATGGGGTCGGAAACGTCTCCTTCACTGCGTTGCAAATTTCTGACTGAAATCAATATACCCTCTGCAAGGGTATAAAAAAGCAATTAAAAGTGTAGGTGATTTTAATTTTGCGATCAAGTCAGAACACAATTTAAAGTAATTTTGATTTTTGATGTGTGTGTATTTTACATGTTGTGTGTGTCTCAAGCATTTGGGAAAAAAACCATATCCCATGGCAATAAAATTTAAGATTTAATGGACAAAGATGTAATTTTTAACCAGTGCACGATAAGTGCTCTGGGACTGGGCAGTGCCGAGTCTGCATATTAGACATGCGAGACGGCTTTGTCACCATGTGAACATAAGACCTCTCCTCTGCCGCGGCGACTCTTCGCCAGCCGCTACTAATATGTACATACGTTTATACATTAGCGTTGAATGCTGCCTTGCCGGCGTCTCTGGCGGCGCAGCTACACACTCACTAGCTGAACGAAGAATTGTAATAGAGTTATGAAGAATTCAATATAGAAAACTGAAACCTAAAGGTTGGCCTTGTTATCATTTATATTGGAGGAAGTGGAGGACTTAAAAGAGAACGATTACATGACCGTGACTTGGTGGATCGGAATGCATCCACGGACATAGGACCAGGAAACTTCTGCCGTCTGGAGCTCCGGTCTTGTTGGTGGGGGCACATACAGCTCAACTCGCAACCACAACCGCTTTGCATCAATCGTCTCGGACGATGCTACTCAAGACCGCACTCTGGACTCGAGTTAAAACTGCAACTGGAATAACTGCAACTAGAATTTGATATATGATGATGATGAAAATATAAATCTGAGTAAGTTATGGCAAAACGTGGGGACGTAAAAAACAAAATAAACAAAAGAATAGCGCAATTAAAGTGTCTATTGCTTAAAGAAGAAGAACTTGATTTTCTTAACTCAAGTCTTGTAAAGAAAAAGCCAATAACTCCAGCTCACTCAGTGATTAAGACAATTAATAGTGAGAAAAATGTAACACCTCCACTTCCAAATCAGATTCCAAGAAGAACTAAAGTGTGCCCGAAAGATTGCCCGCGAGGGTACTCTTCGCAAAACCCTGTGCAATGACCGGCACCAGTACCGGCTGAGCCCGTAGGCCCAGGACATCTGCAGCTGAGACAACAAGTGTGAGGGGCAGGCCGCCTCTTACGCCAGCGAAAGAGCATCAGCGAACCAACCGGCGACGACCAGCTGATGCAGCCAAGGACTATTTTTTACGAGGACATTTCTACAAAAATATATTCATAATTTAAAAAAAAAACCTATATATACATATATAAGACAAAAATATTGTAAAATTGTGCGGAACCCTTTCTGCCCGATAGCAGTATAGCCCGTAAAGCTATATGAAACAAGGAAGAACGCTATAGTCGAGTACCTCGACTACCAGATACCCGTTACTCAGCTAAAGGGACCAAAAGAAAGTGGAGATATGCAAGCAGCAAATGCGCCACCTACCGGCGGTAGACAGATTTAAGCGTTGTGGGCGTTAGAGTGGGCGTGGAAAAGTTTTTTTAAAATCAATCGATAGGTATTGACGAGACCAATACATTTCAGTTAAAATTTTTTATCTAGCACGAAAATTGTGGGCGCCACAGGCTTGGAAGGTTTGTGGGCGTAAGAGTGGGCGTGGCAAACTTTTTTTTAGGTCAATCGGTAGGTATTGATGAGAACAATACATGCAGTTAAAATTTTTGTTCTAGCATCAAAACTGTAGGAGCCACAGTTTTGGGCGGTTTGTGGGCGTTAGAGTGGGCGTGGCACTCTTCTGAAACAAACTTGCGCTGCGCAGGAATCTCAGGAATCTGCATGCCTAATCTCAGTATTGTAGCTCTTATAGTTTCCGAGATCTCAGCGTTCATACGGACAGACGGACAGACGGACATGGCTAGATCGACTCAGCTAGTGATCCTGATCAAGAATATATATACTTTATGGTGTCGGAAACGCTTCCTTTTGCCTGTTACATACTTTCCGACGAATCTAGTATACCCTTTTACTCTACGAGTAACGGGTATAAAAATAGGTAGGATGATGTAAAAAGAGACAACATAAAATTTATATGAAAATTCTCAGAATTTAATTTCCCATCGAAAAAATATAAATGAAACATAGTAGTATAAGCAAATTCGAAGACAATTTTTATATAAATGATAGAAGAACAATGGGGTTAATCGATACTAAAACAGTGGACTCCACTGCTAATGTCATTAATAAAATGCAATCAACACATAACGACCCACATTTGACGAATATATTGTTATTGATTATTGTTATAATTTTGTGTGCGTATATTCTTTATAAAGCGTATATTTTACACAATAAGTGAATAACAAAAAGGGCCTTAAGCCAAGCCAACGATCTAGATAAGATCTAATTTACCTAACTCACAAACAATTTCTTGGTCGTTGATGTACTATGGTCATTACAAGCAAGTGGCCCTTACGACACCAAGCAATGCTTGCACAGAGCCCTAAACCGATTTGGGCAAGTAAACGAAATCGCGGACATGGAAAAAGACGATATAACAATAGACAGTTTAATTTTCATGCTTACATAGAATGGTTAGCAACATAGAAATTTATAAATTATTGGAAGATAGAAAATACATAAGTTTATCGTAATTAGTTGCATTAGGGCTATCAAACAGTAAGACGGGACACAGTGCATTATAATCGTCACAAAGAACACGAAAAGGATCATGAAAAGCATAATTGGACCTACATAATGGCAGGGACAACGGAAGAAAACTACGAACTGTTCTACAAGGTACATTCCAGTTAAGGGAATTAAGAAGGAAAGGAGAGTCAACAACACCATTAATTAGTTTATGCAAAAACATAACTACATGACACTTTTTTCGATGGTTCAGGGTTAATAAGTCCAGTAGGCGCAACCTCGCATGATAAGAGGGCAATCGACTTCATAAGTCCATTCTCGACTTGTCATAAAAATATATTCAAAAACCAATAAAAAAATTAATATTTAAAAAAAAATAAAAACAGAAAGGAATAAGAGAAATGAATAAAATAAATAAAGCTGACAAACATGAACACACATGAGTGTATAAGAATTACGTTAGATAAGGAACCAGATTTTGAGAATAGGGTATTTAGAATAATCAGAAATATAGAAGAGCCTCTTTCAATTTCCGATTTTGAATATGAATATATGGATAGGTACAACTTACCTTTTTCACGCATTCACCCTATCCATTGCAACAGCATTCAGAAGGCTATAGTACTGTCTACTGTGAGAAATGGCAAAATATTCTCGGAAATAAGCAAAGCCCCATCGTTAGGATAAATAATTATTAAACAAAAACACCTCTTAACGAGGTAAAAAGTAGTGGCGAACGCGCCTTTAAACAAAATGTCTGATATCAACAATTGTGACGAAAAATGATTTAACATTCGATAAAATAAATAAACTATATTAAATTTATGATTTCGGCCCGCAACAGTAAATATTTATTTACCTTCGGGTAAATTTTCTGTTGTAGCGTGCCGAATACATAAATTTAATACAGTCTATTTATTTTACCGAATGTAATATCATTTTTCGTCACAATTGTTGATATCAGACATTTTTGTTAAAAGCGCGTTCGCCACTACTTTTTACCTCGTTATCCCCACCGTATCCAGCAGCTCCAATATTCTAAATTTTTACTTTTACACTTTCACCGCCTTTTCTCCCAAACCAATCTATATTTCGAAAGTCTTGGTATGCAATTTTCTTAGTTTTTGCGATACCTTTCGATTGGTGTATCACTCGTTACGATCGGACCATAATGGCAGATTTTCAATTCTGCGGCTATATATAGTAGTTGTCTTCGCACGCTCTCTTGCGCGCTTCGCCACTACGTGTACTGCCGTACACAGTGATATTAAAACTTACAAGAAAAAAAATATTAAACTTAGAGTAAATACTTATTATGGAATGTGAGCAACTGACTCTCTATATCCGCGAAGTAAAATAAACTTTCGATAAGTCTTACAAATGTGTAAGCCAGAATAGGGTAATACAGGAAGAAACAATTAACAAGCATGCTAAGATTCTTGTCGATTCCTTCAATGAGGCAAGAATATTAGTTCATGAAAATAGAGAAATAATAAATTAAACGAACTGGTCAAAAATGTCCAAATTACGAATATTCCGAATCAAGCGAAGGAATTGATATATAAGAAAAAGATCTACACGATATGACAATTCCTGCGGTAATAACATTACCGGAACAAGAAGAAATGGCTATCACAATAACTGAATTCTTAAAAATAGCCTCATCACTCATTCCAGAGTTTGATGGTAAGGCCGAAAACTTAAAAAGTTTCTTAGATTCTTTAAATTTGGAAAAACTACCTGAAGGAATCGCATAAAGCTCTAGCAGTTAGCCTGGTCAAGACTAAGCTAAAAGGCCATGAAAGAAACTTAATAGACAACGAGAATTCAATTTCAGAAATAATAAACAAACAAAAAAAAAAGTTTAAGGAGAATCAGTAGATGTCATTTCGGCAAAACTATTAAATCGCCAACAAAGACAGAAAACAGCCAATTAATACTTTCAAGAAGTAGAGAAATTGGCAAAGGCACTAGATGGAGCCTACATAAATGACGGATATTCCACAGATTTGGCCACCCAGTACAACAAAACACTGGCTGTCAAGGCAATGACAAAGAACTGTATAATTGATAAGATTAAACTTAACATGGAGGCTGGCACTTTCAACACACTGGATGATGCTATGTCCAAATTCGTAAATAGTTGCACAGATAAACCAGGCCAATCAAAAACTGTCTTGTTCTACAATAGAAGCAACTCCTATAATAACAATGCTAGTAACCGTGGATACTATAAAAAGAATAGAGAACGAGGCCAATATAGAGGAAACAATAGAGGAAGTTATAGGTCAAATAACCACCAAAATGGAGCTTATAACTAACTCATAAAAATTATAACAACAACAATGGGTAGCCCAAAACGCTTCGGTAAACTCCTAACAACCTTTAGGTACACAGAAGCAGAAACAAGAAAGTACGCTATAGATAAGCAAGCAGCAATGCAAGACTGAAATGCGCCACCTACCGGCGGTAGACAGATTTTAGCGTTATGGGCGTTAGGGTGGGCGTGGCAAATTTTTTTTTTGGGTCAATCGATAGGTGTTGACGAGACCAATACAGTTCAGTTAAAATTTTGTATCTAGCATGAAAATTGTGGGCGCCACGGGCTTGGGCGGTTTGTGGCCGTTAGAGTGGGCGTGGTATATTCGCGTAACAAAATTGCGCTGCGTACAAAGCTACGAAATCTAAATCTTAAGTCCCGATTCTTTATCTTTGATAGTTTCCGAGATATCCACGTTCATATTTAAGATTTTTTAAAGTTTGGGGGCGGTTTGTGGGCGATAAAGTGGGCGTGGCAAACTTTTTTTGGGTCAATCGATAGGTATTGATGAGAACAATACATTTCAGTTAAAATTTTTATAAAGAACCAATGTGCATAACACATTATAAAAATCCTCATAGTCAAAAGACGAAATTCAAGAGCTCATTAACGACAAAATAGTGGAACACTCTGTATCACCTTACAATCGCCCACTTTTATTAGTACCAAAAAAGTCACTTCCAAATTCGGAAAAGGAAAAATGGCGATTAGTAATTGATAATAAAAAACCTCTTGTCTGATAAATTCCTACTCCCTAGATTTGATGATATTTTAGATCAACTAGGTAGAGCAAAATACTTTTCATGCCTTGATTTAATGTCAGGTTTTCATCAAACTGATCTCGAAAAAAGTTCACGAGATATAACGTCCTTTTCAACATGCAATGGTTCATATCGTTTCACGCGATTACCATTCGGCTTAAAAATAGCGCCAAATTCTTTTCAGAGTCGGATGACTATAGCTTTCTCTGGACTTAAGCCTTCACAAGCATTTCTTTATATGGATGACTTAACAGTCATTGGTTGTTCCGAAAAACATATGCTCAAAAACTTAACTGATGCTTTTGAGAAATGTAGGCAACATAAACTAAAGTTACATCCCGAAAAATGTTCATTGTTTATGCATGAAATCACTTTTGTAGGACATAAATGCACAGATAAAGGAATCTTGCCCGACGACAAAAAATACGACGTCATTCAAAATTATCCAGTCCCACATGATGCGAACAGCGCTAGAAGATTTATTGCATTTTGTAATTATTACAGACGGTTTATAAGAAATTTTGCTGACTATTCTCGTCACATAATAAGATTATGTAAGAAAGATGTAAAATTCGAATGGACACCTGAATGCCAAAACGACTTCGAACATCTTAAATCGGCATTAATAAACCCAACTCTTCTACAATATCCAGATTTTATCAAAGAATTTTGCATAAACACATATGCTAGCAAACAATCTTGTGGAGCAGTCCTAACTCAAAACATAAATGGACTGCAACTCCTAGTTACATACGCATCAAGATCTTTTACAAAAGGCGAAAGCAACAAAATCCTTCGTGCAACAAACTTCCTGGGAGACTCAGTTCGTAACCGTTTATTCGGACCTACTATGATAGTACTGGTGCTTCGATAGCATCTATTTTTTCCGTATGTGCTGATAATGTGTCCCAGGTATTTAAGCTTTGCCTTAAAGAAGTGATATTTTTCCTGGATTATTTTTAGATTTGCCTATCGCATTATTTTCCGCAGTTTTTCGAGGTATTCTTGTTTTGTTCGTCCGAAGATCACGGTGTCATCTAGAAATGCAAACACGAACGGCTCCTTTAATGGTCCTTTTACTGAGTCAAGCGCTCTTTGAAATCAATTTCAATTTATTAATACAAAAATTAATTTCTATTATAAGACAAGGAAGAACGCTATAGTCGAGTGCCTCGACTATCAGATACCCGTTACTCAGCTAAACAGACCAAAGGGAAATTAAGATAAGCAAGCAGCACAGCAAGATTGAAATGCGCTACCTACAGGCGGTAGACAGATTTAAGCGTTATGGGCGTTATAGTCGGCGTGGCAAATATTTTTTGGGTCAATCGATAGGTATTGACAAGACTAATACATTTCAGTTAAAATTTTTATTCTAGCATGAAAATTGTGGGCGCCACATGTTTGGGCGGCTTGTGGGCGTTAGAGTCAGCGTGGCAAACTTTTTTTTTGGATCAATCGATAGGTATTGACAAGACTAATACATTTCAGTTAAAACTTTGTATCTAGCATAAAAATTGTGGGCGCCACAGGCTTGGGCGGTTTGTGGGCGTTAGAGTGGGCGTGGGCTCAAGTCTACTGAATCTAAATCTGAAATCCCAATTCTCAATCTTTGATAGTTTCCGAGATATCCGCGTTCATACTTACGATTTTTTGAAGTTTGTGGGCGGGTTGTGGGCGTTAAAGTGGGCGTGGCAAACTTTTTTTGGGTCAATCGATAAGTATTGATGAGAACAATACAATTCAGATACAATTTGTATTCTAGCATTAAAACTGTATGAGCCACAGTTTTGGGCGGCTTGTGGGCGTTAGAGTGGGCGTGGCACGCTGTTGAAACAAACTTGCGCTGCGTTAGAAGCTCAGGAATCTGCATACCAAATCTCAATAGCCTAGCTCTTAAAGTTTTCCAGCGTTCATCCGGACGGACGGACAGACGATCAGAAGGACATGGCTAGATCGACTCGGCTAGTGATCCTGATCAAGAATATATATACTTGACAATGACAAGTATATAAATACTTGACAGTGACAATGTATGCGCTGTGCATAAAATTTATATTGAGTACACAGTGACAAAAAAAATCACTGAAATGCCAGCCGAAATAGCGATGCGCCGTTATACAGAAAGAAAATGATAGGGCAAAATAAATTTTAGTACGCACTATTACTAATATATTTATTATTTATTTTTTTGTTAATTAAATCTTTTCGAAGGGAAAATTATGTGCAATAACATTACAATATTTGTTTTTGATAATGGGGTTATTGGGTAAATTTTCTCCACCGGACACAATAAAAAATAAACCAACTGTGGCCGTCAAATTAAATACTGAGTTTCTTTGAAAACTCACTTCACCCTCGTATATTTATATTTTTAATTTTTGTTCACTTTATTGTTACAAGGACAAAATTTAATGCTTGTTTTTTTTTTAAGATTTTACACTAATCCAAATTATAAAATTTTTGAAGACGTAAAATATTTGGCCGAAGGGCCCACTTACATTTTCTGTGAATTGTGTCTTAATATTTTTACAGCTGCGTTTTTCCCGCGCCGCCGTCACTTTTAAACTTTTGAAGTTGATTTTGTCCTGTCCTGTGGAGTAATAAGTTACCACTAGTTGAGCGCCAATTAACTGAAGTGTGTTCGCCACTGGCTTCCTTCCTTCTAGGTGTTAGGTGAGCGGCGGTTGCCACTGGCTTCCTACCTTCTAAGTGTTAGATAAGCGGCGGTTGCCGCTGTCTATTTCCTTAGCTGAAAGGCTTAGGTTGGAAGATACTATCTCCGTTGCTATCTGTCCTTAAGGCAGAATAACCAATTATATCAAATAATACTAACGGCGATGGCAGGAGTAGTACTTATGAGCTTTAGCTCTTTATTGGAGTATGTTGAAAACAGAACTGAATTTAAGAAATGGTCTTATGGCTAAGAGAAGCTCACAGTGGCTACGCAAATATGCTGTGTTTGCCATCTGTGCACGAGCGTCCGGCCCATCGCTAGTTCAGCAGTTTGGCCGGCGCGATGTTGTTGGTCTCTGGTCTTGCTGACCAAAATTAACTTGTATACTGGTTCATCATCTTTCATTCTTATTTTTTGTTTGTAAAAAATATTAGTTGATATCGATTCGAATTCTATTCCGAATATATTATTATATATAGTATTTCGTGCATAATTCTTTAAGTATTTCTTTGAACTGAGGTGGACAATTTTTGTTCAGTTTGTCTACAATTTCTTTGTTTACATTTTTATTAGATTTAATTATGTCGTAATCATCCAATGGTTCAACTTTCAGTGTATTTAACTGAATGATTGCAGTTTTATTTCTTGTATTTAAAATTCGGACAAAAGTGTTTTTAGAATCTGCAATGGAATTTCCAAAGAATACTCCATTTTGGATTTCTTGGTTTGCTATTTATATATACCTGGTTGCTGAATTTGTAGCTATTTTTCGGACTACTTCGGATCTTGCTGGTAGAATTGTCAAATTATTTTCGAGTGTATGCTTTCAGTATGAGGCAATCATTTTCTGGTTTTAAATCTATTTGTATTTTTTCATAAAATCAATGCTATAATTCCATCACATGGAATAGGAAAATTTGATATTACTATATGAAAACAAGGAAGAACGCTATAGTCGAGTAGCTCGACTCTCAGATACCCGTTACTCAGCTAAAGGGACCAAAGGGAAATGGAGATAAGCAAGCAGCAAAGCAAGACTGAAATGCGTCACCTACCGGCGGTAGACAGATTTAAGCGTTATGGGCGTTAGGGTGGGCGTGGCAAATTTTTACTGAAACAAACTTCCGCTGCGTAAGAAGCTCAGGAATCTGCACGCCAAATCTCAATAGCCTAGCTCTCATAGTTTCCAAGATCTCAGCGTTCATCCGGACAGACGGACAGACGGACATGGCTCGATCGACTCGGCTAGTGATCCTGATCAAGAATATATATACTTTATGAGGTCGGAAACGCTTCCTTCTGTCTGTTACATACTTTCCGACGAATCTAGCATATCCTTTTACTCCACGAGTAACGGGTATAATTAGTGTAGTTCAATTTTTTTCGCAAAAGGATATCAGTGGTTATAATAAAGAATTTGTGTCTAATCGAATCCCATTTCACCCTTCAGCTAAAAATGCAAGTTATCCAACCCATGAAACTGTTCCAATTATAGAATTAATTTGCAATTTTTGAAATTCAATATCAGCGATATTTCCTTTGCCTTCAGAAATATTGGCTTTGCCTTTGCTCAAGATTCTGCCTTTGCCATTGCCATTCAATTCGAGGGCCGCGCTTGGCTGTCCAGCTAAGATAGATAAACTAATAGTGAAGCAAACACAAGCTTCCGTTCGAAGCCCAAACTCTCGCGATCGAAGACCAAACGCTTGCGTTCTAAGTTCAAATCATATTGCGTTCCAATTTTCAATCAAATTGCATCGGTCAGCATAGTTTCATTTCACAACGGGATGCGAAAGTTTCAGCATAACCTTTAAATTGAAACAAAAATTTAAGTTATAGAAGCTTGAAAAAGGAAAGCTTCCGGCCGAGGTTCTTTGAACACGTTTTTAGAATTAAGAAGTCAATTAAGACTAATAAAAATAAATAATCCTTCAAATTATGAGTATATTTAACTTTTGTTGTGTCAAAATACATATGCCGACCAGTGTATATGATATAGTCGTCCGATTTTGATAAAATTAAATTCGAAGCTCAGAACTAATTAAAAAATGTTATTTTCAAGCGTAGGAGGTTATAAGTTGAAAAACACCGAAGCTTTAATTTGTTTCATATTATTTTCCTACCAATTTTCCGATCGTTCCTATGGCAGCTATATGATATAGTCGTCCGATTTTGATAAAATTAAATTCGAAATTCCGAACTAATTAAAAAATGTTATTTCCAAGCGTAGGAGGTTATACGTTAAAAAAAAACCGAAGTTATAATTTGTTTCATATTATTTTCCTACCAATTTTCCGATTGTTCCTATGGCAGCTATATGATATAGTCGTCCAATTTTGATAAAATTAAATTCGAAATTCAGAACTATTTTAAAAATGTCATTTCCAAGCGTAGGAGGTTAAATGTTAAAAAACACGAAAGACATAATTTTAATTTAATTTTAATTTAATTTACCTTTTTTTTTTTGGACGTTCCTATGGGAGCTATAAGATATAGTTGTCCGATCCGGCTGGTTCCTACTTATATGCTTCCTGCAAAGGAAAAAGTCTTTTGGGAAAGTTTCAGCCCGATAGCTTTAAAACTGAGAGACTAGTTTGCGTAGAAACGGACGGACAGACGGACATGGCTAGATCGACTCGTCAAGAATATATATACTTTATAGGGTCGGAATCGTCTCCTTCACTGCGTTGCAAACTTATGACTGAAATTATAATACCCTCTGCAAGGGTATAAAAAGGCATTGCCAGCTAAAAACCGGGAGTGATCTGAAAGTTTTCTCAGTTTACTGAACTGAAATCAAAAGTGATCTTAAGCATTCACACCAGCAATTCATCGAAAGCGCTTTCGCCGGACTGTAAATGGAGCGGTAAGCTCCCAAAGCCCATGCAAATGAAAAAAGCACTGTTTACAAAAAATAAACAGAGTAAATAGAATGTATGCTGATGATGTTAAGCTTTGTTTATCATATAATGATATAGCGTCGGCTTTCAACTTACAGTCAGATATTGATTGTTTTCAGAGATGGTGTGAGTACAACCTTTTAAATTTGAACGTTATGACTTTTTATAGTGGTACTGCAACTTTTGTTAGTTACTCTCTTCAAAATACGCCACTCGACCGTATATATTCAGTTAATGATTTAGGTGTTCTTCTGGACCCAAAACTTAAGTTTGACTGCCACATAATGTCCACTGTCAACAAAGCCATGAGTGTTCTTGGGTTTATAAAGCGTTGGTCAAAAGAATTTGATGACCCTTATACAACCAAATTATTATTTACCTCCCTTGTCCGTCCTATTTTGGAATATTGTTCTTCATTTTGGAGTCCACAATATCAAGTGCATATTGACCGTATTGAGTCGGTACAAAAAAATTCTTCTTTTTGCCCTTCGTAGTTTAAACTGGGATCAAAACGTAAGGCTACCTTCCTATCAGAGTAGATTACTATTGCTTAATTTACCTACACTTGTAAATCGTAGAACAATGCTTGGTACTTTTTTTAAGCAAAATTCTGTAGAATCACCGCCTAACTTTCAATGTTCCTGTTAGACTAACATGAAATTATTATACCCTAAATTTGCCACGATGTACATCAAATTTTTGTCTGCACGAGCCCTTTCGCGTTCTATGTAATGATTATAACAACCTTTATCATTTAATTTGCACTTCAACTTCTATCCCGGTATTAAAAACTAATATTTTAACTCATTTGCTTCATTCTTAGTTGCTTTTTTTATTTTCATTAGTGTCCCGTCTCTATTTGTTTTTTGTATCTTCCTCGCGAGCTCGCATTTTTTGTCCAAATTGATAAAAGGGCCCGCGCGTAACAAGCACGTGCTTGGTGTCATTGGGCCACTTGTTTGTACTGCTCGTAGTGCATCAACGTCCATCATATTATAAGGTAAATGTAAAATTATTGTTAAAAAAAAATATGATCACCAACGATTAAAATTCGGAATAAAGTGTACCCAAGAAAATAAGTTCTAGTTATACCCGTTACTCGTAGAGTAAAAGGGTATACTAGATTCGTCGGAAAGTATGTAACAGGCAGAAGGAATGGTTTCCGACCCAACAAAGTATATATATTCTTGATCAGGATCACTATCCGAGTCGATCTAGCCATGTCCGTCTGTCCGTATGAACGCTGAGATCACGGAAACTATAAGAGCTACAATACTGGAATTAGGCATGCAGATTCCTGAGATTCATGCGCATAGCAAGTTTATTTCAGCAGAGTGCCACGCCCACTCTTACGCCCACAAACCGCCCAAAACTGTGGCTCCTACAGTTTTGATGCTAGAATAACAAATTTTTACTGAAATGTATTGTTTTCATTAATACCTATTGATTGACCCAAAAAAAAAAACGTTTGCCACGCCCACTCTAACGCCCATAACGCTTAAATCTGTCTACCGCCGGTAGGTGGCGCATTTCAATCTCGCTTTGCTGCTTGCATATCTCACTTTTCCTTTGGTCCCTTTAGCTGAGTAACATGTATCTGGTAGTCGAGGTACTCGACTATAGCGTTCTGCATTGTTTTTAACTCTAAAAACATCCGCCACTTTTGTTTTCGTCTGAAGAACAGAAATGATTGAAATTATTTATGCCCCACATATATGTATTATCATTAATACGTATGCTTATAATTAGTTGTTATACACTGCTACTCATTTGCACATATTTAATCCATACTTATTTTTTTATTTACATACTGATTGCTTAAAGTTAAAAACTAAAGCGACAGGGCTAGCTTAAAGTCAACAGTTTCATTTTGCTTTTCGGTTCTTAATTACTAAGGGTATAATTCATTCATTTCGGTATTCGCTTCTTACTTATATAAAGTGTGTTTCAGGTGTATTATCCAACTATTTTAATTATAAGATAAGTTATAAGATAAGTTGATAAGTTAGTCTACTGAAGGATATCAATAAGTTGAAGAAGGTTGGTGGTCGTAGGATTGGAAAGAAGAGGAGTAAGGTTTTTATTCGGGATGTGGGTTCGGTAGTGATTAAGTGCAGTGCATTCGTTAAGGATATGCTCTATTGACATTGAGTTATTGTTGCAGAACTTACAGGGGTTGTCTGTAGCCTGAAAGAGTCCAAATTCGTGGTTAAGTCTGGTGTGGCCCAGACGTAATCTTATTAATCGGGCTTGGTCTTTTCTTGTTAGTTTGATTATTTCTTTTGAGTTTGTGTAGTCGCTTATGTTAAGATGGTTGCTGTTTATGGATTGGTACAACTGGAGGAGTATTAGAAAAGATTGAGGGAGGTGCTATAGAAATGTATTTTTAAAAAACTGTTTATGTCGGACCGGTTAATATTATGTGTGGTGATCAGCGGTGCGATAGTTGCGTTTTTATCGGCTTCGTCAGCAAATTCGATTCCACTAGTTCCAACATGGCTCGAAACCCATATGATTTTTATTTTGGGGTGGGCGTTATTTATTATACCACGAATTTTCGTAGAATAATAAGCGGAATCGTCTATTTTTTGAATTGAGTGAATGGCGGAAAGAGAGTCGAAGCAGGTACAGATTTTTACTATTTCTACTATAGCATCTGCTTGTAAGTGCCAAGAGGGTTTCGATTTTGGTACAATTTTTGTTGGGCTTATAGGGAGATCAAGGTTTGCACAGGACCTAATAGTTTTGTGTGGGACTGAGTTTCTGTATTTCAGAGTTTTCTTTTTTGTAATTTTATCTTTTAATGATTTTAGAGAGGTATCTGATGATTGCGTTATTGTATTAGACAATTTAGCTTGAAGATGATTTGTTCTAATGTCTAAGGTTGATATGTTCGATTCTAAGTGTAACTTGATGACGGGTGTTGAGCAAAAGGCTCCTAGTGCTGAACGGATTGCATTGTTGACTTGATTTGCGATTTTGGAGCTAGACCATAAAATGGTAAGCCGTAGTCTATTTTTGACAAACATAGACTTCTGACTATTTGGACTAAGGTCAGTGGTTGACAGTTATATTTATCATTTAAGAGGCATTTTATAATCACTGTGTACGGCAGTACACGTAGTGGCGAAGCGCGCAAGAGAGTGTGCGAAGACAACTACTATATATAGCCGCAAAATTGAAAATCTGCCATTATGGTCCGATCGTAACGAGGGATACACCAATCGCAAAAACTAAGAAGATTGCATACCAAGACTTTCGAAATAAAGATTGGTTTGGGAGAAAGGGTAAAAGGAAAAGTGTAAAGGAAAAGTGTAAAAGTAAAAATTTAGAAAATTGGAGCTGCTGGATACGGTGGGGATAAAAGCCCCCGGCTGTTTAGCTACTTTTATTCTAACTGAGAATACGCGTCGAAAGACACCTCATTTGTTGAAATCCGATGTCCCGTTCAAAAGTAACTCAAAAATTCAGTAATTCAGTCGTCATCTAGCTTTCTTTGCGTCCAGACGTGCTTAAAATTCTCGCTATGTTACTTCCCCGCTGTCCCGAGTGCAAAACCGATGTTACATTGGCCCAGCTTCGCGCTTCGGATGCTGTTCGCTGCTCTTCATTGTGCCGTCGCTCCTATCATACTTCTTGCGTAGCCCTACCGGATGATGTGCTCAAACTCTTATTAAATCCAAATATACTGTGGCAATGTGATAGCTGTGTGGTTGCGAATGATTCGCATTCTAAAATAGATGAATTCGATGATAAATTGAAAGCCCTGGAGCGCTTATATCAGGGCCTTCAAAATAAATTCTTGGAGGCGTTCCCCCCTAAAGATGGTGCATTGAATCAGAATGTGAATCCCACACCTCGTCTACCGAGGCCTACCAACGTAGCTGCAGCTCCCCAGTCATGTTCGGCTGCTGCTGCTACGGCTTCCGCGGTGGTTGACCCTTCTAATCATGCTCTGGATATGGAGAGAGGAAATTTCATACAAGTTCGAAATAAGAGGAGAAGGAACAACAGCAAGCCCAATAAACATGTTGTTGGAGTGGCTCCTAATGCCGAAGACCTTCATGTTTTGCCGACCAAGAAATTTTTGCATGTCGGAAAGTTTGCAACTGATACAGATAAAACTGATAAAATATGTGTCCACCAAGCTTAAGGTGGATGCTAGTTCTCTCACTTGTGCAAAACTTGTAAAAAAAGATGTTGACGTTACAACTTTAAAGTTAGTAAATTTCAAGCGTGGTATCCCCGATCAGCTTTACGATATAGTCTTCAAAAACGATTTCTGGCCGAACTCAGTTAAGGTCAAAAGATTTATTCATAGAGAACGGGCCATTGTGGTAGGGAATGGAATTTTATGTAATTTGCCGGAGCCTGAACAAACTTCAACATCAAGTCAGCCATCAAAAAACCCCTAGTGTTCGACGCCACTGGCGTCGATACTTTTGCGGGACATCGTCTGCAAGCCTTTCCTCATTTGTCGGAGTCGTTTTCGCAACAACATCGGCAGCTGCTTGCCTTTCTCACTGCGCTCTCTTCATCTTCTGACTCTCTCCTAACGCACCATCGACAACATCAGCCGGAGCTTTTGTTGTCCACTTTGTGCGACATTCGCCGTCCGCCTGGCTTGAATAACGGCGCGCTCCTCGGAGTTGCGCTCACATCATTTTCCGTTGCTCTCCTGATGCTTCATCAACAACATCAGCCGGAGCTTTTGTTGTTTGCTTTGCGAGGCGTTCGCAGTCCACCTGGTTCTAATATCGGCGCGCTCCTCGGAGTTGCGCTCTCATCATCTTGCGCCTCTCTCCCGTTGCACCATCAACAACATCAGCTGGAGCTTTTGTTGTCCGCTGTGCGCGACTTTCGCCGTCCGCCTGGCTCTAATATCGGCGCGCTCCTCGGAGTTGCGCTCTCATCATCTTGCGTCTCTCTCCGGAAGTACCTAGAAAGTCGGCTGGATTCTTACTCTTCATCGCTGACGTTTGACTTTCTACAACAACTTTTATCGACACATTTGGCTGGATGGCGAGCCTCTCAGAGTGCTCTCTCTGAAGGTGCTCTCTGGAGATGCTTTCGCCATCAACAACAACAATGGACTGCGGCTGCTGTAGTACGTTCTCGCTCATTATTACCAGGAGTGGATTCACCTGCGTGCAGTTATATCTTGAATGCTAATATTGACTGCCCACCTAATATTTGGAGCGCCGATCACCAGCCTATTCGTATCCGTACCACTACTTTACTGAAGGTTCTTACAAATAATTTTATAAATTATGATAAAATCCCAGCGAGGCCTCTTACGGATTCGGACCATGATGCTGGACCAGTTATTGATAGCATGACCATGGATGACCGGATATGCGCTAACAATACAAATTTCAATATTTATTTTCAAAATATCGGTGGTATGCGTACGAAAGCTCAATCCCTTTTCCAGGCAACGTCTCATGGTGATCATGACGTCATCATTTTTGTTGAAACCTGGCTCAACATGGATTTCTTCGATAATGAATTCTTTGATACAAATCTTTATCATGTGTTCCGTAAGGATCGAGATTCCGTTAAAACACGATGCTCCAGAGGTGGCGGAGTTTTAATTGCTGTGCGGCGTGAGCTGCGTTGCATTGCTATTCGTCTCCAGAACGAGGATTCTCTGCTCGACCAACTCTGTGTATCTCTCGCTGGTCCTACGGAAACAATTTTCCTGACAGTATCATACATACCCCCAAGCAGCAGTTTTGATTTAATAAAGCGCATGTGGACAACATTGCCCACCTATACCAGGAGCTGGAAGATGGCCAATATATATGTGTTTTGGGCGACTTCAACCTATCTTCGCTCGTGTGGGCTCATGATCTTGAGTCTTCAGCAATGGTTCCCAGTAATTAGTTATCAATGAGCTTCTTAGTATGGGATTAGTCCAGATTAACCATGTTTTTAATAACTTAAATAAGCTTCAAGATCTAAATTTTGTACACCCTGATTTATGCCTTACTCTATGCTGCAGCGATAATCCTCTAGCCGCGTGTGATGCTCATCACAAGCCCCAATTAATCTTAATTACTTGTTATATTTTCTCACCAAATAATTCTCGCTTGCCTCTTACCTATATTAATTCTAGCAGTTTAGATTCTATCCGTAGTGATATTTCTAATATCAGATGGGCGGAAGTGCTCTCGCATGCGGATGTGAATACAACCTATGAAGTTTTTATATCTTTTCTCTCTACTATTAAGGCAGATACGCTAAAACTAGAGTTCAAAGTTCTTATAGACTACCACGGTACACACAAGGACTAAAAAGATATAAAAACCTCCGAAATAAATTCTATAAGCGCTATGAAGCTGCTGGCTTTGATCGGTACAAACAACATAAGCGTGAGTTTGAGTTCCTCAATAAATTCTTATACAGCCAATATATTGCTGATATAGAGGGTAAACTAATTACCAATCCTAAATCATTCTGGCACGTTGTCAATTCTAAACGTACAACCTCCTACTTTCCTTCCCATATGTCATTTGAAAGTCTTTCAGCTTCTTCTGATATTGGGGTCGCTAATCTATTTGCTAAGTACTTTGCATCTAACTTTGAACGGAGCTCGCTGTGACGATGATTCACTCGGTGCCATTGCCACGATGCTAAATATTGGGTGCTTAGATATCATATGGCGGCTGAGAGTTTTAACGACTCAGGAAAATTAGACTGCGATGGCCTTTCTCCATTTATTTTGAAAAACTGTATAGGTGTTCTTTGTGAGCCCCTAAAAATGATCTTCAACAAGTCTCTTCCCACTGGGGTATTTGCGCATAGATGGAAACTTGCCACAGTTTCTCCTATATTCAATATATATATATATATTCAAATTTTAGGCCAATTGCAAAGCTAAGTAATGTCTCAAAAATGTTTGAACGAATTGTAGCTAAGCAGCTAACTTTTCTTGCTGGTCGGATCATCAGTCCTAACCAACATGGTTTTATGCCTGGAAGGTCAACTACCACTAACTTAGCAACGTTTAATCTTTTTTGCATCCACTCGTTTATCAGTCATCATCAAGTTGATGTAGTCTACACCGACTTCGCCAAAGCATTTGACAAAGTCTCCCATAATGCTTTATTGGCAAAATTGCAGAAATTGGGATTTCATTTATCAATATTAAATTGGTTTAAATCTTATTTAGATGGGCGGATTTATAGAGTAGAGTGCAATGGTGTTTTCTCAAACCCGTATGTGGCTACTTCTGGCCTTCCTCAGGGAAGTGCATTGGGTCCGTTTCTATTCATCATCTTCATTAATGATTTAAGCTATTGCATTACAAATTCTGAATTCCTGTTGTTTGCGGACGATCTTAAAATATTTAGGTCTGTGAATTCAATCTCCGATAGTGAACTTCTTCAAAATGACCTAGTAAAAGTGGGAAATTGGTGTTCTCGTAATAAGTTGCCTCTGAACGTTTCAAAATGTTTCTACGTTAGGTACAGCAGACGATTAATTAATGTCCTTAGCTCTTATTCCATTAGTTCCCATGTTCTTTCCTTAAGAAATGAATCACTGGACCTAGGAGTTATGTTTGATACCAAATTTACTTTCATGGATCACATAAACTACCTAATTCCAAAGGCATACGCTATGTATGGTTTTGTAAAACGAAATTCCACGCAATTTAAAGATCCGTACACGAAACTAAGCCTATTTTCTTCGTTCATTAGGTCCAGATTGGAATATGCTTCGTTTGTCTGGAGTCCGACTGGTACTACACACATCAATCGTATTGAGCGTGCTCAAAAAAAAGTCCTATCTTTTGCCCTTCTTTCTCTAAACTTTAATGACCCGGTTCCCTCTTACTCTGCGAAATGTCGTCTTGTGCACCTTTCTTCCCTACAAGATCGTAGAACAACTAACGCACTAGTTTTTATTTGTGACCTGCTGTCCTCCAAAATAGACTGCCCTGCATTGCTAAGTAGCATAGGCTTTTCCGTACCTGGTAGGTCTTTAAGGTCATTTGAACCTTTTTTTATTCCGGCATATAGAGCTAACTATGCTTTTAATGAGCCTCTGTGTAGAGCCTTGTTCTACTGAAACAAACTTCCATCTCACATGCGGCTGGACACATGCTCCCCTAGGGAATTAATTAAGAGAACCCTTTACAATTACCTTTCGTCCCTTAGTATTTAGTTTAGTAATAGACAAGTAGCCAGTTAAGGTACCAACTGTTGGTGAAATAAATAAATAAATAAATAAATAAATAAAAAACAAGATTTTCTTCTTCTTCCCAAAATGAAAATGTTTGTCCCTTTGTTTGTGGGTTTGTATGCATCCCATCTTAGTTTAAGTGTTTTGGAAACCATCTGAGTGTATAAAGTAGCTTTAATTAGAAAACGTTTGTTCTACGACTTTTGGAAAAACACGCTAGTTTAGCGGAAAATCTAAACAACTAATGCTACAGAAACGTGCTATATATCTCTGAAAAGATAATTTAATTTTCTAAATACCCTTTATATAGTAAAGTTGTCTGAGTATTTATCTTATTTACGTGAAGGTAAATATATATTTACTGTTGCGGGCCGAAATCATAAATTTAATATAGTTTATTTAGTTTATGGAATGTAATATAATTTTTCGTCACAATTGTTGATATCAGACATTTTTGTTAAAGGCGCGTTCGCCACTACTTTTTACCTCGTTAAGAGGTGTTTTTGTTTGATATTAATTGAATTTGTTAAGGATTCTGCTAGTTTATTTATGTGGGGTTGCCATTTGTATTTTGTGTCAAATGATTAGCCTAGCATTGTTAGTTCCGCTACTGTGCATATAGAGTTTGATACTGTAGGACAGCGGTGGGCAGCGGCCTATTAAGTGAGCATAGGGAATTGTTCTGCCCATCCGCTGCTCACTCTCGTATAACGTAGATGTCTTTTTTTTCTCAGCTTCAGCGCGCTATTTTGCTACTGCGGCAGAGGTTTTCAGTGCAAAGCAGAGAAACGTCAGGCATCAGCGCACTGGGCGCCTACTTCGTGTTTCTTACATTCACACTAATGCAAGGCAAACTTGTGATGGTATGTGTGTGCCAACCGCTGCTGTAGAAAGTTGGCAGACACAGTTGTGTTTTTTGCAGACGTGTATATGTTTGCATTTAGATAGGGATAACGACGCTCCGGATTTTTCTGTTTTTTTAAGTCAACAATAATGTTGTAGTCGTCTGCAAGTGCTGTAAAGTTAAGGTTCTTGTATTTGTCACTTGTAAGGTGTCACTCGACAATGCCGAGAGTCAATCTGGCTGGAAGCGCGAGTCATCAAAAAACTCAGTCTCAAACGGTGAGCTCAGGCCGGGTGGGCCTGTCCCTTCTCCGCAGCTCGTGGGATTTTAACATGGAGAACTTAAATATTAATAAAAAGGATAACAGCACCAAAAAAGAGCCCGACACTCTCAAAAAGTCGGAAGTCGTAACCAACGACGACAAGAAGAGCAAGATCACGGCTCCCAATACCGAATACCGAATACCATGTGACGTCGACCCCTGCCAAGGCCAGCGAACAACGCAGTCGGCTAAGCCCAGTTTGCGAGGCCGCAGACATCCCGTCTCGACCGAGAGCGAGGGTGTGGCTGCCGTCGGAACCCTCGGAACCAGAGGCTATACTCAGCCTGCTGACCAGGTTCAACCCGAAGCTTCCAACAGACGGTATGAAGGTGGTCAAGGTGGAGAAAACCGAGCGCGTCACCATGAACGTGGTTATCCTCTTGAACCAGGCCTGCTTGGAACCCCTCGCAACCAACAAAACCGGGTAGACTACGGGTTCGATAAGGATCAGCTACGCATCTATGACACAGATAAGCTAGCGGCAGACAACCTGGCTGCCTGTGCCTCGTACGAACCCCCGAGCGACGACGAATTGGAACATGAGGAGGCCACCCTCACCGGCTACATGTCAACCGACTCGGAGCTGACACTCAGGACACAACCCGACCAGGGCACACTGTTCTCCAGGACATAGCGGAGGAAGCGGAGGGTACCCAGCCCGACCTCGGTCCCAAAGATGGTGCAGTTTCTGCAGATTAACCTGCACCACAGCAAGGCAGCATCCGCTGTACTCCTCACCCGCCTGGCAACAGGCAACATAGACGTAGTCCTCATTCAAGAGCCATGGGTTGCTGGTAACAACATCTGTGGCTTATCAACCCCCTTATACAAGCTATTTTACACCAAGGATAAGGGTACAACCAGAACCTGCATTCTTACAAAGACACACTTTAACACATTTCTTATTCCACAGTTTAGCGAAGCCGACCTCACCACGGTCAGACTGGAGCTAAACGAACACACTCATCACACCATAGCATCATTCTATCTGGCTCACGACTACGAAGTGCCACTACCAAACACCACTACACAACAACTCATACCTACACACTCATCTAAGGAACTCATCCTGGGGACGCTAACTCACACCACACACAATAGGGAAGTACAAACACAAACGAAAGGAGTGAGTTACTCTACGACTATCTCCTTCAATCAAATCTATTCATCCACAACAAAGGTAATGACTCAACTTTCACCACTAGAAAAAGGAGGGAAGTACTAGACATTACACTAATATCTGATCCCCTACTTAACCAGCTAGAAGCGTGGAAGGTGGGGATCGAGCACTCATTCTCAGACCACCGATACATAGAATTTACAATAACTCTAGACTGTCCTCCCGCCGAGAACATCACTAATCTAAGATTAACCAACCTACACGCTCCACCGACACACATACGTAACCGTCAAGAATTAGATAACCTAGTTAACATTTTTACTGATATCTGCGGTGAGGCCTTAAAAAGGGCTTGCCCCAGCAGTCAAAGCAAAGCACAAACCCCCTTGGTGGAACGCAACCCTGGCGAACCTTAAAAGGGAGTGTAGAACTTACTTCAATAAAGCTAAATACAACAACAGCGAATCTTCCTGGAACCTATACCATACAAAACTAAGCCTATACAAAAATAAATTAGAATATCAAAACGAAGAGCTTGGGCTAATTTCTGCAGTAGCATAGAATCCAGTAGCATAGGCATCCAGACTCAGAAGAATTTTAGCAAAATCTCCAGCAACCATTGGCTATCTAAAAACCAATGCCGACAGCTGGACGGAAAACAGTCAGGAAACCAATGAACTACTGTTAGACACCCACTTCCCTAAGAATACCCATGTAGTGGAGGACCTCTGTCAACTCTTTTAAGCCCTTCAAATCACCCGGCCCAGATGGGTTCTTCCCGGCCCAGCTACAACGGACACTAGATATTTCCCTACCCTGGCTGACAGCCATCTTCCACGGCTGCCTTGCTCTAAACCATATTCCAACAAGGGGGCTGGACGTTATGGTAATTTTTATACCGAAAGCCGGCAAACCCTCCCACACCAACCCAAAGGTCTTCCGCCCGATTAGTCTCTCTTCCTTCCTGTTGAAGACCCTGGAAAGGCTAATTGACATCCATATAAGGCTAACCATCAACCAAAGCCTACTCTCTGATGCACAGCACGCGTAACGTAAGGGTAGATCAACAGATACCGCCTTCCACTCTCTGGTATCTAGTATAGAGAGGGGTTACCGCAATAAGGAATACTCTCTGGCAGCGTTTCTAGACATAGAAGGCGCCTTTAACAACGTCATATAAGGCTAACCATCAACCAAAGCCTACTCTCTGATGCACAGCACGCGTACCGTAAGGGTAGATCAATAGATACCGCCTTCCACTCTCTAGTATCTAGTATAGAGAGAGGTTACCGCAATAAGGAAAACTCTCTGGCAGCGTTTCTAGACATAGAAGGCGCCCTTAACAACGTCACCCCAACGGCGATTACTGGTGCTCTGACTGAACTGGGCATTGAGCGGCCCATAGTGGGACTCATACACACCATGCTTACCAGCAGAGTAGTGTACTCTACTATGTGATCAGCCCGCTCGACCAGGAATGTCAGCAAAGGAACCCCACAAGGGGGTGTACTCTCACCTCTTCTATGGATTATAGTGTTCAACAAACTGCTATCACTTCTAGAAGAGGCGGGCACTAAAGTGGTAGCCTACGCGGATGACGTGGTTATCCTACTGCAGGGCAAATTCCCGCAAACTCTTTGCAATCTAATGGAGACAGCCTTATCCACCCTCTTCAGGTGGACGGCTGCTGTGGACTGGGAGTTAACCCAGAAAAGACCAAACTAGTTCTCTTTACAAGGAAGTATAAGGTACCAAATCTAATTCTCCCAAAACTACACCAAACGCGCCTAACCCTTAGCAATCAAGCAAAGTACTTAGGTGTCATCCTTGACAAAAAGCTCCTCTGAACAGACAACATCCTTAATCGCACACGCAAAGCGGCCATAGCCCTTTTCGCTTGTAAAAAAGCCATAGGGAGGAAGTGGGGCTTCTCCCCCGTAATAGTTCACTGGCTATACACTGCAATAGTCAGGCCCATTCTCCTCTACGGAAACATTGTATGATGGCCTTACCTAGAAAAGAATTGCAACCTCCGATCCTTCACAAGATCCAATGAAGCGCATAACTCTGCATCAGTGGGGCGCTCCGCACCACCGCCACTGAAGCATTAACCACAATTCTCGACCTCCAATCCCTGGACCTACTTGCCAAAAGCTGGGCATCTGCAACAGCGCTGAGGCTCCGCGAAGCAGCGGCATGGACAACAGGCTCTACGGGTCACTCCAGTATCCTAACAAAACATAAATCCTCACCACATAGTACAGACTACGTTCCACCCATAGTCAACTTCGAAAGATCTTCATACCTACCCGTACAGACTGGGACGACAATTCGAAAACGCCGTGAACATATACACAGACGGCTCCAAGCTTAACTCCCAAACAGGTGGGGAAGTCTTCTCTCCCGAACTAGACATAAAAGTCTCATTCCGCCTAGCAGACCACTGTAGTGTTTTCCAAGCGGAAGTCATGGCAATTCAGGAAGCCATGACCCACCTGGACAAATCAGTACATCATGACATAGATATTTTCATCTTCTCGGATAGTCAAGCAGCCCTCAGGGTCCTCGCAATATTGAGGGCAACTGCATAGCAGACAAGCTAGCAAGACAAGGGAAACTCTCCTACAATGTAGCAGGGAGGACATCTGCACTCTTATAAGTGCTGGGACTCAGTAACCACGACTTCTGCCGCAGCTGCAAACAGATAGACGAAGAGGAGAGCATCTAACCCCTCCCATGCTTCTGCCCAGCGCATAACCTAAAGCGCTTTCAAACCCTAGGTAGCTACACACTTCCGAACCTTGCGGCCACTCAGGGCGAAAGCATTCGAAAACTCATATGTTTCCTAAGAAGAACAAAATACTTCGCGAAAGCAAACAACCCATGAGCTAGGGAAAAGGATATAATCAGAGATCACGTGGTATCACAAGGGGCCCAATGTGGCCTAGGTGTGGGGATTAGTATCTAATCTCCAATCCTACCTAACCTAACCTAAACTATCACAGATAGAGGTGATCCCTGCGGTATTCCGTTGTGAAGTGGATGAATTAGTGAATGATTGTGGTAGACTTTAACTCTAATTTTTCCACTTGTCATAAATTGGGTTACATATTTGATTAACCTTGGCCAACAACCCCATTTAATCAAGTGGGTTTTTACCGTGTGTAGTCCTACTTTCACAAATGCTTTTTCAAAGTCAAGAGATTGAGGCATGTCGGTTTTCTGAGAAGGCCTTGTTGATCAGAGAATCTACATAAATTAGACAGTCTCTCACAGATTTGAATTGGGACTATTGTATTTATTTTAAGGGCTTGTGGTATAAATGATTTTAGGATAGAGTTGAAGAAGTTTATTATTCTAATTTTAATTCGTCTTGCCGTTTGCTGAATCATTGCATAATTGATCTTGTCGTTCCCAGGAGTGTTTCTTCTGGATTTGAGACAATTGTCTGGGGATTGATGTTCTTAATACAATGTTTGTGTGTTGATCTGTGAATTCCACAGAATTGTCTAATTTTAGTCTAGATCATGTATGGCTTTGAGTCAGTTGAAATACTGGATGTTAGTGCGTTTTTTGCTAAGCCGAATTTCTTGTCTGAGCTGAGCATTAGCTTTTTTAAAATGTATTCGGTTGAACAGGAACATTTCCCTCTTCAGGCTCGATTTTTGCTGACTTTTAAGTGGTCTAGGTTTTTATTCCACCGTGAGACGTTATATTGACTATTTGGAGGGTGGGTTTGGGGAATACTACAATATTTTTTATGTATATATGTATGTTTGTAATTATAATATTGTTTATGTTTCTGTGTTTTTTTTTGTTAGTTGATAATGGAATTTGGTTATTAAAGCGTTTCTTTCGAATTTATCCCAGTTTGCTCTTTTAGTTATAAATCTGTTTGTGTCGTCAAATGTTTGGTTTTCTTGGGCAAAAATGTTTTTTGTTATGGGAAAATGGTCACTACCCTGGAGAGTGTCCATTATTTTAAAATCGCACTGAATTTTAAGGTTCGGAGAGCAAAACCAAGGTCTATGTGTTTGTATGAATTGTGTTTGGAGAAATGTGTTGGCTGGCCGTTGTTTAATATGATGTAGTTGCTGCTGTGAATGTAATCTCCGAGGATTCTACTCCTGCGATTGCTTTCGGGAGATCCCCAGAGGCTATTCCATCCATTAATGTCTCCTGTGATTAGTATAGGTGTTATTAGGTAGGGGATTGTGTTTTCTATATCTGTATTGGTACATTTTTGTGTAGGTGGTATGTAGGCTGAAAAGATATTAAGCTTTTTTTGGGATTGTATTTCCAATCCAATGGTTTCGAAAACTTGTCCTACAGGGATTTGCTTATGCTGAACTGATTTATGGATCAGTAGAGCAACTCCACCTTTGGCTGAAGCCGCAGTTGTGTTATAGATTTTAAATGGTTTCAGTCCGTGCAATTAATGCCGCTTACAGCACGCTCGAATTTTTGTCTTTTTGCCAGGTCGACGTGGTTCGTTTGGCTACACCTATAGCAGGATTCTGAAGTTTTTCAGGAAAGCATCAGATGACCTAAACGTAGGCAATTGTTGCATCGCATTGGGGAAGGTATGTAAAAGCGAACTTCGACTCTTTCGTATCCAATGTATACGTAATCTGGCAGGTCTAGTTTTGCGAATGTCAATGTGATAAGTCCAGTTTCGGTTGGGTCTCCGCAAATTGCTGCGACCTTTCGGGACCTTACATTTTCTAAGATTTCTTCATCTTTTTTACCTCGAAGATCCTTCGAACATATAACACCCTTTGAGTAATTCAGGGTTCGGTGTTTAGATACTACTTGGATATTGTTTGGAATGTTGGTGAGTTTTAATATTTTATCGGCTTGTTGTTGGTCCTTTGTTTGAACTAGAAGGTTTCCGTCGCGTGTTTTCTTGCAGCTTACTACTTCGCCTCTGCATGGTAAGTCGATGATTTTTTTGATAGTAAATGGTGATACCCCTGCTAGGGTTCGTGGGACTTCAGATTGGGTTTCTTCATCATTAATGGTTATTACTAAGAATTTGCTGGTGGGTGAATGCCTTCTCCTCCAAATGTCTGGAGTATTCCGCATGGTTCGGAGTGCTTATATGTTGCTCTGTTGAAACAGGTGCAGTCTGAGCGGTTGCAATAACTGATAAGAAATCTATTTATAGATGTGTTTGCTTGTTTGTTGTTGTTTGTTTTGTCACTTAAGCTTGACTCGCTGTTAAGTTAGATTTGGGAGAAAGACACCACCGATCGTTATGACTGCCAAACGTAAACTGTTAGTCCATATTATTTAATACCATATATAAATACATGCCATAGTATATATCCCTAGTGTCATTCTCACGATTTCTTACCCTGTGCCTAGAAATAAATAAAGTATTATTAAATTTAGGAACTAATAAATTTATCAAGATTTGTGTAAGAAATTAAATAGAGGTGGAGAAACATCGATGTTCACGGATATCGATGTTTTCGATGTATTTGGAGAAAATCATCGATGTTTCATCATTGTTCATTATATATGTAGGATTTGAATCTGGCGGGCTTATTACACGGCACACTCAAAGCGGGTTAAGTTATATGGCAACTCTTAATCAGTTTGCAATCTAAAATCCTCGATAAAGTACTCGATTCTTTTAATGCCGCCGATACCTACACGAGTGAGCGGGGAGTCGTCGTTTAGCGTTCGTAAAGACAAGAATACAATTCATGTGACAAACCGAACTCTGTAAAATTTAATCTAAGCACTTCTATGTTTAAACTTTATCTCAATAAAACATTGTGAATCTAACGATTCCCACATATACATGGTCCAAAGAAAATATTACTTCTTTAGGATATTGTACTATCCCTACTATACTATCCTTACTTTACTCTCCCTAACTCTACTTTATACATTTAAATATTATTTACGTTTTCTTTGGTTTAAAAAGAAAAGCTTATCGACAACGGTCGATGATAGCCGCGTGCGACGCTCACTTTTAAGTTTAGCAAGGCTGGACGCGTCGCCATCAGTAGTCATCTAAAATATAATTTATACAATAAATAATAATTTATTATGAAATTAAATGGTATATGTTCTTACAATCTTCCTCTATCTGCCTTAGAGATGGAAAACCATCGATGTTGCCCCGCTAAACATAGATGTTGCCGATGTTTTGAAAACATCGATGTCATCTATGTTGGCATCGATGTTTCTCCACCTCTAATATGAAAGCATAACATTTCCTTCTTCTGATTTCCGTAGTTCCATCGACACGACATCAGCAGGAACTTCGACGTGTCAATTTACAGGCCAATCTATTCCTGCATCGAACAAAAACGACGGCCCAGCGAACCAAATGGAAGCTGTAAGTTCCTCAACGTCACATCCCCGTGACACGATGTCCGCTGGGTTTACTTTCGTAGGGTCATACCTGTCAACTGCGCACAACTCTAGGCAGTTAGAAAACCACTTTGCCAATTCAAGCCCTGCCTCTTGCAATACCTGAGAAACTTCGTCTCGAAGGCTTAACAGGTCCTCAACTCATCAGGCGCCAGTCAACATAAACGTCATTCTGAATGACCTTGGCGACTTTTGGGTACGAACCTTCCGTGACCTCTCCAACCCGCATTAAACAACGGATTGCCAGATAGGGTGCTGGCGATGTTCCATAAGTCACGGTGTTCAGCTTGAAGATTTTCAAAGACTCAAATGGATCTCGTCTCCACAATATGATCTGAAAGTTTCGATCAGCTTCATCAACCAAAACTTGACGATACATTTTTTTTACGTCCGCTGCAAGCCTAAACTTGTGCAGTCTAAAACGAAGCAGCGTCGAAGACAGCTCATCTTGAATGGTGGGGCCTACCATCAAGATTTCAGTCAATGTGACCTGCGTCGATGTACGGCTCGAGGCGTCGAATACCACTATCAACTTTGTTGAGGTGCTTTTAGGTCACAGCACTCACTGGTGCGAAATGAAATAGTGCGGACTGTCTGGAATTTTATTATCAGTGAAAGACATGTGGCCCATGGCTACAAATTCTTCCATGAATTCTAGCTACATTTTTTTTAATGAAGGATCCTTGGACAATGTCCTTTCAAGCGACAAAATCTACGTTACGCATCTTCATATGAAAAACCAAGAGTGTTTGGGTCAGATTTAAACGGCAGACGAACCGAAAATCTCCCGGACGACAATCTTTGAGTATTTTTCTCAAAGTGTTGCTCACAAAGCTGCTGCTCAGGCTTATGGACCTTGGCCTTGGGCGGCAAGTCCTCCACAGACCAGAAATTCTGCAGGGTTGTGTCGATTGACTCCAACACTTCCTCCTGGCAGCTGAGATGTACCAATTTTTCTTTATCTCTTATATTTTCTGTTCTGAGCCACACCTCCCGGACACTATTCAGCCGATAACTGTTTTTTTTAAATGGGAAACTCAGGCCCTTGCTTTATTTGGCTGACTGACAACAGTTCAAAGAACGAGTCTGCGCCTACAAGCATATCCATTTTCTGGGGCTTGAAGAAGAATGGATCTGCCAGTTGAATATTTTCAGGCACCCTTCAGAAAAAATTTTTAAAATGTAAAATTCGGACGACATTTGACAGCTACCCACTCGCGTCTTGACTATCGTGTGTATTTTCTTGGTTGCATGAGCGTTAGTTCCACCAATGCCCCGCAAGCTCAGACACACGTCCTCTCTCTTAATCTTAAGATTCTGAGCGAGCTCACTGGTAACAAAATTTACTTGTGAACCCGAATCGAGCAACGCTCGAGCCAAAACTAACTCGTCACTTTTTGTTTGCATGCTCACGATGGCTGTGGCAAGAAAAACTCTATCCGATGCAGTCACATGCAAAACATGCGAAGTGGAAGGAGAGCGTGGGCTGAGAAAGAGGAAATGTAAAGCAATGTGGGGTATGAAGACTTACACACCCTGCATCTTTCCGACTTGCTTTTTTTTTACCGTGTGGCCCTTTCGAAGGCAATTAATGCACAAGGGCGCCCTCTTTGCGAAATCGAATCTCTGCTGAACTGTTAGGGCGGCAAAAGCAGTGCAATTTCCTACTTGATGTTCTGCTGAGTTGCAAAACACACATACTTCAGGATCGCCCATGGCAGCGACAAACGAAAAACTCCTGTTTCCATTCTTCTTAGGATAAGCCTGGCTCTGCTGAACAATTTTTGGCTAGCACGCCACGAGTCACGCTCGCTCCAAAAAAGGAAGCTGTTAGTCCAGCTGTTCTTCCCACTTTCTTCTAGTTCCTCCATCGACTTTGCCCATTACTAAATGGATTAGGGTGGCATTTGTGATACGTTTGTCACCCCCAATGGACAAAAGAGAATCGATATCGTGCAGCGTGTCATATTTGTCAACAAGCTTTTTGAAAAGGCTAATCAAATTCTGCAATTATTCTTCTGCAATTATGAAATTTAGCAACGATTTTGCTATTATGACAGTATCTTCTAACTCTTCGCGGTACACAGCATCTCCATCTTTCGCTTCGATTTGATGTGCTTATTTAGGATTTCTAATCGACATTCTAACTCAACCGTATTTAACGAGAATCGACCCTCATTTAAATATCTTTACGTTCGCTCTTACTCTTCATATATCCATCTCGATAGTTTTCAACTCTTCGATTATTTTTTTATAGTTTTTAAAATTATTAAATACTTTTTTATATATATAAAAATTGTAACCAACGAGAGGAATAAGCCGAACGATAGCTTTGTAGGGGAGTTATTTTTAATGAGTTAAATAAATTAAAGGATCCTATTATCTTAATAGTTCAATCCGTACGACAAGCGAACCGTACGACAAGCTCAAGCACCAACAAAAACGACCGAGCGTTTAGGCAGCGGCAGCGCTTGCACCGCTCCAGCGATCGAAAACGAAAACGACGAAAGAGAACTGAAAGGGACGGGTTTGCGTGTACGGTAACTAAGGGCAACGAATAAATAAGCCTGACGCTTAGAAGCGCGGGAAATGCCGAAAAGCGAAGGAAACTTGAGAAAAATGTGCGGCAGAAAATTTGGCGGGAATTTAATTCTGTAATCAGAACTTTTCACAATTTTAAGCTTTTACCACTTTAATTCTTTGCTAAACTCAAATTGGTGCTCACTACGACGAGAAATATGGGAATTTTAATTTTCAAAAACAAGATCGCCGACAAATATTTATTTGATTTAGGTCCAAAGTGATTCATGTAGCGATGTATGTATAGTTCGAAATATGTTTGTATGGATGTATGTATCTGTCGGAGATAGGGGTCTCTTAAAGGCCTCGCGAGTTGCTTTGTCCGTCATGATTTTACTATAACTTGGTTTGTCTCTTACTAAGATGCGCAGCGAGTCGCAATTGTTCGTGTTGCCCGTTCGAAGGTTCTCGAAAGAATGACTCTTCAATACTTTTTAACTTTGGACCACTATATCGGTTCCTTGTCATTCTGTAGTCACTTGTCATTCTTTTAATTTATTCTCTACTCCCTTTAATTTCACTCTCCTTGTTGCAACAACAATTGCGCCACACTCGGCTAAGGTGAGTTCCCACCTAGCCACGCTCTTGAAACCCTTAAACGGTCTTAGAAGGTCAGACTTCTTCTCTCAATTCTTTATTTCTATTGACAGGTTTCTCTCCGTTACATTAATTTTGTCTTACATTAAATATTAATATTATTAAATTTCTCGACACGGCTATCTGACTATCACACGTCCTCGTGTGCATGGCTTGGCATCACATCTTGCTAATCTGAAACAAATTCGAATTTACTCGTTTGCTTAAATCATTACTAGTACAATTCATAGCTAATTGGATGTCCATCAACGCATCCTGCCAAGAGCGTTCGCTTGTCTCAACTGCTGTCAACATTCCTTTCAACGTGTTCATCACGCGCTCCACTTGGCCGTTTGCCCTGCTTGCCCCTTTTGCAATTATATGTAATTAAATTTTATTTGATGAACATAAGTCACGGAATCGAACACTAGCAAAGCTCCTACCTTGATCTGCAATGATACGACTAGGAACCCCAAAAAGTGATATACCTGCCTTTACTGCGTTGATACAATTTTCAGAATCCAAATTCAGGGTGTAATATAAGTAAACATACTTTGTAAATGCGTCTATTTGTACTATAATATATTCCTTCAAGTCATTTTTGCCGCTCAGACTTCCACTAATATCAATATGTACGGTATGCCAGGGAATTTCTACCTTGGGAATGGGGTGCAGTTTCATTTGTACCTTGCCTGCTGAGAGTTTGGAGAGCTTACTGGTTATACAGTTTTCCACAAACTTTCTGCCATACTTCAACATACTTTTAAACCAATATTGTTCATAGACCTTGTTTAAAGTCTTCTGCCATCCAAGATGCATTATAGCCTCGTGCACATGATTAATGACCGACCACCCAAAGGCTCTCGGAATCACTAGTAAGCAATGAGTCTTACCACTTCTCTGAATTTTGCGATACAACATTCCGGCTCTAATTTCATAAGTTTTAGCTCTGTCAACGTGCATCTCACCTCCATTTATTTGATTCATGATATCAACTATACCTAAGTCCCTCTGCTGTTCAGCGATTAGCCAATTATCCGTTATCACTGCCAAGTCAACGCGAACCTCAACTACTTTGTTTATCGTTTTCGAGGCCTATGGAATAGGATTTCGTGATAGGCAGTCTACATGTGCCATTTGAGTTCCCTTTCTATATTCTATCGAATGCCTGCAAGAACGCCCACCATCGGTGCACACGTGGTATTAGCTCTGGCTTGGTGCGACCCGCTTTTAAGGAATTGCCAGTATGGATGACGAACTTTCAACGATGCAGATAATGTCGAAAATGTTTTACAGCAATATACACGGCTACAGTCTTTAGTTCATATGAATGATATTTTGATTCTGAAGCCGATGTACACTTGCTGAAATATTCGATCACCCTACATTTGCCGTCAATTCTGTGAAGGAGCATTGCGCCGTAACCATCCGCGCTGGCGTCTGTATGCAATTCGATCGGAATATATAATCCAGAGATACTCTATTCCTGTCTTGAAGAATGTGCACTTCTTTATATTGAATGAAAATCCGGCATCTGACAAGGCTTTTAGCACTACTTTCAATCTTGTAAAAGCTTCTTCTTTGGAGTTTGCGAATGGCATAGCAAGGAACTCGTATTGGCCTTCTGGAGTCACGAAAGCTGTTTTCTCGATGGAATCAGTGTGAATCGGTATCTGATAAAATCCGCTGGCCATGTCCAAACTGCTAAAGTATTTACTACCACGTAATCTATCTATCTGATCTGATATTAATGGCAATGGATACTTATCAGACTCCGTGTTCGCATTCAATTCGCGAAAATCATTGCACTGTCTATCACTGTCATCTTTCTATTTAACTAAAAGCATAGGTTTAGCGAATGGAGAGCTACTTGGGCAGATGACATTGCTTTCAATCATTTTTTGAATTTTGTCCCTAACTATTAGTTTTTCTTCTGCACTTAATCTATACGGACGTCTTTCTACAGTCTTATGTTCATCAATTAGACGAATTTCTAATTCTCCTGTAGTTATACACCTGTGTGGCATGCCAGTTATGAAACTATCTGAGAATTCATTTAAAATATTTTTAACATTAACTTATCATTATCAGCTAGTTCCACAATATCGTTAACTAGATTTTCTAAGATGCTTATCGAAGTTTCATTACTCACTACATTGATAATTTGATTCATATACATTGTGAATTTGTTTGCATCTATCATGACACCAAAACCTAGCTGCAATATTTCTCAACCAAATATAATATCGTACCTAAGGTAATTATCCATTACTACATGAAAAAGGACTTATACATTAAATTCGGAAATATTTACAGTTGACAATATTTGTAAGTTACTTTTAACAATGTTATGACCTATTCCTCTTAGAACTACCGTATTATAAATCCTTTTATTCAGCCAGCTTGTTGCAGAGTTTTTCCTTGACAAAAGAGCATTTGGCACCCGAATCGAAGAAGAAGATAAAACTCTTACCCATTTGCTTCATAATACCAGTTGGCTCCAACACTGCACACATGTCGACTCGCTTCTCGTTGTTGTAGTCGTGCGTCGAAGTCGTTCCCTTCGTACATGCAGATGCAATGTGACCAGGATTGCCACACTTGAAGCAAGTAACTCGTGACCTCTCTCGTCCAGTCAAAGGTTTGCCAGTATGATGCATTGGTTTTGCGTCGTTTCTCTCTTCTTCCTTCTTCTTGCGGCATTCAAACGCTTTACGTCCCATCTTGCCGCAATAATTTGCGCCAGCGCCTTAAACCTCCTCGCTCACTTTGCTGAACGCAAACGCCTTTAATAGTTTCTGCAGTTCGTTCCTAGTTTTTATGTTTGTAGTGAAAACGGAACTTTGCAGCCTGGGATCGATTTGGGACGTGTGGGCCAACACTAAAGAAAGAGCTATTTCCTCATGGCTCATTCCCTTCCACTTTGTTAGCAGTGACGTCACCAGCCTGCTGCCATATACTGGCAAGAACTCGTTTGCACTCGGCCGATCGTTGAGAATGTAGAGCATTACGGCAGACGGTGGCTCGATGCCTTCATAGCCGTAAAAACAAATCTGATCGTACCCAAAGGTACTCAACATGACCACACCCAACAAATCGAGCAGTAGCCAAGTTGGGAACAGTACCAGGCGCTCAGCAGCACTCACCGCAGATGAGAATTGCTGATCAGCATATTATATGTCTCACTAACTCACCGTCTCACCGACTCAACGGCACACTGACTCGCCAATGCAGTCAGCACATGTTGCAGTGTCAGCCGAGCCAACTACGCAAACTGCTACCACAATCATAAGTCCTTGACCTACTTTAGAATATAGTTTACTTCACTAATCATTACACTAAACTTCCGTGTTCCAAGTAGTATATAATAATGAATCAAATGAAGAATAAATCAGTTATCAACACGCCTCATAACTCCACGGTTCTACTTCCTACCTCTGGGAATAGGGCTCGTAATACACTATATCAACAAGCAGCTAAGCACGTTAGCTCAACCTCAGCGTAGTTCAGCATCGCCTGTTGTCCGGCATCACAATAACCATCGTTACCATTGCCGCGACGCGATCGTCCTGCCAGCAAAGCGTCCCCGTGCCAGCGATATGTGCTCATTACCCCCTTGTCCCGCGGTGTGACCCAGAAGTGTCTACTTCGGTTAGGCACAAACAAAATCCTTGAGTTACAGCCATGACATTCCAGCGAAGCAAATTTGGGAAAGCCATTGCGAAGAGTTTCCAAGCAGCGATTTGCTAAGCGCCTTCCAGTGGATGCTCGAATATGATCATATCCACGGTTTTACAACACGCTGCGGCATCGGCCCCAGGCACATCAGTATTAAACATAGGCAATGTCACCGAATTATTTTGCAAGGCTGTAGCCGATGTTGTTTGCACAGTATTCAGCAACTTTAGGAAGTTTTGGTTTTTTGGTTTGGCAGCATCCGCTGCCCTCCTCACCCGCCTGGCAACAGGCAACATAGACGTAGTCCTCATTCAAGAGCCATGGATTGTTGGTAACAACATCTGTGGCTTGTCAACCCTATACAAGCTATTTTACACCAAGGATAAGGGTAAAACCAGAACCTGCATTCTTACAAAGACACACGTTAACACATTTCTTATTCCACAGTTTAGCGAAGCCGACCTCACCACGGTCAGACTGGAGCTAAACGAACACACTCATCACACCATAGCATCATTCTATCTGGCTCACGACTACGAAGGGCCACTACCAAACACCACTACACAATAAGTCATACGGGGGTGAGTTACTCTACGACTATCTCCTTCAATCAAATATATTCATATGCAACAAAGCTAATGACCCAACTTTCATCACTAGAAATAGGAGGAAAGTCTTAGACATTACACTAATGTCTGATCCCCTACTTAACCAGCTAGAAGCGTGGAAGGTGGGGATCGAGCACTCATTCTCAGACCACCGATACATAGAATTTACAATAACTCTAGACTGTCCTCCCGCCGAGAACATCACTAATCTAAGATTAACCAACCTACACGCTCCACCGACACACATACGTAACCGTCAAGAATTAGATAACCTAGTTAACATTTTTACTGATATCTGCGGTGAGGCCTTAAAAAGGGCTTGCCCCAGCAGAACAGTCAAAGCAAAGCACAAACCCCCTTGGTGGAACGCAACCCTGGCGAACCTTAAAAGAGAGTGTAGAACTTACTTCAATAAAGCTAAATACAACAACAGCGAATCTTCCTGGAACTTTTACCATACAAAACTAAGCCTATACAAAAATAAATTAGAATATCAAAACGAAGAGCTTGGGCTAATTTCTGCAGTAGCATAGAATCTACCGCGGAGGCAGCAACCATTGGCTATCTTAAAACCAATGCTGATAGCTGGACGGAAAACAGTCAGGAAACCCCTGAACTACTGTTAGACACCCACTTCCCTAAGAACACCCATGCAGTGGAGGACCTCTACATAGAGGAGAACTTAGACGACCAGGGTGTTGACAGTATTTCGAACCCTGGCCGCATTCAGTGGGCTGTCAACTCTTTTAAGCCCTTCAAATCACCCTGCACAGATGGGTTCTTCCCGGCCCAGCTACAACGGACACTAGATATGTCCCTACCCTGGCTGACAGCCATCTTTCACGGCTACCTTGCTCTAAACCATATTCCAACAAGGTGGCTGGACGTTTAGGTAATTTTTATACCGAACGCCGGCAAGCCCTCCCACACCAACCCAAAGGACTTCCGCCCGATTAGTCTCTCTTCCTTCTTGTTGAAGACCCTGGAAGGGCTAATTGACACCCATATCAGACTAACCATCGACCATAGCCTACTCTCTGACGCACAGCATGCGTACCGTAAGGGTAGATCAACAGATACCGCCCTCCACTCTCTAGTGTACAGTATAGAGAGAGGTTTCCGCAATAAGGAATACTCTCTTGCAGCGTTTCTAGACATAGAAGGCGCCTTTACCAACGTCACCCCAACGGCGATTACTGGTGCTCTGAGTGAACTGGGCATTGAGCGGCCCATAGTGGGACTCATACACACCATGCTAACCATGCCAGAAGAGGCGGGCACTAAAGTGGTGGCCTACGCGGACGACGTGGTTATCCTACTGCAGGGCAAATTCCCGCAAACCCTTTGCATTCTAATGGAGACAGCCTTATCCACCCTCTCCTGGTGGACGGCTGGCTGTGGACTGGGAGTTAACCCAGAAAAGACCAAACTAGTTCTCTTTACAAGGAAGTATAATGTACCAATTCTAATTCCCCCAAAACTACAACAAACGCGCCTAACCTTTAGCAACCAAGCAAAGTACCTAGGTGTCATCCTTGACAAAAAGCTCCCCTGGACATATAACATCCTAGATCGCTCACGCAAAGCGGCCATAGCCCTCTTCGCTTGTAAAAAAGCCATAGGGAGGAAGTGGGGTTTCTCCCCCATGATAGTTCACTGGCTATACACTGCAATAGTCAGGCCCATTCTCCTCTACGGAAACATCGTTTGGTGGCCTTCTCTAGATAAGAATTGCAACCTCCGGATCCTTCACAAGATCCAAGGAAGAGCAGAGCTCTGCATCAGTGCGGTGCTTCGGACTACCGCCACTGAAGCACGAAACACAATTCTCGATCTCCAACCCCTGGATCTACTTGCCAAAAGCTGGGCATCTGCAACAGCGCTGAGGCTCCGCGAAGCAGCGGCGTGGACAACAGGCTCTACGGGTCACTCCAACATCCTATCAAAATATTCACCCTTACCATGTAATACAGACTACGTCCCACCCATAGTCAACTTCGAAAGAAGATACAAGATCTTTATACCCATCCGTACAGACTGGGACCTCCCACACCAAATCGAAAACGCCGTCTCTCCGTTACATTGATTTTCTTTTTCACATTGCATTTCACATTTAATAAAAGGAAAAGTGGCTTTGTGGAGCATCAATCTGAAGTTTATCCAAAACGACAAAAGCAATCTTCGATCGAGTGTCATTTTTGTGGAAAATTAGGCCACAAAATGTTTGAGTACAGACTCAAGAAACAACAACATCACCTTGCGAATGACAAAGAGCGACATGTCAGACACGATGAACATCGACGTGAAAAATCAAACATATCTACTTAATGGAAGGAAACTGATAGGAACAAGACATTCAACCGGGAAAAACATGTGGAGCAGTGCAGCGTTGCAGTACCTATAGGAAGCATGAACCACAGAGGACACATTTTTGAAGACACCTTTGATTCCGGAGCGGAATGCTCACCGATGAAAGAAAAGCTAAGTGCTAAGTTTTCTGATAAAAGATTAAAGAATATTGTTATGTTAAAACCCATAGGCAGTAATGGAATATGTAGTACCGTACAAGTTTTAAGTAACGTTAAGATTAATGACAATTTTATTGAGATTTTGTTTCATGTAATAGGCGATGATCACATGCAAAACGATATCGTCATTGAGCGTGAAATACTTAAGCAGGGTTTTGATATTGTCATTTCATCCAACAAATTTACAATTTCAAGAGCCAAAGCCGATATTGATACCGAACCTGACGAAGAAAATAAAATAAAACTTAATTTATTGTTAGCAAAGTACTCAGATTGTTTTATAAAAGGCATTCCATGTACTAAGGTTAAAGTTGGCGAAATGAAAATTAAATTGATTGATCCAAGAAAAACAGTTCAAAGAAGGCTATACCGATTAAGTCCATGCGAGCGAGATTTAGTTCGAGAGAAAATTAAGGAGCTTTTGAGGTGTAATATAATAAGACCAAGCTGTTCACCTTATGCAAGCCCTATATTGTTGGTAAAGAAGAAAAATAGTTCGGATAGACTCTGCTAAATTCGAACAGTCCCTGATAAATACCCGCTGCCACTCATACAGGATCAAATAGACAGACTTCGAGGAGCTAATTATTTTACATGTTTAGATATGGCCAGTGGATACTACCAAGTTCCTTTGCATGCGGATTTTATTGATAACACAGCGTTTGTGACGCCAAATGGCCAGTATGAGTTTCTGTATATGCCATTCGGGCTTGAAAACGCGCCTTCTGTTTTTCAACGCTTAGTAATGCAGGCGCTAGGGGCAAATTCTTATGTTATCGTCTATATGGATGATATCATGATAGCTGCCACAACACAATGCGACTCGTTTGAAAGATTAGAGATTGTTTTAAATGTTCTGACAAAGGCTGGGTTTTCATTCAACATTACAAAGTGTTCTTTCCTGAAAACATCGGTTCAATATTTAGGCTACAGTGTTAGTGCTGGTGAAATTCTTTCCAACCCTCAGAAAATTGTAGCGTTAACTGCCCTTCCGCCTCCACAGTCTGTAACAGCACTTAGACAATTTATTGGATTAGCATCGTATTTCCGGCAGTTTATAAAGGGCTTTTCACAGTTGATGAAACCGTTACATTTCTTAACTTCAGACAAAAATAAATTTATTTGAAAAGCAGAACATGAACATATACGGAAACAAGTTATTTCTATACTTACCAGTCCTTGTAATTTTTGATCCAATTTATCCAATTGAATTACATACAGATGCAAGTGGCAATGGTTACGGTGAAATTTTATTACACAAAATTAATAACAAACCACAGGTAATAGAATATTATTGCAAAACTACTTCATCTGCAGAGTCAAGATATCACTTGTATGAGTTGGAAACTTTAGCGGCTGTAAACTCAATTAAGCATTTTCGACATTACTTGTTGGGCAGGAACTTTACTGTTTATACCGACTGTAACTCATTGAAGGCGTCAAGAAATAAACAAGATCTGACTCCTAGAGCACAGCGTTGGTGGGCTTTAAGGGAAAAGAATGGCACATGTTGACTTTTTGTCTAGAAATCCTATCTCACCAGGGACTACTTTTGTTCCAAAGGTAATTGAGGAGAAGAGAGTTAACTTGGCCGAAATTTCAAGTAATCGGCTCATTGCTGAAAAGCGTCGAGACCCAGACATAGCCGAAATCGTGGCTAAATTAAAAGATTTTTCTCTTGATGAAGATATTGCGAAAACATATGAACTAAGGGCATAGGTTCTTCACCGAAAAATACAGAGAAATGGCAGAACCCGCTGTTTACCGGTGGTGCCCCGTGCTTTCAGATGGTCCGTTATAAACCAAGTTCATGAGTCGATAATGCATTTAGGTTTCGAAAAAACACTGGATAAAGTTTACGATTTTTACTGGTTTGACAATATGTCAAAATGCGTCAAAAAATTTGTTGACAACTGCATCACTTGCAAAATGTCTAAATCAACCTCAGGAAAAACTCTGGCTGAACTGCATCCAATCTCAAAAGTAAATATTCCTTGGCACACAATCCACATCGACATAACAGGGAAATTAAGCGGCAAGAATGACCAGAAGGAGTATAATATTGTTCAAGTTGACGCGTTTACCAAATATGTCTATCTTAGTCATACCCTTAAATTGGACAGTGAGAGTTGCATAAAGGCTGTCAAGTCCGCTGTTTCGTTGTTTGGAGTACCAAACCGAATAATAGCTGACCAGGGAAGATGTGTTACTGGAGCAAAGCTTAGTGAATTTTGTTCAGATCACAAAATAAACCTGCACTTGATTGCCACCGGTGCTAGTAGAGCTAATGGTTAATATGTTAACGGCGGATGAAACTGGAACACAGTCCTGGCAGGATGTGCTAGGAGAGGTGCAGCTAGCAATTAATTGTACAACTAATCGTGTGACGAAGGCAAGTCCTGTGGAAATGTTATTGGGAAAAGTAGCTCGGCCATTAGGATTACTTCCACCTAGTAACATAGAAAATAATGAGATCTACCGAACGTTAGAGCACAAGCTGAAAAAAATGTTTTAGTTACTGCAGTGTATGATAAAGAACGGTTTGATAAAAGTAAGGCGAAAGTACGTAGACACAATGTTGGAGATTTTGTACTACTTAAAAACGAGGAAAGGCATCAAACCAAGGTGAGTCAAAAATTCAAGGGGCCTTTTGAAATAACACAGGTACTAGAGGGTGACAGGTACATTTTAAAGGCATTAACTAGTAAACGAACTTAAAAGTATGCTCACGAAGATTTAAGAATTTTACCATGGAGATGTTCCCGAGGAGCTTAATGTGTGTGATGAATTTAATAATTTTGAGACCGAAAATGAAAATATTTAGAATGTTGAAGTTGCTGAAGAAAGTGAAGTGCCAAAAAGATGTAGTACTGCTGGCCAAAAGGAAATGGCAGAGTACAGAAATGAAATTTTAAAAAAAGAATAAGAAAGCCTCTGTGGTAAGAAAAAGTAATGAAATGATGAAATGAGACAGTATCGTGGCCTAAGTGGACGATAAAGAGATTCGTAATATTAATGTAAGCACAAGTGCAGAACAAACTAATGTTTGTTTTGATCATGGCGTGTGGTGCATTAGATATGAGAATGGATGAACTGAGTAAAAGAATTGGTTTAAAAATAAGTTAGTTTTTGTGAGATTGAAACATAATTCTTGAAGACCTGATTTGTTAATGAAACCAAACAGAATGATAAAGTTTATGTTAAGGTATGTCTTGAGGAGGTCTGATACTATTTTGTGAAATTGGTCATTAATGAGTATACATAAATTAAGAAATAAAAATTGAATTTCGTTGTGGAAATATTTATTTAAGTTGTAAAAATAAAAGGTTGTTAAAAAAATAGAAATAAAAAGAAAGCAAAAGAGAAACTAAAAATATGGTCTTTTATACACGAGGTCGTGTTAGAGTCAGTATGGCCGTGTCGGCGATTGGTATATCTCAGTGTATAAGGAATACTAGTTTCTTGTGTCCTCTCTTGTGTCATCTTATGTCCTGAATTTTTGCAATATCATTGTTTCTCTCTGCTCGCCTTGCAAGGTACCGTTAGAACTGTTGCCTGTGCGGCGCTACAAAAAGTGTAGCACGACACACAGCTACGTTGCAGGCTTCGTGGATTTTGTCATGTCCTTATTGAGAGGGACCGTTATAGCGAGGCGTCAGCGTTGTTGCGCTGTCGCCGTGTGTTCAGACCGAATCGCACTCCGCTCTAATGGAACCCGTACGTAATTCGACATATTTAGGGTATTCAATTGCGTTGCATACGTTTGAAAAGTGTAAAAGTGTTAGCAGTTCCAACAATTTCCATACAAAATAGTTTTCAAGGCCTACAACACTCAAGCCTATGTATACAAATCTGTTGTACTTGTGTAGAAATAGGGGGTTAATAATGGGTAGGAATTTTATCTAAAATACTAAAAATATACTGAAAAGTTGGGTTTAAATCCATGGTAATGACAGTGAAAGAAAAAACAAACTTATTGAATAACAATTTCAATATCAAGCACAGCATTGTTTATGATCCATTCCAGCATTACATCCTTTACACTTTTACGTGGCATTTTGGGTTGTGATATGCAGACATATACACATATTTTTCACAAGTAAAAGCGATTTATTTTTAATGACAGAAAATTTCATAGCCTTCTTCTCATTTTCAGCTCACCATTTTTTAGAAATAATTTAAGCAATACAAAAAAAAAGTTGGCTTTTTTTTGTACGTCAATTTCCTGCAACGATATGTTAAAATAAAGTGCGTTCACAATTCTCGTCTGGAAAACTTACAAAGTTTACACTTTTGCAACGCAATTGAATACCCTAATTATTAAATTTCTCGACATATCTATTAGAAGTATAATCGTTAGTGCATGCAAGTTTTATTTATTTCTTGGTTAGAATGCTCGCTATCTACCGAATTTTTTCCCACGAATGCAAAAAGTTGAAGGAGGGCCAAAACACAATTTACGACACACCATAGATTAACTTTCAACATTCAGCATTCTCTACCTATGGTGACGATTCACATTCGTCGGCAACTTCCCTGTTTGAATCCGTATGTTTTCCATCTGGGGTGTAGGGGATAGCGAGCGGTGAACTTGGCGATGAGCAGCACAACAACAACAACGGTCCAGCAGGGGCGATGAAACCCAAAAAAACTGCAGCTTAACAGCGTCCAAAACTTTCCAGCGGCAGCAACGAAGAATTAGCATCGGCAGCAATTGCACCAACAACTTTAATGTTTGTGTGCTTGTTTCACCTAAAAAATACAGTTTCACTGCAAATCACGTCGGGGTCACCATGCAAATTTAATACTAATTTATGTTAAGTAAAAACGCGAAAACTGGTGATTGCAGGGAAGTCCGGGATTTATTTGATTACGAAAGGGAGTGTGCGCAATGATTCTCATACAACACCTGAACTTTAATTTCAATTTACGTTTTATTTAAGCCTATCTTAACTAGGGGCGAGAGACGGGGCGAAGAAAGGTTTATTGCGGTCCCGCTCCCGCCTTACACTCTACAACAAATTTCAAAATAGAACGCGCAAAGTGCGCAAACAGTTTTAAAAACGAAAATAAAAATCAGGGAAATATCTTAAGATTGAATCCAAAAAATTCGTAATACTAAGGGAACAGGAAATAATTGGAATTATACTCCAAATAACAATTGGCCACAAAATAGCAACTTTTGGATAATCAATTATCAGAATAACAATCAAAAACAAGAAACTATCGAGCCAATGGACGTTGATCCTTCGCTCCAAATTCAAAATAAACCTAGTAATAATTGACAGGCAAATAATAATCGAGGCAGATATAATAATAATTATTATCAGAACAATACTTGTTCAAACTATTATCGCAAAAACCAAACCAGGGAGCAAGCTCAAGCTCAAAAATGGGAACCAGAAGGAACAGTTAAACAGCCTGCTAATAAGGTAATTAGATGAAATAGTATCAATGAAGATCATATTTTAGATCAGACCTCTACAGGGGAATGCCTTACTTAAAAAGAGTAGATAGATAAACTAAAAAGGAGTTAAGCATTTAAATAGATACGGGAGCCACTGCTTGTTACATTAAAAAGGGAAGTTTCTAAAATAAAAATGAATTATCAATATATAAAAAGTATCTACAGTTCATGGGATTCCATTATTAAAAATTATGACTATATAAATATATTTGAAACAAGACATTTGATTTGTGAAATTGAAGGATTGAATTCTGACCTACTAATTTGATTTTATCTATTGTAAGGATGCGATTTGCTGGGGTCGGCGTCTCAGTCCACCCAGGATCTTCCCCAGATAAATTTATAATCTGTTGAGACAATTGAGGGCGGATGTATCGGTTAAAGGGATTTGTTTTAGGCACTCCTGGGGTCGGAAACTCGGGAAAACTAGCGAGGAATCGTACCCAAATGCCTGCGCATTGGTAATAAGATCATTATACCCGCGTATAATTTTCCCGCAGGTAAAATTAGCCAGAAGTACACCGCCCGCGTATTCGCAGGGAAAACAAGCCAGAACAACACTGCCCACGTATCCGCAGGAAAAACTAGCCAGAACAGAAAACCAGCAAAAAAAAACAACATTGCCAACGTAGCCGTAGGGAAAACTGTCCAGAACTACAACGCCCACGTAGCCCGAGGAAAAACAGCTATAACAACATCGCCCACGTAGCTAAAACAATATCGCCCGCGTAGCTGCAGGGAAATTAACCAGAACTACAACCCCCGCGTATCCGCAGGGAAAACTAGCCAGAACAGAAAACTAGCTTAAATAATATCGCCCGCGTAGCCGCAGGGAAAACTAGCTATAACAATATCGCCCGAGTAGCCGCAGGGAAAACTAGCCAGCACAACATCGCCCGAGTAGCCGCAGGGGAAACTAGCTAAGCCAATACCGCCCGCGTAGCCGCAGGGAAAGCTAGCTAATAACAACCTCGCCCGCGTAGCCGCAGGGAAAAACAAGGTGAAACAACATCGCCCGCGTAGTCGCATGGAAAAACTAGCCAGAACTGCAACACCCGCGTATCCGCAGGGAAAACTAGCCAGAACAGAAAACTAGCTAAAACAATATCGCCCGCGTAGCCGCAGGGAAAACTAGCCAGCACAACATCGCCCGCGCAGCCGCAGGGAAAACTAACTAAAAACAACCTCGACCGCGTAGCCGCAGGGAAAAACTAGCTACAACAACCTCGCCCGCGTAGTTGCTGGGAAAAAACTAGCCAGAACTACAACGCCCGCGTATCCGCAGAGAAAACTAGCCAGAACAGAAAACTAGCTAATACAATATCGCCCGCGTAGCCGCAGGAAAAACTAGCCAGACCTACAACGTCCGCAGGGAAAAACTTGCTAAGATTACCACACAATTTTGCGGTATTTTCAGTTTCTACAATCGAACAATATTTCTGTTTATTGTTATTTTCCTGACCACTCGCACTTGTTTTCCTAATGCTCCTCACTCCTCTCACCCTGTATTTTCAGCCAGGTTGCTAAATGGAATTGCTCGCGTGATAATCCTTTTGATCCTTGGTTGCCGGCAGCTGTTTTCCTGTGCAGCGTGGTTGGTGCAGATCGATGTCCTTTTACCCCGTAGAAATGCGAGACACTTGTTACCGGCTCGAGCTCCGCCGTCGTCGTTACCGGTTTCTCAGCAGAAGCCCTCGTGTCTTCGTCGCGTGGAGATTGGTTCCTCTCTTCCAGTGTGATCGTCTCTCTATTTCCCAAAATTCCTCCTTTTTAGATCGTGGTGAGTTTCTTGCTGCGATCGATCTGTGTCTTGGCTAGATTTTCATCGTTTGGGTAGCCTTGTTGCTGGGTTGCCGTACCTAGGATTCGGCTTTTTGGTTCTGATTGTTTTCTTAGGAAGCTATTTACAAATAAGTACACGGATATTTTATAAGTCGTAAGGCAAAAACTTAAAATCTATTTTACTTCCTTCAGTGGGTTCTTACATTAGTTATAATATTAATGTCAAAGATGTGATTCTTCACACCCCCTTCTTACTTCGGGCGGGGGCGCAAAGTAATGGTTACTCGTCCCTGTTTGGTAACTTGGACGCGGTATGTTTCGCCTTCGATTTCCTCCAACCGGCGAAGGTCTCGTTCTCGGGGCTTATTCAGCCAAGGCAACACAAGAGTCCGTAGTCCCTTTGGAATAAGTCCTCCCGGCGTCTGGATATTCCAACCGGGTGAACTTGGCGATGAGCAGCACAACAACAACAACGGTCCAGCAGGGGCGATGAAACCCAAAAAAACTGCAGCTTAACAGCGTCCAAAACTTTCCAGCGGCAGCAACGAAGAATTAGCATCGGCAGCAATTGCACCAACAACTTCAATGTTTGTGTGCTTGTTTCACCTAAAAAATACAGTTTCACTGCAAATCACGTCGGGGTCACCATGCAAATTTAATACTAATTTATGTTAAGTAAAAACGCGAAAACTGGTGATTGCAGGGAAGTCCGGGATTTATTTGATTACGAAAGGGAGTGTGCGCAATGATTTTTTTTTATTTAAGCCTATCTTAACTAGGGGCGAGAGACGGGGCGAAGAAAGGTTTATTGCGGTCCCGCTCCCGCCTTACACTCTACAACAAATTTCAAAATAGAACGCGCAAAGTGCGCAAACAGTTTTAAAAACGAAAATAAAAATCAGAGAAATGTCTTAAGATTGAATACGAAAAATTCGTAATACTAAGGGAACAGGAAATAATTGGAATTATACTCCAAATAACAATTGGCCACAAAATAGCAACTTTTGGATAATCAATTATCAGAATAACAATCAAAAACAAGAAACTATCGAGCCAATGGACGTTGATCCTTCGCTCCAAATTCAAAATAAACCTAGTAATAATTGACAGGCAATTAATAATCGAGGCAGATATAATAATAATTATTATCAGAACAATACTTGTTCAAACTATTATCGCAAAAACCAAACCAGGGAGCAAGCTCAAGCTCAAAAATGGGAACCAGAAGGAACAGTTAAACAGCCTGCTAATAAGGTAATTAGATGAAATAGTATCAATGAAGATCATATTTTAGATCAGACCTCTACAGGGGAATGCCTTACTTAAAAAGAGTAGATAGATAAACTAAAAAGGAGTTAAGCATTTAAATAGATACGGGAGCCACTGCTTGTTACATTAAAAAGGGAAGTTTCTAAAATAAAAATGAATTATCAATATATAAAAAGTATCTACAGTTCATGGGATTCCATTATTAAAAATTATGACTATATAAATATATTTGAAACAAGACATTTGATTTGTGAAATTGAAGGATTGAATTCTGACCTACTAATTTGATTTTATCTATTGTAAGGATGCGATTTGCTGGGGTAGGCGTCTCAGTCCACCCAGGATCTTCCCCAGATAAATTTATAATCTGTTGAGACAATTGAGGGCGGATGTATCGGTTAAAGGGATTTGTTTTAGGCACTCCTGGGGTCGGAAACTCGGGAAAACTAGCGAGGAATCGTACCCAAATGCCTGCGCATTGGTAATAAGATCATTATACCCGCGTATAATTTTCCCGCAGGTAAAACTAGCCAGAAGTACACCGCCCGCGTATTCGCAGGGAAAACAAGCCAGAACAACACTGCCCACGTATCCGCAGGAAAAACTAGCCAGAACAGAAAACCAGCAAAAAAAAAACAATATTGCCAACGTAGCCGTAGGGAAAACTGTCCAGAACTACAACGCCCACGTAGCCCGAGGAAAAACAGCTATAACAACATCGCCCACGTAGCCGTAGGGAAAACTAGCCAGCACAGCATCGCCCGCGTACCCGCAAGGAAAACTAGCTAAAACAATATCGCCCGCGTAGCTGCAGGGAAAATTAACCAGAACTACAACCCCCGCGTATCCGCAGGGAAAACTAGCCAGAACAGAAAACTAGCTTAAATAATATCGCCCGCGTAGCCGCAGGGAAAACTAGCTATAACAATATCGCCCGAGTAGCCGCAGGGAAAACTAGCCAGCACAACATCGCCCGAGTAGCCGCAGGGGAAACTAGCTAAGCCAATACCGCCCGCGTAGCCGCAGGGAAAGCTAGCTAATAACAACCTCGCCCGCGTAGCCGCAGGGATAAACAAGGTGAAACAACATCGCCCGCGTAGTCGCATGGAAAAACTAGCCAGAACTGCAACACCCGCGTATCCGCAGGGAAAACTAGCCAGAACAGAAAACTAGCTAAAACAATATCGCCCGCGTAGCCGCAGGGAAAACTAGCCAGCACAACATCGCCCGCGCAGCCGCAGGGAAAACTAACTAAAAACTGTATTTTCAGCCAGGTTGCTAAATGGAATTGCTCGCGTGATAATCCTTTTGATCCTTGGTTGCCGGCAGCTGTTTTCCTGTGCAGCGTGGTTGGTGCAGATCGATGTCCTTTTACCCCGTAGAAATGCGAGACACTTGTTACCGGCTCGAGCTCCGCCGTCGTCGTTACCGGTTTCTCAGCAGAAGCCCTCGTGTCTTCGTCGCGTGGAGATTGGTTCCTCTCTTCCAGTGTGATCGTCTCTCTATTTCCCAAAATTCCTCCTTTTTAGATCGTGGTGAGTTTCTTGCTGCGATCGATCTGTGTCTTGGCTAGATTTTCATCGTTTGGGTAGCCTCGTTGCTGGGTTGCCGTACCTAGGATTCGGCTTTTTGGTTCTGATTGTTTTCTTAGGAAGCTATTTACAAATAAGTACACGGATATTTTATAAGTCGTAAGGCAAAAACTTAAAATCTATTTTACTTCCTTCAGTGGGTTCTTACATTAGTTATAATATTAATGTCAAAGATGTGATTCTTCACACCCCCTTCTTACTTCGGGCGGGGGCGCAAAGTAATGGTTACTCGTCCCTGTTTGGTAACTTGGACGCGGTATGTTTCGCCTTCGATTTCCTCCAACCGGCGAAGGTCTCGTTCTCGGGGCTTATTCAGCCAAGGCAACACAAGAGTCCGTAGTCCCTCTGGAATAAGTCCTCCCAGCGTCTGGAGATTTCAACCGGGTAGGTCGTTGACCATGGCCGGGGAGGTTTGGTTGGAAGCCTGGACCTGGCGGAAACGTCGGGCCGGGTGTGTGGTTGACCCTTGCGACGTTTCCAACGACGATGAGTCGTGTCGTGCCCGGATGATTCGACGGCGACGTAGTCGCATCGGCGATGGCTGTCTAGCGGCAGCGGCCTGCCGGGAGGTGCTGGGACCGTCGAGTGGATCTGGACCATGTCTTGGCCAAGACTCACCGATGGGGCTGTCGCTTGCCGATGTCGAACTTGTGACGATCCTGCCTGACGGCTAGACCGCCACAATATATATGTAGGGTATTACAAATTTAAATGTTTATTTCGGGTATAATAAGTAAATTAAAGAAACAAAGGTATTTTATTAAAACTTCACGACTTTCGCACTCTATGGATGACACGACTTCCTCTGACAAAATTTCCACATTTATAAGGCGTAATTTCTAATGAAAGAGGGTGATGGATATAGATCACTTTGATGAAAAGGGATAGGAACTCTTTTGCGTTTTTGGCTGATGAAGAATGCTTGAGGTTGCGGAACTCTGAACAGTGTGTCCCCATATGAAATTAAATAGTTTACTGTGAATCCCTCAATATATCCATATCCCACAATCGGCTATCCTGAATCTTCATTCGCCCCTGAATGAACCCCATTTTTTCATATATTCGGCTGCTGTCGTAGTAATTTTTGGTCCCTCCTGATTGCCTTCTTTCTTTACTTCATAGCGCCCGTGATTAAGTTTTTTAGTTACTTTGTATGGGCCGAAAAGTTTTGGACGGAGTTTCATTCCAGTTCCATACTGTGTTCTTTTTATGGCAACCAATTCACCTACAGTATATTCAGTTTCTACCTTCCTTTTTTCGTTAAAAGTCTTTCTGTTTTCTTGCTGGACTTTCTCTATATTTTGCTGAGCTTTCTTTCGTATCTCTTCACGTTCGTCATTTAGTTCTTCTATTTCTAAGTTTTCATAAAGTTTCGAGAATTCGTCGTCCCTCTTTCTCATATTCAATCCGGTCAAGACTTGGAACGGACTGTACTTTGTTGTTCGAGGTGGAGTGTTGTTAATTATCTGCTGAACTCTATCTACGTGACGATACCAATTCAGAGGGTTTTCCTGGCACATTTTGCTGAGCATCGGGATGACAATTTTGTGAACTCTTTCCACTTGGCCGTTACCTCTGGGTACGCCTGTGGTGATGTGTAGAAGCTGGATTCCTTCACGGTTGCAGTACTCGTTAAAGAGTCCTGAGGTAAAAGCGGTGCCCCTGTCAGTAACTATTCGGCGAGGATTGCCAAAAACTGCTGCTTGCTTTTCCAGTTTTTCTAAGACTTCTTCGGTTCCAGTCGACTTTGTTGGATAAAGCCAAACAAACTTGGAAAATCCATCCACGACAGCCAAAATGTGGTTATAGCGTTTCTTTGTGTCGGTTAGGGGTCCAACGTGGTCGATGTGATAGGTTCCGAGAGGTTCCTGAGCCTTGTCAATGGGACTGAGTAACCCTTCCTTTTTTCCACGCTTGGAGTCGATGATCAGGCATTCCACGCATGCTTTGACAACTCGTTCTACCTTCTGTTGGATTCCAGGGATATAATACGACTTTTCCAGAATATCGCGAGTCTTCTTTATACCGAAGTGGCCCTCCTTGTGTGCTACGCTGATAATTTCCTCTTCCATTGAATTAGGAACAACTAACAGCTCAAGAACTGCGTCCTCGTACAGGATATTATTTTTTAGGAAATAGTCTTCGTAGTCATCGTTGTTGGTTAATATGGATTTTACAGCTTTTATCCAGCTATCGTTGTCCTGTGCCTCCACTAAACGTGACTTTGTGGAATCTGCGATTAGAAAGCATGACAATCGGCTTAATGCATCCACGTGCCTCATCTTGGTTCCAGCCCTGTGTTCTACCTTAAATTCAAACTCTTGCAGAGCCATGGCCCATCTGGCAACTCTTGGTGGTAGGTCATCCTTCTTGATCGTCATTGCGAAGGCGTTGCAATCGGTAACGACAGTAAAAGGTTTACCAAGGAGATAAACTCGCCACTTTTTCAACGCATTTACGATTGCTAAAACCTCGAGCTCGTAGGAACTGTACTTTTCTTCACAACCGGTTGTCTTCCTGCTCATAAACTCTACAGGATGGAACTGCTGATCCTCCGAGTCTCTTTGCATTAAAACGCCTCCAAAGCCATACTTGCTTGCATCTGTATGCACTTCGGTTGTGGCTATCGGATCGAACAGTTTGAGTACTGGTGCTGACACTAGTAGCTGTTTCAAGAGGTTAAACGAAAGTAATCCTTGCTCTGTCAACGTGAGATTTCTGTCGTCCTTTTTGTTGCTTTTCATCCGAAGAAGGTCGCTTAAAGGTTTTGCTGTGAGGGCGTAGTCTTTAATGAAGCGCCGCATGTATGACGTCAGACCCAAGTAGCGCTGCAAAGCTTGTCTGCTTTGAGGAATTGGAAAATTGACGACTGCCTTAATCTTCTCGTTGCTGGGTGCTATAGTTCCGTTCTCAATAGTGTAGCCTAAGAAATTGATCTTGCTCTTGAGAAATTGTGCTTTTTCCCACTTGATTCGTAGTCCAGCCCTCGAAGCTACGCTCAATACTTTCTCCAACGCCTTCAGTCCTTCAGATTCGTTCTTAGTTGGCACGATTATATCGTCCATATAGACAACGATTGTTTGCGCTTGAATGAGATCCCTCAACGTAGCCGTGACATAACGACAGAAAACAGCAGGAGAATTTGAGATACCAAACGGTACATGAGTAAATTCGTACTGCCCGTTATGCCTCACGAACGCTGTGAACTTCCTAGATTCTTCTTCAATCGGCACATGAAAGAATCCGTTCATCATGTCCAGGGTTGTGAATATTTTTGAGCCCTGCAACCTGTCGAGAACATCGTCAACTAGACTCATCGGAAAATTGTCCTTCTTGATTTTTTGATTGAGTCGACGATAATCGCAACAAAATCGTCTGGATCCGTCCTTTTTAGCTACCAGTACCACTGGCGAAGCATACTCTGAGGAGCTGGGTACAATAATTCCCTCTGCCAACCACTCCTGCACTTGCTTTTCTATGAAACACTTGTTCTCGTATGACGTGCGTCTTGGGCGTTGATATACAGGAATGTCGTCTTCCAAAGCGATTCTCATGCTTACTGGAGACTATCGATTTTATTGGCTTGTACTCTGTAACAAGCTGCTGTACCTTTTGCTTTTGGCAATCGTCTAAGTGAGATAAGTTAATTTTATCAAGGACAGAACTTTGCTCGACTATCTCCGTGACACACATTCCATTAAATGTCGATGCAAAGTCTCTCTCTTTTGCCCTGAACTCGACGCCGTTGGAACTGAAAATAACGTCAACTGATTGTAGCACATCGTTTCCCACAATCGCAGCGTACTCGAGTTCATTTTGTTTAGCGACATGGAAAGTTACTGAGAAGCATACGCCATCTGCTTCAAGATCGACGTCGAAGCATCCTACGGTCACAAGTTCGCCCTTGCCGATACCTCTCAGGTGCTTAACTTTTGGCTTTAGCTTCAAGCCGTCAAAACTTTTGAAAATGTCCTCTCTCATCAAACACAGGTCACATCCCGAGTCAATCATTGCTATGAATGTCACTCCCTCAGCTTTCATCTTTTTGTAAATTAGTCCCTTCGCAGCCTTCTCTTCTTAATGGAAATAGTTGCTTTCTTCTCATCGCAATTTTTAGAAATGTGTCCTTTCTTGTTGCACCTGTAACATATTACTTCGCCCTTGCAATCCTTAGCAATATGGCCTTCGCTGTTAAACTTGAAGCATTTTCTTAAAAAATTGCTCTGAGTCTGTTTACCTGTCGATTCCCTGTTAAAATTGTCTTTAGAATTTCCCTTACCCTTCATCTTTTCGTAAATAAATACTTCTTCTTTAAGTTCCCTAATGGATTTCGCTCGATACAACCCTGCCTTGTTGATCTTGCTATCTGGGATGCCATCTACGAAGTACGATACTAGACTTTCCTCATCAAGATTTATCGGTTTGCTGATCTCCATTAAACTATAGAGATATTCGATGCATGTCTCTTTTGGTTGTTTTTGCCTTTGGCGCAAAATCTTGTGTATCTCTGCCGAACATAGTTTTTTACCGAATTCTTCCTTCAACGCGTTTTTCAGCTCAATCCAACCCCTAACTCCACTTGTACTTTTGATATAAAGCTTGGCTGCTCCAATCAGAAGTTGCTTAGCATAAATGAATTTCTGCAATTTATCCCAACCCACGGTAACTGCAACGTCATCGAATTCAGACAGCCAGTGATTGACGTCTTCTTGTTCGGAGCCTGAAAATGATGAAACACTGTCCTGAATATCGCGTAGGGTAAATCTCGAGCTACTAGGTTGAACCGCTTCTTGGTAATTGGAAGAACCACTAACACTCGCACCATCCTCATCAGCATCGTCGTCCTCATCGTCAGCCACAACTAATCCATAATGATCGAACAACCGATCCTGCAAAGCTCCTTTTCTGCCAGTTGTGTTCAAACCTAGTTCGGATAACTTTGCCCTTAGAAGAGGCACTGTCATAGCGAGGATCGTTCTAGCATCCATGGTAATGCGTTTAAGCCGTTTACAAACAGTGGTACAGTTCAATATTTAAATATAATGATACAAAGTTATAATTTAATTAACGTTAAACAATTCGTGTGATCAAAATAAAGTTCGAATCAGATTAAATATGTGAAATCGCCTCAGTCGCTCACCACGCCCAATTGGATTTTTCTGTCTTCTACAACTGCTTGAATTTTTGCCAATTCCAGTCCACTCAGCTACTCCAGCTCGTACTCTTCTACAATGTCGACACACCGCACTGCTTGATCGTCTCGTCCACTTTTTACAAATTGCGTCGTTTGCAAGTTCTTGCAGCTGCTCTGTTCGCCACAGGGAAACTTTTGTTGTAGCAAAAGTAGAAAGTGGCCACTCCGTTGCTGTATGTCGTCCTTCTCTTCTCTCGCCAATAACACCCTCGCCTTCGTTGCAAGGATCCCCTCTCGTTGTTCTCCTCTCACAGGTAATGGCTACCTTCGTTTTCACCTGCGACCGTGTCGTCAAAATTCGATCACAGGCACTGCATCAAATTGTCGTCGAAATTTTTTTTTCCGTCGTGTTTCATCAGAATTGCTTTTCTTTCTATACTGCGTACATTACTTCGTTGCTGGTTTTAGCGCGTTAGTTTTGTGGGCACTCACACAATCAAGTTTTGCACAAATTTTGGCAATTTTTTTGTGGTCTTCGTAATCGTTCAAACTCCTCTAATACACAAATCTGCTAGTCGATTTGTTTAACTGTTCAGATTTTTTCGGCTTCAATTGTTTCTATAACAGGTACTTCCCCCGCTTTTAACTGTTTCTTTTCAGCTTTTGCTTCGTTCTTTGTCGCGGCAGTTTTTCGATGTGTTAACGCACAGTTTTCTCTTTGTTCTTTTACTTTATCCCGGACGAGCCCCCAATAATTTGTAGGGTATTACAAATTTAAATGTTTATTTCGGGTATAGTAAGTAAATTAAAGAAACAAAGGTATTTTATTAAAACTTCACGACTTTCGCACTCTATGGATGACACGACTTCCTCTGACAAAATTTCCACATCAACTGACTTGCTTACATTTATAAGGCGTAATTTCTAATGAAAGAGGGTGATGGATATAGATCACTTTGATGAAAAGGGATAGGAACTCTTTTGCGTTTTTGGCTGATGAAGAATGCTTGAGGTTGCGGAACTCTGAACAGTGTGTCCCCATATGAAATTAAATAGTTTACTGTGAATCCCTCAATATATCCATATCCCACATATATATAAGCAGTACTTATCTAAGTTTGGCATTATTATCATTAGGACGTAAGAGATATAAAATGAAGGATTATGATTTAGCAAGTGGAAAGCGAACATATGGATTTTCGGGTGCAAAACCCAAATAGGTCAAGTTTGGTTCCGCACCATCCGCCCGAGGTGGCAACCATAGGGATAAATACTAGATAATAGAGAAAATTCCAAACCGATCTGGCAAGAAAAAGGGAAAAGGATGAGAGGGCCACACGGCGATTTCCGGCTCTCTCTCGGCTCTGGTACCTCGAGGCGGACGGTCGCGCACGCGGACAAAAGAAAACAAAGAAACACGCGGGAGAGAAAACGCGATCGGTAGGAAATAAGGTTAGTGAATCAGTGTAGTCGGCGCAGTGAAACCCATGAATAATTAAAACGACGAATAAAGCTGAGTGAGCTCATACGAAAGGAAACGACAAGCCTGGTTGATATACATGTTGTTTTGTTCGTAGTACGAAGGATTTACTCCCGCCGCAAAGATAAATTAGCCGCTCTAGCACTCGAGTTCGGGTTTAGCGCCGACGGCACCGTAGCAGAAACACAGAAGGCATTCGCTACACTGACCCTCTGACCTTGATCGCCGAACTGGAGGAAAAAAAAGCAACATATGGAATTAACCAGGAGGAGGTACCCCGCGCCATGTCAGAGATTTTTGAAGGTAGAACAGCACAATGGTTCCGCACGAGCCACTTACAGACAGCTACGTGGGCGGAGTTTCGGGCCGAGTTCTTAGGTTTCTTCTTGCCCCCACGTTACTTCGAGCGACTAGTGGACGCGATCCGAACCCATATCCAGGGAGTGGATGAGACATTTAAGGAGTACTTGGTCGAGTTAAGGACCAAGATGCAGCAAGCCGGATACCAAAAGGAGGAAGAACTTTATCGGATCTATGAAAATATGGCACCAGAATATCGTCTGTATATAAGACGCCACGAGTTCGAGACGCTGGAACAATTAACCCGCATGGCGACGGAATTCGAAAGTGTGAGACAGCTGACGTCGAGTCGCGCAGGCATTCCTAGCATGGGGGCTACGGACCGGGATAAGACCAACCCTCGTCGAATGCCGAACCCCTTTCGAAGCCCAGAGGTACCAATTCAAGGAGGGAATGCAACTCATCAAATGATCAGACAGCCCCTATCGAACATCGACGCCCAGCGAGCTTGTAGCAGGTGCGGAGAAGTCGGCCACCTTAGACGGGGTTGTACTAATGCACGCCTGAACTTTTGTTGGGACTGTGGTCGTAGGAATATATTGACTGTCGATTGTTGTCGCCGAGATACCCCGGGAAACGAACAACGTCTTCGCCGAGATGCGGGCGCAGCGAAGACGAGCGAAGTAGCAGTCCGACATCAAGGAACCCACCATTAAGGATATCCAACGGCCTGATCACTGCTACCGTGCAGATCGGAGGCCGATGGGTGAACGCCACGGTGGATACGAGAGCGTCGAGGAGCTTTGCGAGCGAAGGGTACGTTCGTATGGTAGCGAGACCTGAAGAGATGCAAGAGATCATCACTACGATAGCGTTAGATGATCGGTCAAGCCTGGCAGTGAAAACGCTATGGCGTACTCGCGTGGAATTAGATGGCACGCGAGTGTGCATGCCCTTCTTGGTGATGCCAACCATGTTGGATCGCGTGATATTAGGCATGGACTTCTTGGCGGCGATGGGAACACAAATACAGTGCGGAGAAGCCACCTTAAAGGTAAAATTGAGCCCGTCGACGGAAGACCCCCGACTGCGGCCTAGTAAAGTCGATCGGATGTGTTACGTGGGCATATTAGTGCCCGAGTCCTGACTGGGACTTGGACCGCTACGTCGTATTCGGGTCGTGGGATCTTGGTAAGCCTCTCTCCTCTTCAACATAACGAGAATAAATATTAAAATTGCCTGGAAAATAATATTAGTTCGTAAAGTTCGTCAGTCGTCAGTCCACACTGCCCCACAAGCTTAGCTGTAGCTTGATCGCAATACGATCGGGCTGTGTTTTGGCCATATTCCCTCCCCTTCACACGTTCGTGTGCCAATGGATCGTCGCGGGCCGCGCAATACGATCCCCTATTGTCAAGGTTGTCCGTCAAAAGTTATGTCATGGTTCTTGACCTACTCCACTTCTCGCGTCAGCACACCCCTTTAATAAAGCTTTAGCACACCATGATTTTGAATACTTTTTCACATTACAAATTTATTGGATAATATTTAGGTCGGCGTGTGCCGGTGTTGAGTAACATAATTTGTGCTAATTCATATGGGGGTTAAATTAATTGACAATTATTGTTAGCGGAGAGTATCGATTTGACCACCTGTGAAGGTGCACACATCAGCAAAATGCTGACTATTCACGACTACAAACGTCGCTCAGAGGGCTCTTGCAATTGTCATACAATTACAAGGCTGATACTCGCCGCTGAAAAATTAATATTTAATTATTATGTATAAAGAAGGTATAAAAAGAAAAGTATATCTAAATGATTATATATATGAAACAATTATTATATGTGGATATTATATATTATTACATGTATTCCTAGCAGATTAATTCATTGTCTTGACTAGGAAAGTATTAACATTGCCCAAAAACAAATTCTTATCCAGACGGGAAAGGACAATGACCGTTGGAACGGTAGAGATAATGATAGCCTTTTGTGTCTTATTGCAGTGGACAAGTGGTGAAAAATCTAGACGGAAGGTCTCAATATATAAGTATTCTAATTCACTCACTGTTATTGGCAGTTTGGCTTTGGATAACAAGTATAAAATTCTTACGTTAAATTGTGGATCGGTATCTATTGTTTTTGCTAAAGCTTCTGATGTAATCATGTCGCACGGATATATATATGTATGTATAAGAAAAGGAACCGCGTTCCGACAAACTTACCCTCTTTTTAATCCAGGGCGATGAGATCTCGACGCTCCGGATCCTGGGCTTTGGGAGATTTTAGAATTGGTTTATACATATATATACGTGCAAGACTTGATGACGGTTTACAAAAACAAAACACAAAAATTACGTTACACAAAAAAAATAACACTATCGCTGTATAGATTATATGTATGTATGCATCGTATGAGAGTTCCACTGCGGCACACGTCAGTTCCAATGCTCGGGCTGGGGCTGGTCGGTGCAGCTCCAATTTCTTGTTCAGCGTATGTAATTGGGGATTCTGTTTACACTTGCATTCAGAAATGCATGTACTCGCAAATTGTTTTTGATTGTTTTAGCGATTCACTTTTTGTTTATAATATTGGAGTGCAATTTATTTATTATTATTGTATTGTTTCTATTGTCTTTTTGCTGCTTTTATTGTCTTTTTGTGGTTTCACTTCACTGTATCTGCTCGGCTTATGCTCCGATGTGGGTCACCACTTTCTCCAGGGCATGATGTTGGTCGCGGCATCTCTGAACAGAGCGCTTGTACATCTTGACCACTTTAAGGATCACCATAACCACTAGTAGTCCAGCTATGAGCTTCAGGGTCTTGTTGACATCTTGAATATCATCCCTGTGGTCAACGATCTCTACGTGATTAATCACATTGGCGGTGCTGTCGGCCACTTTGGAAGTTTCGCCGCCCATCTTGGGGTCCTTAGGCCATTCACTTGGTTCACTAGTTATTTTCGTCCTTCGGGATTTTGCTGGTTGACTTCCTCCAGATTGTGGTCGATCGCAGTACCGGTTATCGGGACTTGCTCCTGGGTGAGGTTGATCCTAGGGAAACGTCAAGACATCCTTCTGGACACCAGGTTTCTTCCAGTCGTGGTCTGTGTCGATGGGAGTTGTACTTCTAGACCACCGTCAGGGAGAGATCAGAACAATTTCTGTCTTCTTCTCCATTTGGCTGGGGTCTTTTTTACCGGACTAGAGCTTTCGCTAGCCTCCCATATTGGATGAATTAACTAGGTGTTCCCACCTAGGGGTACTGTTTCTCCATTTCCCCTATTTTAGGAGTCAATGGCCGGCTGGTGCACTTTGCCACCTGACTGGAGTACGGTTACGAGCAGGTCGATCGTTGTCGTTGTTCTGGCCACGCGACACCCATGAGTTGTCGAATTGTTTTTGCTGTTTTGCCTTTATCAATCGCAGTGTGGTTAGTCATTACGGCCCCTACCCTCAACAAATGGCAGTTGTTTTGCCGGGGTTAATCTTGGTATGGGGGAGGGCGTACGTAATAGGCTCGAAGTGATCGATGCGGCTACGCATGGAATGACTTCGCAAAAGAAATCTTCGTACGGCCATCTCTTTTAGATCTCCTTCTTCTTCTTTATTCTTTTCTTAGGCGCCCATTTACGTGTGGCTTCGACCCACTACTGTAACCCAGTCTCAGATGAGCTAGTCGGGCTTATTACTTTATTATTTTATTATTGTACTTGTTTATTATGTTATTATTATATATGCTGAAAAAGAAAAGCCTTCCGGCCTCGCACGGAAACATACATACATACATTCATACTTATACCTGCAAATAAAAATATGGGTCATAATAAAAAATATATAATATAGCTTTAATGAAAAAATAATATAAAAAAAAAAAACTCAGAAATGAGTAAAAGCTAAAAAGTTGAGAATAAAATTGCTGAGTGTGCCGTAACCACGGTTTTTGACCGGGGGCTACTCAGCTGAAGAGTGAAAAGTTTTCCCATTTCCCGAAGAAAAATATATTAAAAGTATAAGAATTTTTTTTTCATTGGTTTTTTTTTTTTATTATTTTTATTTTTATTTGTTTAACATTTTATATTAATTACAATGTTTTAATCTAAGTTTAGCGGCTCTTTCATGATGGCTGCTACTTCTCGCCTCGCCTGGATACCAAGTTGAGGGCTTCGAATGTAAAGTCTTCTGACCGCGCGGTTCATGCGCCGGCTCATTTTCCATGTTTCCCGTTGTATCCGGGCGATGTGTGCTTGGCTCCTTTGTAGTTGCTCCTGGACTCGGAGCAACTGGTTCTGGTCCTCCTCCTGATCTCGGCTCCGGTGCCGGATCTCTTGCTCGAGTTCAGATGCCAGTTCTTCATCTTCTGACTGGTATCGGTGTATCCAGCAGTGCTGGATATGGTCCTCGTTCAAGTGGATGGTATGGCAAAGCCAGTTCATCCACTCGACGAGGAGCGCCAGATATGATGCCTGGTCCCCGTACCTAACCTGTAGCCGACGAAGCCGGCGGGCAGCTCGGATGGCTTGGTTATAAGTGTTTGAGGACTGCATCATGTCTGGTGACTGGTCGGTCCCTGGTTGTGGCTTTTATAGCAGAACCGGGGCAGTTCTGATGACTGTTCTACCCATCATGTGATCGGGAGCTTCTATCAAGTAGTGCAATCCCGCAGTTCTGAGTTTGTCGCCTTTTGGAGTCGTCGGATTACGTTCAGAGGTTTAGGCGACATATAGGTCTTTAGCATGGAATACCCCGACACTTTTCCCTACTGCATTGCCCAGCTCATATAGCGCTTTGCCCTTACGCTGGAGTACCACACAGCGAATTCGATTCGGGCCAAGTTTGGCATTATATCCGTCAGCTTTGTTACTCTGCTTGTAGTTTTTCCTATAGACAACTTGTCCTACGGAAAACTCTACGAGCTTGCTACGGGTGTTATATGCCTTTTCTGCGCGTTCATGAGTTCGGTTTAATCCTTGGGTCACTTTTTGTCGGATAAGTTCCATTTTGTCTGGGAGACTTATCTGTGGATCTCCTGCCTGTATTCCCCCTAGTTTCCGTAGGATCGGGTAGGCTGTTCCATGGGTAACCATCCGCGTGCCGAACATTGCGTAATATGGTTCCATGCCTATTGATTCGTGTAGGCCATTCCTAAGGGCACACTCTATTCGACTTAGTTGGGTATCCCAATTTCGCTAATCGGTGGCAATTGTCGCTCGCAAAATTTGGAGTACAGATCGGTTTACCCTCAGCCGCGTTCGCTTGCGGGGAGTAAAGTCAAGTCTTTACGTGTCGAATACCATAACGGGTCATTAGCTCGCCAAAAATTTGAGACACAAACTGTTTGCCGTTGTCTGAGTGTACAAACTCGGAGACTCCAAATTGATGGAAAATTTTGGTCTCAAAGAATTTGATGACTTCTGCAGCTACTGCGTGTCTCATCGGCTGTAGCCAGACAAATTTTGAGAAATGGTCTAGGCATACAAAAATCACCGAGTTCCCAGCTTTGGTCCTCGGGTATGGTCCCATAAAGTCGATGAACAACCTTTGGCCAGCCCGCTCCGTAACCCGCTGTTCTCTCATGGGTGGTCGGTCATTTTTGTTGGCGGTCTTGGTGATCTTACAGACCTCGCATTCCTTCACTACTTTTTGGACATCTACAGCCATGCCTGGCCAATAGTAATACTGTCTCAATTTGGCTAGTGATTTGTGCTACCCCCCATGCCCTGCGGTTATGGCATGATGTGCCCTCCAGACTAAATCAGGACGCAGCTCGGCGGGAACCCAGAGCTTCCATGCTCGGGCTTCATCCACAGCGTCATTTAGGCAGAATCCCATCCGTTTATATACATAGCCTTCTGATGTTTGAAGGTCTGGACTTTTACCTAAATTTTCGTCCACCGCCTGCACTAAGTTGACATAATCCGATGACTGGAACGCTGTCGAATCGAGGTTGATGTGTATGTCCAGTTCTTCCGTCCCAGCCTTCCGTAGCTCGTCCATATGAACTCGTGAGAGCGCATCTGGGACTACATTTAGTGACCCTTTCCTGTGTTCTATGGTGAAGTCAAATGCTTGTAGCTTCAAACTCCATCGCGCAAGCCTGCCTGATAAGTCTTTCTGGCTCATCAGCCATTTCAGACTAGCGTGGTCAGTGATCACTTTGAAGGGCATCCCATCTACGTAGGCACGGAATTTGGTAATGCTGAGGATAGCGGCATAGCACTCCAACTCGGTTATGCTGTAATTCCGCTGTGCTTTGTTCAATTTGGCTGACATATAGGCGATTGGATGTTCTCCGCCCTCGTCATCTGTTTGGAACAAAACTCCCCCCACTCCAGTGGTCGAGGCATCACATTGGATGGTAAATGGTTTCTTAAAATCCGGGGTGACGAGTACAGGTGCTGTTGCCATGCTGATTTTTAAAAGTTCAAACGCCTTGATTGCCTCTTCTGACAACTCAAATTTCTTTATGCGGTCTTTCTTCAAACAGTCGTGAAGCGGTGCCGCTGTCTGGGCGTAGTTTTGGATGAACCTCCTGTACCAGCCTGTCATTCCCAGGAACCTCCGCATCTGTTTGGCGGAGCTAGGCTGGGGAAATTCCTGTATCGATTGTATTTTCGCGTCATCCGTTCGGATGCATCCTCCCCCAACTACATATCCTAAATATCTTGCCTGGCTGTAGCAAAACTTGCTCTTGTCTACATTTATCGTTAGTTCTGCCCGCTGTAAGCAGGCACTGACCTGGCTCAACATATCCATGTGGGCTTCAAAGGTAGGTGAACAGACCAGTAAGTCATCCAGATACACAAATACATTCTCGCGTAGCGCCGCTGGTATAACTTTATCCATTAGTCGGCACATTCGCTGCGCGGCATTGCACAAGCCGAACGGCATGACTGTAAACTGATACAGTGGCCTGCCGGGCACTGTAAACGCGGTTTTCTCTCTACTTTTGGTTTCGAGAGGTATTTGCCAAAAGGCGTCTTTTAAGTCAATTGCGGAAATGTAATACGTTTCCTGTAGTCGGCTCAACAGACCCTCAATATGTGGTAGTGGATACGCATCTTTGATTGTCCGGGAATTTACTTTACGCGCATCGAGGCATAGGCGATTTTTCGGCCCTTTTTGCACGAGAGTTACTGGTGAACTCCAGCTGCTATTGCTCTCCTCGATCACGCCTAGACCTAACATGCGATCTAGCTCGGCGTACACCAGCTTCTGTTTAGCTGGGGATATCGGGTAATGACGCTGCTTGATTGGTAGGTCCTCGTTGGTCACTTCAATTACATGTTGCTCTAAGCTCGTCTTTCCTAATCCTTTTTCTAGACAAGAGGGATATGTGTCTATCACTTGCTGCAGCTTACAATGTTGTTCCGGTGTTGTTTCAACGGCGGCAACCTCGCGTCTACCTTTACCGAGGAAGGTGAGGCCGAATGTATCCCAGAAATTATTTCCGAAATAAAATCGTTGTGTCAGACCTGGCACTATCAAAAACTCTAGGTCCTTGGTTTCTCCTTCCCATTCCACAGGTAACGTTATGGCTCCGGTTACTTGGGTCTCAATACCGCTTGCTGTACGTACGCATTATTCGCTTAGCTTTCTTATCGGCCGCGTCCGGTTTTCCAAGAAAGCGTGTGCTCCTCTGCCAATACAGTTCGCACTGGCGCCTGTGTCCAGTAACGCGAGTATCTCTTCTCCATCGACCTTTGTTTTGGCAAAGAAACGGTTGTCATTTTGCACGCTCACCACCGTGTCCACCACTTTTTGCTTGAGCCGGCGATAGTCTGCTCGGGCATCATATAATTTAAGTATTTTCCGTGTTGTTCGTGTCTCGCTGTCTGCATCTTCCGTGCCATTGAAGATACGTTCACGAGCAAGTTCGTACTCCCTCTCTCGTTGTTCTAGGCTCTTATGGGGGGAGATTTGGTTGGGCTTCGGTGTTTTTACCGGAAAGGGTTGGTCCTGGTCCGCCCGGCTATCCCGGTCTTGCCTGACGGACTTCGCGCAAAAGCTGCTTGGTTAGCATCTGCATCCGTCCCGACTTTCTCGCAGAACCTGCAAGTGGCATCGTGGAATTTGATCGGGCAGGATTCTTCCTTCTAAGGATGCTTCCTGTAGAAGTCTGCTCCTTTGCCACACTTATAACACACCAGCGCGTGTAATGGGCCTCGGCATCCTTGTCCATCCTCGTAACGCCCTCGCGTATCTTTCCGCTGCCGGTTGAATTCTTCCACCGTGACCGCGTCCGGCAAGTCCTCCAGTGTCTGGAATTCCTCTATTTCGTTGACTGCAGCTCGGCTGCGCAGGTTTCTTCCAGTATTTCTCAACCAGCGATCCACTCTGAGACCTTCTCTTTTGAGCTCCGCTAATGAGGTTATTGGGGATGTTAGTAGCAATCCCCCATCTGGGAGTTCATGTTGTCCTTTAAGAGCTCAACGAATTCATCTTCAGCGATTTTGTGCTTGAGCTTGAAATGCAAGTTATGCATATCCGAGACATAATCGCTAAAGGTTTCGTGTGGCCCTTGCTTCCTTTCCATCAGTTCCTTGACTTTCATAAGGTCACTCCCGGTAGTGGAAAATGCCCGTCTCATTTCTTGGGTCAATGAGTAGTAGTCAAAATCGTAGTCTTCGGCCTTGTCCTCCATTAACTGCCAATACCATTTCGTGGCTGCACCTGCCAACAGAAGATGGAACTCACGAAAGACTTGTTGGCGACTGAGGTCGTACAATTCTTGCAATCGGTCTACGCGGAACAGGAAACTTTCAACTGTCATGCCGCGACCGCTACCGTCGAACTTTAGGTTCCATCTGTCTAATCTGACGTCTTTTGGTCTTGGTCCCTGAAACGATGAGCTCCGATCGAACTCTGGATGCAGTTGGTGACTCGTCTCCCTCTCGTCTGTTCTGGATTGCCTGTGTGACGGGGTGTCCATCCGCCTGGGTGTTCTTAACCGGTGCATCTGGCTGTTTAGCATGTCCTGCGTTACCGGTTCCAGAGGCGGGGTCTCTTGGTATCTCAAAAAGCTGTCCGTTGGATTCGGAACAGTTCGGGGCGGCGAAGGCAGTCCCTTCTGTTCGGGTCCCCTGGATGTCGGAGACTGCAATTCTGTTATCTGTGCCTTCAGCGCTTCTATCTGGGCACTCATTCCACGCTGCATTTCGTTGCTCTGTCTCAAGAGCTCCCTCAACCTTTGTTCACGTCGCTCGGCAGCCTCTAAGTTGTCCTCCCTGTGCCTCTGAAATTGGGGAAGCATACTTGATCTTCCTTTCGGCGGTCCTAGGGGTAGATTCTCCCCACCGGCGGCTCCTTCCATTTCAGTATATTGGTCCAAATTGTTTTCTTCGGACAGGGTATCTACCTGTCCTGGCTGATTCTGTGCGAGCTCCCACGGCTCTCTTTCAGATGAGTCTCCTAGCCTTGGCGCGCTCGCACTCCGGGGTTGGTGATTGTCTCCGTGCGTTGTTGCTCGGGTCACTCTTCCGGTGCTGGGTTGGAATAAGACCTTCTTCTTGGCCCCCTTCATTTATATGATTGGACCTTCTTTAAAGGCCTCCGCTTTCTTTTTATAGATTGTCACTTTGTGCGGATTAACACACGCACTAAAATTTGTCTTCACTTTTTTTTTTGCGTTTTGGTATAAAAGGTTCACGTGATTCTTTTCAAAGCACCCGGTCAGCGACGTATACGCTGAATAAGTCGACAATAAAAATGTTTATAAACTGGGGGTGCTTCTCTCTGCTTCTCAAGTCTCTTCGGTCGAGAACCGTCCGATATTTAAGCCCCAAACAAAACAAAAAAGAGAAACTAAAAATCGTCCACCGCCCAAATATGTCAAGGGAAACAGCAAAGACTCGAACCAAGCAAACGACCGGACAAATGCCCAGTACGTTGTGGGGCGTCGGCTTTGCGTTTCCTGTCAGTTCCCCCACCCCCATTCTGTCCTGGATCGACAAACGAACAGTAGACCCGCACCGCAACTGCTAAATGCGTTACCGTAATGCTTGCGCTCCTGCTCTTTCTGGACTCGAACCAATTCAAACGACCGGGCAAATGCGTAGTACGTCGTGTGGCGTCGGCCAGAAAGCACCTATAAATTGTATTTACGTTAATTTTAACAAGTAGTCGTCGACACTTAGTTATAGGTATAGTATTATAAAAAAGGATAACTCATAGTTCTTGATTTAAGGAAGTTCTGGTAAATTTGTCCATGAACAAAACAGAGAATTTTTAAGGTTAAAAACATTTCAAAGTCAGGCCTCTATTCTGCGACAAAGTTCTGATTGAGCGGCCGCTCAACACTGACAGTCACAGAAGTTGGGGACTTTACAGTTACTAGCTCCACAAATAAGTAAGTACGCGTACATTTAAAATTATTTAATCTCTCTGCTCTATAAAACAGTCAAATTACCTATGGCAAAAAAAAGATGAAAGCTTTGCCATACTTAGGTACATCCACTCCGATACCGCAGGTACCGAGTTTGTGGACCCTGTTAAAATTCCTTAAGGAATATGAAAAATCCTAACGTTGGGCGCCAATTCTGTTACGTGGGCATATTAGTGCCCGAGTCCTGACAAGGACTTGGGCCGAGGGAGAGGCGTCCGATATTCTGGCACCATTTGCCCGCATAAGCTACGTCGTATTCGGGTCGTGGGATCTTGGTAAGCCTCTCTCCTCTTCAACATAACGAGAATAAATATTAAAAGTACCTGGAAAATAATATTACTTCAGAAAGTTCGTCGGTCGTCAGTCCACACTGCCCCACAAGCTTAGCTGTCGCTTGATCGCATTACGATCGGGCTGTGTTTTGGCCATATTCCCTCCCCTTCACACATTCGTGTGCCAATGGATCGTCGCGGGCCGCGCAATACGATCCCCTATTGTCAAGGTTGTCCGTCAAAAGTTATGTCATTGTTCTTGACCTACTCCACTTTTCGCGTCAGCACACCCCCTTAATAAAGCTTTAGCACACCATGATTTCGAATACTTTTTCACATTACAAATTTATTGGATAATATTTAGGTCGGCGTGTGCCGGTGTTGAGTAACATAATTTTGGCTAATTCATATGGGGGTTACATTAATTTACAATTATTGTTTTGGCGGAGAGTATCGATTTGACCACCTGTGAAGGTGCACACATCAGCAAAAATGCTGACTATTCACGACTACAAACGTCGCTCAGAGGGCTCTTGCAATTGTCATACAATTACAAGGCTGATACTCGCCGCTGAAAAATTAACATTTAATTATTATGTATAAAAAAGGTATAAAAAGAAAAGTATATCTAAATGATTATATATATGAAACAATTATTAGATGTGGATATTATATATTATTACATGTATTCCTAACAGATTAATTCTTTGTCTTAACTAGGAAAGTATTAATATTGCCCAAAAACAAATTCTTATCCAGACGGGAGAGAACAATGACCGTTGGAACGGTTGAGATAATGATAGCCTTTTGTGTCTTATTGCAGTGGACAAGTGGTGAAAAATCTAGACGGAAGGTCTCAATATATAAGTACTCTAATTCACTCACTGTTATTGGCAGTTTGGCTTTGGATAACAAGTATAAAATTCTTACGTTAAATTGTGGATCGGAGTCTATTGTTTTTGCTAAAGCTTCTGATGTAATCATGGCGCACGGATATATATATGTATGTATAAGAAAAAGGAACCGTGTTCCGACAAACTTACCCTCTTTTTAATCCTGGGCGATGAGATCTCGACGCTCCGGATCCTGGGCTTTGGGAGATTTTAGAATTGGTTTATACATATATATACGTGCAAGACTTGATGGTGGCTTACAAAAACAAAACACAAAAATTACGTTACACAAAAAAAATAACACTATCGCTGTATAGATATGTATGTATGTATGCATTGTAGGAGAGTTCCACTGAGGCACACGTCAGTTCCAATGCTCGGGCTGGGCTGGTCGGTGCAGCTCCAATTTCTTGTTCAGCGTATGTAATTGGGGATTCTGTTTACACTTGCATTCAGAAATGCATGTACTCGCAAATTGTTTTTGATTGTTTTAGCGATTCACTTTTTGTTTATAATATTGGAGTGCAATTTATTTATTATTATTGTACTGTTTCTATTGTCTTTTTGCTGCTTTTATTGTCTTTTTGTGGTTTCACTTCACTGTATCTGCTCGGCTTATGCTCCGATGTGGGTCACCACTTTCTCCAGGGCATGATGTTGGTCGCGGCGTCTCTGAACAGAGCGCTTGTACATCTTGACCACTTTAAGGATCACTATAACCAGTAGTAGTCCAGCTATGAGCTTCAGGGTCTTGTTGACATCTTGAATATCGGCCCTGTGGTCAACGATCTCTAAGTGATTAATCACATTGGCGGTGCTGTCGGCCACTTTGGAAGTTTCGCCGCCCATCTTGGGGTCCTTAGGCCATTCACTTGGTTCACTAGTTATTTTCGTCCTTCGGGATTTTGCTGGTTGACTTCCTCCAGATTGTGGTCGATCGCAGGACCGGATATCGGGACTTGCTTTTGGGTGAGGTTGATACTAGGGAAACGTCAAGACATCCTTCTGGACACCAGCTTTCTTCCAGTCGTGGTCTGTGTCGATGGGAGTTGTACTTCTAGACCACCGTCAGGGAGAGGACAGAACAATTTCTGTCTTCTTCTCCATTTGGCTGGGGTCTTTTTTACCGGACTAGAGCTTTGGCCGGCTGGTGCACTTTGCCACCTTACTGGAGTACGGTTACGAGCAGGTCGATCGTGGTCGTTGTTCTGGCCACACGACACCCATGAGTTGTCGAATTGTTTTTGCTGTTTTGCCTTTATCAATCGCAGTGTGGTTAGTCATTACGGCCCCTACCCTCAACTAATGGCAGTTGTTTTGCCGGGGTTAATCTTGGTATGGGGGAGGGCGTACGTAACAGATGTCCTCAGAGGATACGAGCCCGGAAGTACTCGAAGGAAGGAGTACGACGGTTCTAGGAAAGCAGGAATCCGAGGATAAGGACACTTTGTATACAGAGCAGAGTGAGGTCCCCGCGCACAACCGGATCATGCGTCAGATGACCCCATCAGGAGAACGAAAGAACGACCACGGAGGAAACGAGATCAGGAGGTACGACGAACCGGGAAGAGCCTTGGAGGACTTTCGGCCGGACGAAGTCGACGAAGCAGAGGATGGAGAATCAATGACGGAAGAGGGTGACCTAAGACTCGACCAGCGGGAATTCATCACCCGTGAGTTGACGCTTTTCAAGGAGCTTCGAGGCGTATCACACCTGGCGGAGCATCGGATTATAATGCGAGACGATAAACCCTTGAAACAAAGGTACTACCCAAGGAATCCGGCAATGCAGAACGTGATCGACGCCCAAGTGGATGAACTACTCGCATAGCGCACCCATAGTGTTGTTCAAAAAGAAGACGGGTGAATGGCGCATGTGCGTTGATTATAGACAATTGAACGCTCACTCAGTGCCCGACGCGTACCCCGTCCCCAGGATCAACCACATCCTGGAAAAACTACGTCAAGCCCGATACAGTTCGACGTTGGACTTAAAGCACGGTTATTGGCAAATACCCATGGCCAAGGATAGCCGTCAATTCACGGCCTTCACCGTTCCGGGCAGAGGCCTATACCAGTGGAAGGTCATGCCCTTCGGACTTCACTCGGCCAGCGCAATCTTCCAGCGCGCCTTGGATAGCGTGATTGGTGCGGACATGGAGCCGTTCGCCTTCGCCTATTTGGACGATATCATCGTTATAGGCGCCACGGAGGAACAACATTTGGCCAATCTTGGCGAAGTCTTCCGTAAGCTGCGGAGGGCGAACCTGAAGGTGAACCCAAAGAAGTGCGCGTTCTTCAGGCGGAAGTAGTTTACCTAGGCCACGTGATTAGCGCCGAAGGGGTCCAGACCGTCCCGGAGAAAGTGACGGCCATTACCAACCTTAAGTCCCCTACCTGCCTCAAGGAGCTCCGACTGTGGCTAGGCATGGCCTCTTGGTATCGCCGGTTCGTCCCTAACTTCGCAACCGTGGTACAACCAATGACTGCCCTGTTGAAGAAAGGCTGGAAGTGGGCATGGGGTTCCTAGCAACAGAACGCGCTAGAAGAGGTAAAAAGAAGGTTAACCACCGCCCCCGTGTTAGGATGTCCCGACTTCGACAAGACGTTTGTGTTGCAAACTGACGCTAGCGACGTGGGGCTAGGAGCGGTCTTGTCGCAAGATATCGAGGGCCAGGAGAGAGTCATCGCGTACGCCAGCCGTCGACTCACAGCCACGGAGGGCAATTAAACGAAGACGGAAAAAGAATGTCTGGCCATCATATGAGCTATCAGGAAAATGCGGTGCTACTTGGAAGGGTATCGGTTCGAGGTGGTTACCGACCACCTAGCACTCAAATGGTTGAACTCCATGGAAAATCCCTCCGGTCGGGTAGCAAGATGTGCGCTGGAGTTGCAACAGTTCCAGTTCGACGTGCGGTACCGTTGAAATTGAAATTGAACGTGGTGGCGGACGCGTTATCCCGGCAACCTTGTGGAGTCTTGCAACAGATAACCGAAGTGGACACACCCTGTAAGATATGAGACTTAGAATATTCTTAAATACCCTACAAGTGCGGCCTATTTTTTCCCTATCCTGTCGTGCGAGTGGTTTATAGGTTAGTCTAAGGTTAACAATGTGCTTCTAAGCTCTGTTAATTAAAATATTTTAGATCGTTAGTTTACGAGTCGTCTCGTTATCCGGGGGGGAGGGACACTGTTATTGTGTGTCGGAGGTCTGATCTGCCCGTTCGTTGTCCGCGTCGGTGTCGTCGAGATGGTCTTCTTTCAAGTCGCTGAGGCCGGCGATGCGGCGTCGTCGAGTTCCTGGAACCTGTAATTGGTGGAAGTTTGTGGATAGAAACTTGTGGACCTTAAAGGGTCCATCGTATTTGGCTGCAAGCTTGGCGGTTAATCCTTCTGAGGCCTTTGAAAGGATGTGCCGGCGCTGTAGTACCCAGGATCCTATGGTGGGTCGCCACTCCCGGCGGCGGAGGTTATAATAGTGGCTCTGTTCGGCCGATGCTAGCGCAGTGTTGTCCCGGACGGCTTAAAACAGTTCTCTCATTCTTTCTGCTTTCCTTTCCGGGGTCGGGTGATCCGTGGCTAGAACCGGAGTGACCTGATCAAACAAGGTGCTTGGCAGCCTAGGTTCTCTTTTTTTTGTACTAAGAAGGCGGGACTTAACTTCGTAGTGTAGTTCGCAGTAGTTCGTCCCACTTACTTTGCTCAGCTCCGTCCAGGTACGCCGCTACCATAGTTTTAATTGTCCTGTTGGCTCTTTCGGTGGGGGTTTGTTGGGGATTATAAGAGGCCGTGTTTTGGAGTTCCATTCCCATGCCCTTACAGAACGCCTTGAAAGACCTGCTTGTGAACTGAGTACCATTGTCACACACGAAGAGTTTTGGGGTCCCGAAGCGGATGAGGATTCTATTCTTAAATGTTCTCTCCAGAAGTGCTGTCGTGGCTTTTTGAAGTGGTACCAGTTCCACCCATTTCCTGAAAGCGTCCAGAAACACGAGTAGGACGGTTTTCCCATGCCGAGAGCATGGAAGAGGACCCATAAAATCAGCGCAGACTACACTAAATGGTTCCTCTACTTGACGGGTAAATATTTGTCCAGCTGGTTTTCTCTGACTCACCTTGTATTTCTGGCAAGTTAAGCATCGACGAACGTATTGGGTTACCTCACGAAATAATTCCGGCCAGTAGAAATTTCGGGCGACTCCCTCTCAAGTCATCCGCGTCCCTAGATGTCGAGTTGTCGGATGGTCGTGGCATTCCTGTAGTACTCGAAGGCAATATCCTCGGCCAACATATAATTTCCAGGGGACTTCGTCCTTCTCCTCGGGTACCGTTCCCATCCTGCGGTAGAGTTGGTCTCGCTCCATGCGGTAGTCCGGGAATTTCTCTGGTTGCTGGGTTACTAGGCTTGTCATTTTCTTGGTCCATTTATATTCTGGCGTTTCTACTTGGACTTGTTGTACCGTGTCCAGTGGTTGCCTGGATAATGCATCCGCGATGTTGTTGAGCTTCCCATGTCGATATCGTACATCGAATTGATGCTGCTGGAGCTCTAGTGCCCATCTTGCTATCCGTCCAGTGGGGTTGTGGATGGAATTTGATCATTTTAGGGCCAGATGATCGGTCACAACTTCAAAACGATAGCCCTCCAGATAACATCGCATCTTTCGTATGGCCCACACTATGGCCAGGCATTCCGTTTCTATTACGGAGTAGTTTTCCTCGGTCCGGGTTAATCAGCGACTGGCATAGGCTATAACCCTTTCTACTCCATCGATGGTCTGGGTCAACACTGCGTCTAGTCCGTGTTCCTCTGTAAGTCGGGATTTCAAAGCCTCGAAAGCCTGATCCTGTTCCTCATCCCAACTCCACCTCCTGGCTTTCCTGAGCAGCGTGGACAGGGGTTCCACGATGGTCGCGATGTTTGGCACGAATCGTCTATACCATGACGTGACGCCGAGGAAACCACGTAGGTTCCGTAGATTTTTTAATTTTATGCTCCGCTGGAAAAAACATTTCTCTCTGTTGAGTCTCAGGTTTGCCTTATAAAGTCGCTTGAAGACTTCTCTAAGATTCTCCAAATGTTCCTCGAGGGTAGTACCGATGACTATGATATCATCTAAGTAAGCGAACGCGTGTGTTTTCATGTCGGGACCTATGACGCTGTCGAGAGCCCTTTGAAACGTGGCTGGAGCAGAGTGGAGTCCGAAGAACATCACCTTCCCGTGGAACAGCCCTCGACTAGAGGGGGCAACTGGGACTTGCCAATATCCGCTTTTGAGATCGAGAGTTGAGATAGGCCGTGCGTTAAGCAATCGCTCCAAAATGTGGTGAATTCGTGGTAACGGATGAGCGTCGGGTATTGACCGCGCATTAAGTTGGCGAGTCTTCTTCCCAGTCAGTCTTTTTCCCAACGAGCACTATAGAAGCACTATGTGGACTCTTGGAAGGCTCGTCGACTTGTTGATTAATGACGGCTTGCATAGCGGGGTTTTTGGGGTAGTACCGCTGTTTTATGGGCTTATCGTCTGACGATGTGGTGCTCCGCGATACTGGATACCCCTTTGAGGTATATAAATCTACTCAACTCAAACTCGAAGAAGGCTCGCACCAAAATGTGGTGAATTCGTGGTAACGGATGAGCGTCGGGTATTGACCTCGCATTAAGTTGGCGATAATCCACGCACATTCGGATATCATTAGTCTTTTTCCCAACGAGCACTATGAAGCACTATGTGGACTCTTGGAAGGCTCGTCGACTTGTTGATTAATGACGGCTTGCATAGCGGGGTTTTTGGGGTAGTACCGCTGTTTTATGGGCTTATCGTCTGACGATGTGGTGCTCCGCGATACTGGATACCCCTTTGAGGTATATAAATCTACTCAACTCAAACTCGAAGAAGGCTCGCACCGGTGAATCTGCTGTTCCCGAACTACTTCCAGAATCCTTCGTGGCACAAATGGTGGCCAGGACCTCTTCAGGTGCGTGTACTGCCGAATGGTGGTCACTGTGGGTCTGCTCGTGAGGACTGTGCGGTAATGGTTCTAAAAATCTTACTTGTTTTGCCTGCGTCGGTGTATCCGGTCGATGTCGTCGGCGGAAGGGGCTTCGTTCCACGGCCTGTTTCTCGATGTGGGGCAGCACGGTGCTGTGACTTGAATGCGGCTCCTCACTTGGATTCCTCCCCAAGCTGCTGGCCCTTGCTTGTTGTGGGCGCCGTCGCCGTCTAGATCTTCCTGTGGGGGCCTCGACTGAATCCGAGATCGGTGCGTCGTGCCTTGCTGGTAAACCGTCTGTTTCGGCTGGACCAGGAGGGACTGCGGCGCACGCCTCGTTCGGTGCGCCGTGCCTCGCTGGTAAACCTGCTGCTCCTGATGGACCAAAAAGGACTGCCGCGCACGCCTCGTTCGGTGCGCCGTGCCTCGCTGGTAAGCCGTCTGCTCCTGCTGGACCAGGAGCGGTGTCAGTTGCGGATCCCAGTTGTAGGTGATCCCCTCCACAGCTAAGGGTGAATGTTTGCCCTCCGAGGACTTCCAGCGCCCGGATCCTCTCCTACTCGAACTTCAGGACATGGTTTACTGGTTCGGGGAGTTTCCCGGGTTCCTCCAGCGGTCCCCGACCGCTCTAGACCCGTTCTCGTTTCCCGACTTCGGTTTTCGGAAGCACTCGAAAGTGCGTAGGCCTCATCGGCCACAATCCCAGCAGAAGAATGGTGGTCACTATGGGTCTGCTCGTGAGAACTGTGCGGTAATGGTTCTAAAAATCTTACTTATTTTGCCTGCGTCGGTGTATCCGGTCGATGTCGTCGGCGGAAGGGGCTTCGTTCCACGGCCTGTTTCTCGATGTGGGGCAGCACGGTGCTGTGACTTTAATGCGGCTCCTCACTTGGATTCCTCCCCAAGCTGCTGGCCCTTGCTTGTTGTGGGCGCCGTCGCCGTCTAGATCTTCCTGTGGGGGCCTCGACTGAATCCGAGTTCGGTGCGTCGTGCCTTGCTGGTAAACCGCCTGTTCCGGCTGGACCAGGAGGGACTGCGGCGCGCGCCTCGTTCGGTGCGCCGAGCCTCGCTGGTAAACCTGCTGCTCCTGATGGACCAAAAAGGACTGCCGCGCACGCCTCGTTCGGTGCGCCGTGCCTCGCTGGTAAACCGTCTGCTCCTGCTGGACCAGGAGCGGTGTCAGTTGCGGATCCCAGTTGTAGGTGATCCCCTCCACAGCTAAGGGTGAGTGTTTGCCCTCCGAGGACTACCAGCGCCCGGATCCTCTCCTGCTCGAACTTCAGGACATGGTTTACTGGTTCGGGGAGTTTCCCGGGTTCCTCCAGCGGTCCCCGGCCGCTCTAGACCCGTTCTCGTTTCCCGACTTCGGTTTTCGGAAGCACTCGAAAGTGCGTAGGCCTCATCGGCCACAATCCCAGCAGAAGAACAACTGGGGCTGCCGGCATTCCCTTGCGAAGTGACTTCTTCCACCGCAGTTCCTGCCTTCGTAGCGTACGTCTATCGTAGCTCCGTATTCTGGTATTATGGTTCCGTGGTGAGCATTACTCGCTGCCGAAGTCGATGCCTAGGTATATGGGGGTGGGTTGGTCGGTAGTGAGGCCACGTAGGTTTTTGGAATTGGGGCAGTCGCTAACCCTTCAGTGCCGATGTAAAGAGGATGGGCTGCTTCCAGTCTCCACGGTTTCGCACGACTTCGTAGTTCACGACCAACTGCGTCAACTCGGCGAACGTCTCAAAATCGTTAGTCCGGGTGAACAGCTGGTATTCCGGGAGCATGTTCTCATACACTAGTTCTAGTTCCTGGTCCGGGAGCAAGCGTAGGTCTACTAAGTAAATCTTAAAAATCTCACCTGGCCTCTGGGCATGGGTGCGGACTTGGTCTTCCAGCCGCTGAAAGTATCTAGGCGGTAAGAAGAATTCTAAAAATTCCCTGCGTAAGGCTGCCCAGGTTGCTCCTTGAACCTTGCTCGTTCGGAACCAGCTCTCTGCCCGTCCAACGAATAGAACTGGCATTGCTTGCGGAAGGTACCGTAAATCCACTTGATATGTGGCAGCTCTTTCCTCGATGTGTTCCATAAACATCCATCAAAGGTGAGACCGCAGCGGGCCATCTTGTTTACTAGCGCCTCGCACGAGGTTCCTACCAATGGCAGCTCATCTGTCTTGTGAAACACTCCTCCTTTGGGGATATTCAGGGTCAGAGGTATCGTCAGGCTATTACTCGACGAATCCTGGTGGTTGCCCAAATTTCCTGCTGGACCAGGGGGGACTGCCGGTGACTTTGGTCTGGGACTACTGGTAGTTCCGTGATTAGGTTCCAATTCTGCAAGCCGCGTCCGCGTTGCCTCAGGGAGGACGTCTTGATTCGCGAAGGCCGCAAGTCTGCTGCGAAGTTCCTCTTCGCATCCAACGCTGCTGAGTTCGAACAAGGCAGTTATTGCTTCGAGTTCGTCCTTCCTTCGGTATGAGACCCATTTAACTCCCAAATTTCTGTTGGTTTAATGTTTATTTAAAATCACTTCCTTTATTTTATTATTCTTTTATTATTTCCGCTGGTGGTTCTTGTATTGTTTTGGATTTATTATTATTATTTTCACTGGTGGTCCCTGTTTTTATTAAATCTATTTTTACTGTTGGTCCCGCGATCGCGATGACGACGTGAACTCGTGGCCGCGACAAAAACATTCTAGCGAGCGGAATGTTAAAAAAAATTGGCTGCCCCGATGGTTCCATGCTCTGTTGATTACTGATGGTTCGTGCCTGGGCTTCGGACTCCTGGGATATAGGTTTTCACGCTTATCTTTTCAATTTTTCGACTTGGACAAACGTTAAACTTTCTTCCATATATTTATGTGTTTATACGGTAGTCTTTATCGCTGTTCCATAGATGAGTCCCGACTCACATAAAGAAAATGCCTGATCTGGTGGGTCTTAAGGCCTCGATGGATATTTTCCGTAAAGATTTTCCTAAACAGTCCCTGCTCGGGCGTCAATTTGTAAGGATGCGATTTGCTGGGGTCGGCGTCTCAGTCCACCTAGGATCTTCCCCAGTGAAATTTATAATCTGTTCAGACAATTGAGGGCTTATGAATTGGTCAAAAGGATCAAAGGATTTGTTTTAGGCACTCATGTGGTCGGAAGCTCAAGAACACTAGCGGGGAATCGTGCCCCAATGCCTGCGCATTGGTAATAAGACCATTTTACGCGCGTATAATTTTACCGCAGGGAAAACTAGCCAGAAGTACACCGCCCGCGTATTCGCAGGGAAAACTAGCCAGAACAATACTGCCCACGTATCCGCAGTGAAAACTAGCCATAACAGAAAACTAGCTAAGAAAGACAATATCACCAACGTAGCCGTAGGGAAAACTGCCCAGAACTACTACGCCCACGTAGCCCCAGGAAAAACTAGCTATAACAACATCGCCCACGTAGCCGCAGGGAAAACTAGCCAGAACAACACTGCCCACCCCCCTACCCCAACATCGCCCGCGTAGCCGCAGGGAAAACTAGCTTAAACAATATCGCCGGCGTAGCTGCAGGAAAAACTAGCCAGACCTACAACGTCCGCAGGGAAAAACTTGCTAAAATTTCCACACAATTTTGCGGTATTTTCAGTTTCTACAATCGAACAATATATCTGTTTATTGTTATTTTCCTGACCACTCGCACTTGTTTTCCTAATGCTCTTCACTCCTCTCACCCTGTATTTTCAGCCAGGTTGCTAAATGGAATTGCTCGCGTGATAAGCCTTTTGATCCTTGGTTGCCGGCAGCTATTTTCCTGTGCAGCGTGGTTGGTGCAGATCGATGTCCTTTTACCCCGTAGAAATGCGAGACACTTGTTACCGGCTCGAGCTCCGCCGTCGTCGTTACCGGTTTCTCAGCAGAAGCCCTCGTGTCTTCGTCGCGTGGAGATTGGTTCCTCTCTTCCAGTGTGATCGTCTCTCTATTTCCCAAAATTCCTCCTTTTTAGATCGTGGTGAGTTTCTTGCTGCGATCGATCTGTGTCTTGGCTAGATTTTCATCGTTTGGGTAGCCTTGTTGCTGGGTTGCCGTACCTAGGATTCGGCTTTTTGGTTCTGATTATTTTCTTAGGAAGCTATTTACAAATAAGTACACGGATATTTTATAAGTCGTAAGGCAAAAACTTAAAATCTATTTTACTTCCTTCAGTGGGTTCTTACATTAGTTATAATATTAATGTCAAAGATGTGATTCTTCACACCCCCTTCTTACTTCGGGCGGGGGCGCAAAGTAATGGTTACTCGTCCCTGTTTGGTAACTTGGACGCGGTATGTTTCACCTTCGATTTCCTCCAACCGGCGAAGGTCTCGTTCTCGGGGCTTATTCAGCCAAGGCAACACAAGAGTCCGTAGTCCCTCTGGAATAAGTCCTCCCGGCGTCTGGATATTCCAACCGGGTGAACTTGGCGATGAGCAGCACAACAACAACAACGGTCCAGCAGGGGCGATGAAACCCAAAAAAACTGCAGCTTAACAGCGTCCAAAACTTTCCAGCGGCAGCAACGAAGAATTAGCATCGGCAGCAATTGCACCAACAACTTCAATGTTTGTGTGCTTGTTTCACCTAAAAAATACAGTTTCACTGCAAATCACGTTGGGGTCACCATGCAAATTTAATACTAATTTATGTTAAGTAAAAACGCGAAAACTGGTGATTGCAGGGAAGTCCGGGATTTATTTGATTACGAAAGGGAGTGTGCTCAATGATTTTTTTTTATTTAAGCCTATCTTAACTAGGGGCGAGAGACAGGGCGAAGAAAGGTTTATTGCGGTCCCGCTCCCGCCTTACACTCTACAACAAATTTCAAAATAGAACGCGCAAAGTGCGCAAACAGTTTTAAAAACGAAAATAAAAATCAGGGAAATATCTTAAGATTGAATCCAAAAAATTCGTTATACTAAGGGAACAGGAAATAATTGGAATTATACTCCAAATAACAATTGGCCACAAAATAGCAACTTTTGGATAATCAATTATCAGAATAACAATCAAAAACAAGAAACTATCGAGCCAATGGACGTTGATCCTTCGCTCCAAATTCAAAATAAACCTAGTAATAATTGACAGGCAAATAATAATCGAGGCAGATATAAAAATAATTATTATCAGAACAATACTTGTTCAAACTATTATCGCAAAAACCAAACCAGGGAGCAAGCTCAAGCTCAAAAATGGGAACCAGAAGGAACAGTTAAACAGCCTGCTAATAAGGTAATTAGATGAAATAGTATCAATGAAGATCATATTTTAGATCAGACCTCTACAGGGGAATGCCTTAAGTAGTAGATTAATACGGAAGCTGGCTCACTAGGTAATAAATCATGTCAAAAAAGGAGGTGGGGGTGACCCTAATTAGTCACGCATGGTTGCACACAGGTGTTCCAATGACCTAATTAGCATAATTAAGTCAAAAAGGGGGTGTTGCTGACCCTAGTCAGATGAGCATGGCTGCACACAGATCACTTAATGGGGTTAGAAAGTGGTGTGTAGGAGTGTGAGAGAGTGGTGTTTTGATATGTCTTGTTTTGTCTTGTCTTTTTCTCACGTTAAAGGTGCGTGTGTGATAGGGGTGTTTTGTCATGCGTGGGATTTTGTGGAGTGCAATGGTTGCACACAGGTCACTATGTTGCTTCTAACTTGGGTTAGAATGCGTTATGCGTGGGCGTTTTGTTGATTCAATTAGGGTTGTAGATGACACCTGGCTTGCGTGTGTGATAGGAGGTGTCTTGTCATGCGTGGGATTTTGTGGAGTGCAATGGTTGCACACAGGTCACTATGTTGCTTCTAACTTGGGTTAGAACGCGTTATGCGTGGGCGATTTGTTGAGTCAATTAGGGTTGTAGGTGACACTTGGCTACGGTCTTGTGGTCAAAAGGTGTTGGTTTGAGGGATATTAGAGCGCATACTTTTGTGGTGTGAAACAAGCGTGAGTTCGGTAACCTCCCCCTCTTTAGTGAGCATTAGATGGGAAAGTGAGCGTGGGAGTGTAACAAAAACGTTGTTTTGTTATGCGTGGACGTTTTGTTGATTCAATTAGGGTTGTAGGTGACACCTGTTAGTGTAACCTGCCTACGGTCTTGTGGTCAAAATGGTAACGGTGGTGGTGGTTCCTAACAGAACAAAACCAAATGAGATCGTTTATTTAGTCAAATACGTTTTTCTTTAATCATATTTGAAAATTTTTTCTCATGCGCTTACATGAGAGAGAAAACGGTTACCTTCTATGTTTTGAAAAAATGTATGTGTTAAGGAGAAATGTGGAAAGTAGTTCAGTTTTAGAAAACTATTCGTTTTACAAGGGGTGTTTTGTCATGCGTGAGATTTTGTGGAGTGCAATGTTTGCACACAGGTCACTATGTTGCTTCTAACTTGGGTTAGAACGCGTTATGCGTGGGCGTTTTGTTGAATCAATTAGGGTTGTAGGTGACACCTGGCTACGGTCTTGTGGTCAAAAGGTGTTGGTTTGAGAGATATTAGACCGCATACTTTTGTTGTGTGAAACAAGCGTGAGTTCGGTAACCTCTCCCCTCTTTAGCGAGCATTAGATGGGAAAGTAAGCGTAGGAGTGTAAGAGGGATGGTGGTGGTGGCGGTGTTTGTGGTGGTGGTTCCTAACAGAAAATACACAAAAACAAATGAGATCGTTTGTTTGGTCAAATACGTTTTTATTTCTATATATTCGTCTTAAATTAGTTTACATTGAGTCTTTTAAATAAATGAATGTATCTTTCCATCAATTTTAAGGCGTCTTCTTCTCTCTTTTCAACATGCATACACCTGCAAGTGTCAGGTCCAACTTTACAATCATCATATGCCCATGCACAGGATGATAGGTGTTCTCCATACTTTGAATGAATTAGTGGGGTGGCTTCTACATCTTTAAAAAATGTATGAAATGATTTCAATTTCGTAGCATGTTCCTTGAAGATCTCACTTCCATGCTCCCTTAAGAACTCTTCAATTTTTGAGGAAATCATTTTTTCTTTCAACGTAATAGTCTGAATGTTTATCTTAAACTAAAGTTTGGTAGAGATAACTCGTTGTATTATACTTAGAAAACAGATGTTAAAAAATGCAACAGCTGATGATAGACCCACCCTCGAAAACAAATTCAAAACAATAGAAATTTTTTTTTTGGTTTTCTCTTTATTTAAAATTTTCAATATATGATGAAATTAATTTTCTAACTCTATATTGTTGAATTACAAAATGAAAACAAGCACAAGTTTCTATATTATCATTAGAAAATGTACATAAATTTAAATGTTCTCCAAATGTTGTTTTTATAAACTCCTTTACGTCAGTACCCATGAACATGTTCCTTGTCTCCAGTAGTAATTTCAAGTCCTCTTTTGAAATCATATTTCCAAATGTATTAATAAAAAAATTAATTTTATTTATTAAAGATGAATAAGTCGGTATATTAAGATTGTTATTAGAATCAGTCATTTCGTAAACTTATTTTCCCGACTCTCAAAATGTGAATGAATGGTTAAAAGGTGTTTAGGAGTTTTCGTTTGTGTAAAAGTTTAAGATTTTATGAGCATTGTTCAGAGAGCAGACACCATCCCGAGCATGTAATGAACAATATGGAAAGTGATTTCCATCCATTATTTTTAGAGAGGGACAACCAATTTCATCAATGTTAATTACATTATCAATTTTTAAAAATTTTTGTAGGAATAACCTTTTTTGATATCCCTTACAAATTATTTCCTGTTTTCTAATTATTTCTCTTAAATACATTTGTGTTTCTTTGAAAAAGTATACTCCATCATTCCAATAAATTTTGTGATGTTTTTTTGTTAGCCAAGTAGCTGTTTTTCTACATTTCTTATTCAATTCAATAAAATCATGTGGAGAGTGTATGATAAAATTAGAATTCAAGATTGTCTCGTTTTTGAATACGACTCCAATTTCCTTTAGAATAAATTTATTGTTGTTCCCAAGAAATCCTTGAACATCAATTGCAACAATATCTTCACTCATGATTGATTGATTAATTGTTAGACAATCCGCTGAACTAGACCATTCAACGGGTTATATTCAACTAAACGATCATGTATGAGCACGCAATATACTTGAACATTTTCGATAGTGGGCTTGGTAAGTTCAATTGAAATCCTAACATCAATGGGTCCCGATTTAACCATTTCATTTTGATATGATAAGTCAATTACGATAATAGGAGCTTTAGTTTTAAACTCTGTAGGTGATAGTAAAGGAGATTCACTTCGGTTATAGTAGCTAGATTGAAACTTGCAATACATTTCATATAGGTGTGCAAATCGATCTTTTTCAAAGTCCAAGTTTAAGTCATCGTAGGGATATGTTTCAGAGTTTAAGTAGACCTTTAGATTTCTTAAATTGTTTGTAATCAGATGGTGGTTATCTTTAAATCCAATTAAAGCAAATCGTGGACGTTCTCGGTTAGCAGCTAATTTAACATTCCAAACATGATTTGTTCCATTACTTAGTTTAGGATTAATGTATGTATCCCAACTACGGAATGCAATCGTTAGATTGGTTCCACTTTTTATAATATCATACATTTTAATTTTCGTTGAATCGCTGGGTGTTATATGAGGAATTTTCCATGTAATATTAGTCATATTGAGATGATACTTTCCGACTAATTGTGCACTCTCAAATTTATCTTGCTCAAGTACATCATTAAAATTTTTTGATATTAATAGTACTAGTTCATGTTTACAATTTAATAATACTTTTTTGAAATCTTCAGCAAATCCAAGTAGATTTTTAAGGGGTATTGAAAAGTTGAAGTGGGGGGTTAAATTGAAATCGGGTCCTCCGCTCCATCCAGAATTGTAAAGTCTCTTGCTTTCAAATTGATTTAAAGAAACAAAGTTTTTTATTGTAGAAGTAATACCACTAAATCTTGTTCTATCTATTTCAACACCATTGATTTCATAGCGTATTTCATCTAAAAAGTATGCCATACAATTATTTCTCATTCTCGCAATAACATTTTGAGTTTCTACCGCTCCCCCTTCCTTAATTAGGGTAATATCTCCTTGAAAATTTAGAAGACTCTCATGGGGGAGTACATATAAATCTTGATTTTGGATTGTAATTCTTATCTCATCATTTGGTTTAAATGATTGTTGATAGGGTTGATAGCTGTGATATTCCTTCTTTGATATACTTTCATCAGAGAAAGGTTTTTCCCGTACTGCCAATATTTCATTCAACCCCATGACTTTAGTTAAACTCGCACTTTGAAGCCCAATGATTTAAGAATTAACTTATTTTTTAATGTAAGTGTGTGTTTTTTTGGTTTCGATCCTCTTCCTATAACTTTATGTTTTAAAGTGTGCTGATGATGGTAGGTATCACCTCTTTTATTGTATATAATCATTGTATTAATCTTAAGTGTAAACGAATTGTATAGTTTTCACCGCGTAAATTTATTAATTCACCGTTCTGATCAGTTATGTGTATAGAGAGTGTACTTATTTCTCTAGTGTTGACTGGTAAGTAAATAAGATTGTGTGGTGTGATATTCATTTTATAGCCTGGTGGAACATTAATTCCAAATTCGTATAATGAATGATCTTGTCTACTATCAATATATGACCCGCTTACAATATTACATACTAAGCGTATTGTGTTTATTTTTAAAATGTTGACAGGTTGATCAGATATATATGTTTTTTTCAAGTCGGGGTAAATTATTTTTTTATTGAAACCAAGCAATTGTCCAATGGAGTTGTTTCTATCAAAATAAATAGGTTCCTTGGTAGTTGTAATATGAACTTGAAGTGTGTTATTATTACTCTCCATTTGAAATGTTTTCTCAAGATCATAATCTTTTAGTTTATTTTTTAGAAAATCATAAATATCATTGAGTTCATATGACCCGATTGGAAGTTGAATTACTTTATCACCAATATGAAATAGATTATTATTTATATCAACATTGGGTATAGAGTTGTACATATGAAAGTCAATGAGTGCACACTCATATTCACCATTTGTCAGTTCAATGGGTGGGAAATAAGAAATGTTTGTAATGGGTTCATTACCATTTAATGTAAGAGTGAATGATCTACTCATTTTGGGGTCTAATAATGTACTGTGAAAATATAGCTTACAGAATGAAACTTATATTCTCAAATAATTATAAATTCATTAAAACCCTTCCTGTATCTTCCCTTTTCCATATCGTTATCTTTACTTATTATGAGGAATCCGTATTTATCACTCCAACACTTTTGACAAATTTTCATAAATGAATCATAGGACATATCAGTATTTACATGATCACGATATATATGACGCATATTTAAATCATCTTGTTTAAACATTATAATCATATTCGCGTTATCACGTATTAGATGTTTTGGAATATGAGTATATGTTTGGCATAGGTAAAAAGAATCTATATTTTTATGACGCCCCATACAGAAATATGAACGAATGTTGTTTTGTTTTTCACAAGCAACATCATCAAAAATCATAATAGAGTTTTCTTTAGCCTTAGCGGGTGGTAAAACTTCATCATTTTGTGAGAACGTATAATACCCCATTCCCTTTATCGGTTTAATTAGTTTCTCTAAATACTCATACTTTGGTTGATATAAACTCTTTGAGAATACATATATATTCTCAAATTTTAGTCCGTTTGGACTTTCAATAAGGCTGAGCATAACATTTGTTTTTCCACAGTTTGAGGGACCGACAACCAATGCTCTTATTGTATTGGGTAATAAAGAACTATGTCGTGGAACTGAATTTGTTAATGAATGATCACCACCCTCGATATTTCTAACACAGATTTCTTGTTTTTGACGTATTAAACGCATATTCACGTGTGTAATGTACTTCATTCGATGAGAAATGCTCCTTGATTAAACATTATATAAAATGGGTAAAAGTTTTTATAATTGTTGCAGTCAGAGTTCAAACTTGAAACGAGGTAGTGGTATTATCAACAAAATAATTAACACACTTCCATTTGAAGTACATATTCCTGGTTATAATTTTTGTGGGCCTGGAACAAAGCTAAAACAAAGGTTGGAGCGCGGTGATCGTGGGATAAATCAATTGGATGAAGCTTGTAGAGTACATGATATTGCATATTCACAATATAAGGATCTAGCTGATCGACATAAGGCTGACGCAGTACTAATAAATAAAGCGTGGGAACGTGTTGGTTCAAAAGATAGTAGTATTGCAGAGAAAACAGCAGCATACTTGATTACAAATATTATGAAAACAAAAAAGAAATTCGGAATGGGTATGAAAAAAGGAACAAAGAGAAAGTGTAAGAAAAGGAAATCAAAGGTAAAGAGTTTTTCAAATGTTATCCAAACAGGAATGCGGGCATTGAAAACTCAGAAGCCACTAGATCTAATGAGTGCGATTAAGGTTGCACGTAAAGCAGTCAATAAATCAATTGGTAGAAATAAAAAAAAAATTAAGATTCCTCGTATTATTAATGTGCCGAAAATTGGTGGTTTTTTACCTATTGTACCCATTTTGACTGCACTAAGTGCATTAGGTAGTCTCGCCTCTGGTAGTGCAGCTATTGCTAAAACTATTAATAATGCAAATATGGGGAAAAAACAATTAGAAGAGAGTAAGCAACATAATAAGAAAATGGAAAGTATTAAGGTGGGTGAAGGTATGTTTCTTAAACCTTATAGAAAAGGTTATGGATTATATCTTAATCCATTTAGAGGAAATCCAAAAAACTAATTACTAAGCTACCTAAAAAACCTCTGTCAAATTTCGAAATTTTGAACTTTGCTCAAAAGTACATTCCACATTTCCGAGGTGTGTTTATGAGAGACTCACTGCCCAAATCTCCTTGGAGAGAAGAGTCAGGAATTATAAACCTAGATGATAGTTCATCAAATGGTACACATTGGGTAGCTTATAACAAAAATAAAAAAAGTATACATTACTTTGATAGTTTTGGGAATTTACAACCCCCAAAAGAAATTGTGAAATACTTGGGGAATAACATTAACTATAACTATGAGAGAAAACAAGACTTTAATAGTACCAACTGTGGACACCTGTCCCTCCAATTCTTACTCTCTCTATCCCACCCTAACTTTTACACTATGATCAAGTAATTTCTCTATGATTCTTGAAACCCACCCTATTTACATGCTATTCACTGCTGTGATTGGTCGATGCTAAATCAAGAATGAGAGAGAACAGGGGGGGTTAGTTTACCTCAAGGTATAAAAACTCGATCAAAAGTTATTCTAACACACATTTAAAAACCACCTGCAAACAGTCTCAACCTAAAAGTTTCAAGCTAAAACGTTCTCAGCCTAAAGTTTCAACCTAAAAAATCTTGCAATCATCAAAATCAACAACAATAAGAACAACATAAAAAAAAACAGTTAAAACAGTAAGACAACAACAACAATTAAAACAGCTGAAAACAACAACAAAACAGCTACATCTGCTAAAAAACAACTAAAATTAACAACAAAAACAGGTAAATTCAACAACAAAAACAGCTACAACTGCTAAAATAACAACTAAAATCAACAACAAAAACAGGTAAAAGCAACAAAAACAACGAAAACAACTACAAGAAGAAACAACTACAAATGGTCAATCCGGGAATGATGAAAGTACTCAAGGAGTTTAATGGTAACGCACCAAAACCTCTCTTAACAAAGACGAAGATGGAATCGGAGGTGTGCTACCCTATCCGACGTGCTCAACGTAAGAAAACCAGCTTTGGGATGGCCCTCACTCTTGAACTTGAAGAGTATATGCTGTACTTGCCGGAACGATACTCAACTTTAGAGGATTCAACAATTGATTATATAAAAGATAATCTTTTTTGTATTATTAAAAAGAATGATAACAATCTCTATTTAGAATTAAATAAAGCTTGAAATGTTTTCATTTTTAATATTATTAATGTATCTATTTTGATAAATAAAAATAAAAATAAAGTTTTATAAAACTCAAACTCAAACCCTTTGTTATAAATATTTAAATTATACTACATTTTTCCCAGTATCACATGAGTATCAGAGAAAACGACAACAATGAAGCGTAAACTTTTAGAACAGTTGACGAAAAGTAGAAATTCATTAAAAAGAAAATTTGATGAATTGAAACAAATAAAATATGAGAACGTATCAAATTTGGAGGAAACTTTTAAACCTATTACAGAACCTTTACATGAATTACTCACTGAAAATAAAAAATTGAATAAAAAAGAATATATTAATGATACACATGATATTAAGACTAAGTTCAAGAAAGAGAAAATAAAAGTACCTAAAAGTAAAAAAGAAAAAAGGGTACACGAGAGAGTAATCGAAAGTGATAGTGAGAGTGATGCTTATGTTGATGCTTTTTCACGACAGTCTCTTATAGATGAATCTGATGTTTCACAACAGTCTCTTATAGATGAATCCGATGTTTCACAACAACCTCACACAGATGATTTAAATGAAAGTGTATATGAAGAAAACGAGGTGAAGTACAATCTCAACATTAATCAGTTAAAGCAAAAAAAGATTTTAGACAATAGTTATGGGCCAAGAGAAGAAAATAATATTTTAATGTTGGGTAATACAACACTTAAAATTAAAAAAAATTTAATGAAATTAGGAAGTGGAAATTTATGGACTCTATCACCAGGTCTATACTCTTTAATTTTTCATAATAGTCCTAAGGATTATACTAAGAATGATTTAGAATCATATAAAAACATTTTAATTGAAACAAGTGCTCACAAAAGAAACTATCAACCAGATGGTCAAGTTAAGGGGAATCGTTCTAAAAAATATTCTTCAATTATTAAACCATTAATATCATCTTCAGTAAATGAAGAATTTACTGGTTCTGGGTATATGAGACTACAAAAAATACCACCAAACTATGTATATTGGGATAATGTTAATGAACTTGTTGAAAGATTGCAACTCTTAATGGCATCGAGAGCTGCTGGTAATAATAACCATACTAATGAAATTCTTTCAATAATAGAAGAATTGCGGGAAGCAAAAATAATATATTAATAAAATAGAAAACATTTTCTCATTTTGTTTAATAGTAAAATGTCTATTGACAAGTTTGGTCACTTTTCAAATGATAGAGATTTTTCCTCGCTTTTCAAAAGGGAAGTTGAGAGTCTTACAGGTATATATCTAGACACTGATGGTCACATAAATGTTCAGAAAAAAAGAATTAAAAACTCTTCAAAACCAATAAATGGAAATGATTTGGCTATTAAATTTTATGTTGATGATAAAATTAATGAAGCGAAATCACATCAAATGGAAACTATAACTAAATCATTTCAACTACGAAATAAAAGAGTATCAGAGCTGGAAAGTAAAGTAATAAAAATGATAACTCAAATGGAGTATATACATAATTCAATAAAAGAGCTTCTAGATAAATTGGAAAATCTTAACAAATTCATAAACCAACATTTAAAAAAACCTCCACCAATCATTCGTTCTGATCAGACACAAATAGATGGAATAATATTTCGGAAAAGTCCATTTGCACATCGTGTAAACGAAGAAGAAGAAGTTTTAACAATTAATGTGGATCATACATAAATATACCACTCTTTCATTATTTATTTTATAATTAAAATGTCAGTTGATAAGTTTGGTTGTTTTTTAAATGAGAAAGAGTACTCAAGAGATATAACAAAAGGTCTAGAAAAATTTCAAAGTATACTTAATGATTATGATGGACATTTAAATGTTCAGAGGAAACGATTTAAAAATTCCCTACCCCCCATTCATGAAAATGATATTGCAACAAAGATTTATATTGATGATGAAATAAGTAAAGTAGTACAGAATACATCTAATGAAATTTCTAAGCAACCGCAGAAACAACAAATCTTTAGATTAAGACCTCGAATCAATAATATTGAGGGAAAAGTGAGTGAAATTTCTAAAAAATTGGAATTTCTCATGAAAACTTTTAATAAGGTAGTGGAGGATATAAATGAAATAGAAAGTAACATTTTCAATTATATAATTGCACCAACCTCAGTTTTAAAAGGTGAAACTGAATCTTTAGAGAAGAAACCATTTATACCAGATAAAATAAAGCTATGAGTAAACGAGATATTGTAAATGAGTTACATCGCCCATCATTCAAGAATTTCCCAAGACGTAGAGTTATAGTAAAGGGTATTAATGATTTATGGCAGGCTGATTTGGTTGAAATGGGGGCATATGCATCATCAAATAAGGGGTATAGGTATTTGTTAACAGTAATAGATACATTTTCTAAATATGGATGGGGTGAAGCAATAAAATCAAAAAATGCAGATGAAGTTACAAAAGCAATGGAAAAAATAATGAAATCTGGTCGTGGAGTACCAAAGAATTTACAAACAGATAATGGAAATGAATTCTATAATAAACAATTTAGAGAATTGATGAAAAGATATGAAATTAATCATTACTCAACATTTAGTACTCTTAAAGCATCTATTGTGGAACGTTTTAATAGAACAATAAAAGAACTTATGTGGCGTGAGTTTAGTTTTAATGGAAAATATACTTGGCTTCAAATATACAAAGAGTTGATTAATAATTATAATAACAGGAAGCATAGAACGATTAAAATGAAGCCTATTGACGTCAGTGCTAAAAATGAAAAACAGATTTTGATGAGATCATACAATCATCTAAAAATATTTACAAATGGGGACTTTAAAGAGGGGGATCATGTACGAATAAGTAAATATAAACATGTCTTTGAAAAAGGCTATACCCCAAACTGGACAACGGAAATTTTTCGAATTCGGAAAGTACAAAATACATCCCCCACCACATATTTACTTGAGGACTTGAAGGGTGATCCAGTACAAGGTGGTTTCTATAAACAAGAAATTAAAAAAACAAAATTCCCTAATACTTATCTTGTTGAAAAGATTGTGAAACAAAAAGGTGATTATGTGCTTGTGCGTTGGCTAGGCTTTTCAAAATCAGAAGATAGTTGGATTCATAAAAACGAAATTCTATAAAGAACAAGTGGAAGCATAGAACAATTAAAATGTAGGCATTGACGTCAATGCGTGAAAATAAATTATGTTTCTTCTTCACAAGCACGCAATTCCTATTTATAAACGGAATGGAACTTGATTATGAGCTTGTGCGTTGGCTAGACTAAAAGAGTATATACAGATAAGAATTTTGGGTGGAACTTGATTATGAGCTTGTGCGTTGGGTAGGCCTTTCAAAATCAGAAGATAGTTGGATTCATAAAAACGAAATTCTATAAAGAACAATAAAAATGTAGACATTGACGTCAATGCGTGAAATAAATTATGTTTCTTCACAATCACGCAATTCCTATTTATAAAATGTGAAGAAAAGCATGTACAGATAAGAATTTGAACAGAACGTTACATATTTATATATACAAATCTGGAGGGTATAAAGGCGGAAGAATTTCAAAAAGTGTTCAGTTTCCATCTATTCGTTCACGCAACTCAATTTCGAATCGTTTGCTTATTCATTCGTTCGTTCGTTTGTTCGATTGTTAAAAAAAAACAAAACCAAAATTAAAATGACGGTTTTTATAATATTTTTTGTGATACTTTCCCTCTTTAATCCGATGGTGAAAATGGTACCACTCCCCAATGAAATGACTTTAATTGAAAACCGATCGACTTCCAATAATTCGATTGGGTTATTTATCAATGTTCCAAAACTAAAAAAAATCATTAAAATTGACTTAAAATTTGAGATCCTAGAGGACAGTCATATTTTTATGGATCTCATAAACAAGACAAGTGATGAAAGTGAGATACCAATCTTAAAAAGTGAACTCGATACAAAAATATTTAATGCTATTAATGGTAGCATTAATGAAAAAGACTTAACAACAAGTACAAGTGCAAGTACAGTTGAAGAAGAAGAAATATCTACATCAACATCTAGTACAACTACATCTACCTCAACTACAACAAGTGCCACTACACCTACAATGAGAAGGGGAATTCTGGAGGAGGAGGAGAAGGAAGAAACAACAACTACAACAGCAGCAACTACATTAAAAAAAGAACTCCTGGAAGAAGATACAACAAAAACAGCTACATCAACAACTACAACCCCAACCAATCTTTTTGATTTTCATAGCGAAAATGAAAGTGTTGATCATATAGAAAATAAAACCATAGGAGAAGAAAAATCAGAAAAAATTGATATGGGTATAATTGATAGTGAGAGAGAATTTGAAAACGTAAGTCGAGCACCAACATTTAGTAATACCTCACAAGAATTAGTGTTGGGGATCAGTGATAGTGATACAGAATTTGAAAGTGTAAGTCGGGTCCCAATAAAAAGGAACACTACTCATAAATTAAAAAGCACTGAAAACATACACAACTCTCAAATCGAATTCACAAAGAGAGGTATAATTGAGAATTTTAAGCAAAAATTAGTTGAAAATGAAAGGAGAATAGGAGGGCATATGGATTTGGGAAGAAGGGGTCTAAACAGATTCTTTACCATCCAATACAAAACTGCTACAGTAGGAGTTAAATGTCATTACAATAATATATATAGAAGAGCACATTCTAGGCGAAGTCTAAGTAAATCTAAGCGTATGAATTTAAAATATTTATCTAATCGCCACCGCCACCAAAAATCTAAACGCAATACTAATACCCCCTTAGCAACTTTAAGAATAAATTGTTTTGAATTTGCAGAAGTTTTATCCCAAACAGTAATTAATGCGGAGAGACGAAAAGATAGGATTGTCTATGAAAAAATATCAAAGGATGCTGATCTTCTCTCCAAACAAGAGAGTAAAAGAGAAGAGATAGAAGAAGAAGAAACAGGTTATCTTAGTGATGGTCCGCAAATCCATGAAATTGAAATAGATGAAGCAGAAAGAATTAATGGAATATATTTAAGAAAGAGAAATTTAGCAGCTCAAATGATGGTTGAATATTTAAATAAAAAAGAAAGTCAGATAAGCACAGATAAAATACCAATTAACGATATTAACGATTTCAAAATAACTAATAGTGATATTATATCATAATCTGATTGAGTAGGGAAATATGTTTGTTTTTACAGAATATAAAAATAGAAGATGAAAATAATAATTCGAGTAAATTAAAAAAAGGTGAGTTTAATATATATATATATATATATATAATTTTATTTATATACTAATATATATATATATATTTTCAGAACTCCAAAACATAAATAAAAAAGTTGAAAATAATATTTCGGATGGAGCTCAAAAAGGTTGGTTAAATACATATAAAATAATATTTGTATATATAGTAAAATATTTATATTTTCAGAACTCCAAAACATTAATAAAAAAGAGGATGGCAAATTTTCTCATAATTTGTATGGTGATGACGATGATGATGATGATGACCATGATACAATCCTTTATGATGATGAAAATCCGGAACCATGTATTCCAAGATCATCTAGTGAGGATGAAACTATTCTTGTTGAGGGTGGTATAGATAACTATGTTCAAACTATACCGTTTAATTTAGATGAAGATAATGATAAATACATTAAATCAATTCCTTTAAGTAATGATGAGAATAAAGTATATAGATTACAGGGTGGTATAGATAACTATAAACAAACTGTACCACTAAATATAGAAGAAAGTAAGCAAATTGAATGTAATTCAAAGAAAATATTGTAATTCTTCTGTTAAATTCAAATTTTCATGTTCTGTTAATTCTCATAAATTTTTTAACATTACCCTGTAAGTAAAAGCGATGTTTGTTCTGTTCAATAAAAAATTTTATAATAATAATAATATTGTGAATTGTAATATTTGGTTTATACATTACCTTACATTTTACCCTTTAAATAAAAAAGCGTTGTTTGTTCTGTCTTATTTACAATTATAGAGTACATTTATTCATTTTTTTATCATTTAGTAAACTTAATTCTAATTCTGTACAAAACATTTCAAATTCACATTCATATATATTTTTGTGATATTTTTCTATTTCATTCTCTTGATAATTATTTCTATTAGGACAATTCTCTATTTCTTTTATTCTTTGTTCATAAACATAAATATTTGAATCCATTTCATTAAGTTTATTTTCTAATCTTTTTTCATCTATTTTATAATGGCCATATTGTAGTGTATTAATTTTATTGTCTTGTATAAGAACCTTTGTGTCTTTATGACTGAGAACTACTTTTTTACATTTAATTGTTGATAAAAGATGATTTTTAGATCTAATCATTGACATAGAGCCTACCACTTCCTCTTCCGAAAACAAACATTTTTTAAAACTATTAAAAGTTAATTGATCTATTGCACTTCTTTTAACACCCTTTGATTTTTTCACTGTTTTTTCAGAGCTGTCATTACTATTAGATGTTTTAAAGGCATACATTTTTGATCTCAAACCAACAAATTCAGTCATAGGTCTTCCATTGAGTTCATCTTTAAAAAAACCCAACCTTTTTTTATTAGCTTTAGGAAAATTATAGAGATTAAGTAATTCATCAGAATAATCTGATGTATCAAACTTCATCTCAACATCATTCTGAATATCTTTATAAAAATCTTCAGTGTTAATGGTATATATAAAAGAATCTGTATCCATATAATTTAATTGAACATTTTCATTGTATTTAGGTTTGATATAATTATAATGAAAATCATACATTTTCCATTTCGATAAATCTAATACAGCAAAACCTAAATATAAAGGTTTGTTGTACAACACATTTAATCTTTTCATTTGAAAGGCAAAGAAGTTTTCTGAAAACTGTTTGACACTGTGGAAGTTTGACTTTGAAATAAGAGATCTACCACAATGCCTTTTTGGACCAGCAGAATCGGATGGTGAAGCACTTTCCCATTCAGTAATTAATTTAATATTAACGCGCTTATCGACATTTTCCATCGTTTTACCGTAGACAGCATTATTTAAAAGCTTAAAAAAATCTTTTTCAAATGTATTTTTTGCATTAGTTCTATGGAATGTATTCAAATCAATATATGTTTTTAGCCAAGGCTTCTGAAAGAAGCGAAGACCTCTATGAATTTTTGTTAGAATTAACCCATTTTCTATACACTGTTGAAGATTTTTATAATGAATTATATATTTTTCTTTATCCCTTAAATCAGCAATTAATTTTTTTATTTTGTCTGACTTTGTTGGTAACTTATTATTACAACAAAATGGAAGGTCATTATGTTTATCGTGCAATTTTAAAGGATATTTTAAATCTACCTCAAAAATGTATCCATATTCACTATCATCTGCAATCTCAGCAATGTTTATACTATCAAGTCCCCCCCTTGAAATCCATTCAAAACCTCCATATGGTAAAGATTGTGACATAGCCCAACCATATAAATTATTTGCATCCAAATAAATCAAATATGATGATTTTTGAGTACTATCAAAATTCTCAACATATTTATTATTTGCTTTAGCATATCTACATGTACATTGAACTAAGCCACCACGAATACCACTTTGAATAAATTTATACTGATCTATGTCAGTTAATAAATCTAATTCAATTTTAGTACATTTTAACATAGCTTCCCATGATAATCCTGGTGTAGTGAAAAAATGTGCTGGATCAAGTGAATAAATTTTAGTACAAAGTCTTCGAAAGTTTTCAAAGACATCAGACATTAATAAAACATCTGTTTTCAAATTCTAAATAATCTTTAAGATTATTACAAGAAAACTCATTCCATACATTTTGTGCGTGAGTATAATTTTCAACTGAACATTCATTTTCGGTTAAGGAACTATAGAAAGCTTCTCTAGGAGGTAATTTACTTTCTTTTAATTTCTCAACTGAATCTAAATATTCATATGGAAATACACCCTTTCGTCGCATTAAGTTGAAATGATTTTCATTAGGGAAAAATGATCTTGTTATACACATTTGTTCACTATCTAGATTTGAAGCTAATGTATCTAAAGCAGAAGGCATAAATCGAAACGAGTCTAGAAAACGGATTTCAAAGTTATCACCATTACTTAAAGTTATAATTTTTGAAATTGATATATATTGTTCCTTATTTAACGGAATTACCTTTATTTCACCAGGTATGACTGCCAAATCTTTAATAAATAGATGGCAATCATACCTGGTGAAATTGTGGAAGAAAACAGGAATAAATTTTGGAACTGTATATTTTAAATTACACTCATTATGTGCTGCCCCCCTAAATTTTCCTGTGAAGTGACAGTGATCCCTAACTCTATCTAATAAAAGAGGAGTGTTGCATATATGACAATTATTAGATTTTTGGAAATCATCTTCTTCAACATCTGACATTATTAAAGAAACAGATTTTGAAATATAGTTTTCATATATAAAAGTTAAATTTTCTATTAGTGATAACAGGAAATTCATTCCCGAGTTAAGTACAGTTTCTAAAACAAACTTATCTAAACTGTTATCATGTGCACACTTTATATAGTATGCATATGAAACAGGTCTATGTATATTTATAATATTTAAATTTAATGTTTCGTTTTTATTAATTGGTTGAAGGATGCATTCAAAGTCAGCGTAAACTGTGAATGGGACCATCACTTCCTTTTGAACATTTGTATACCGTAAAGTGGCATCCTTCATGTTGGGTAAACGTGAGACTTTCTTCCCACAGACTTCTGAATGCCGGTTGGCAGCATCTTCACTTAATGAATAATTTAAGCAAATTTGGCAGAACCATTTTTTAGATTTGTCTCTCGAAACTTGAGAGGAAACCAAACTAAAAAAGATAAACACAAGAAAAAAAAAAATTTTTTAAGTATGAAAGCTAATAAATATTATGAAATTTAAAAACAAAAACAGGTAAAAGATATAATAATGATAAAATGATAAAACAACTTACTTTGAGAGATTTTTTATCCAAGTATAGTGTGCTTTGCATCCTTCCTCCAGTATCAACATATTTATATGATTTCTCCTCACTTCAGGAGAGTAAAATATGGGTCCGAATATAACTCCATCGTCGAATCCAAAAAGTGTAATATTTATGTCTTTATTTGTTTCCATAAATTTCGATATATCCGCAGGCATTAGTGGAAATTGCAATCCAGTAAAATTTAGTGTGATCCCATTGACTTGAATTACTTCATCATTTATATTGACTTTATAGGTTGTGCATCTGTTTGCATTCTTATTTAGATTACTTAATGCTGCGATTAAGCTCCATTTAAAACAATATTCATCATTTGTGTTTTTCACATTTATAATTGCTTTTTTTCCTTCTAAACACGAGGGTAGTTTTATATAAGATGATCCTCTTAAGGGTGAATATTGATTAATATTCATCTCCAATCGAGTGAGATGAAGCAAAGTCCATCCACTATCCCTTTCTTGGAATTCTTCCATCCTCGCCAAAATTTTTTCCATGTGCTCCTTATATTCGTTTTCAATGTTCGAATAGGCACTAATTATTGTCATCTTACTTTGAAATGACTTTATTTCAATACATTCCTTTTCTTCCTTCAAAAGTCCGTACTCTCCAAAAAGTTCAAAATTTATTTTCACCGATGCATAACTCTCCAACAATGGATACAAGTGAGGTAGAAAAGCTTCTCCTGCTTCCTCCATAAATTGTGTTGGATAAATTACATCATTGTTGGTGTTTTCATATAAGTAGTGAACAATCCTTCCTTGAAATCCAGAACTGATTTTTTTTATCCTTGAATCCACTGGTTCAACAACATTCTTCTTGTGTTGCTCCGTTCGCAGATGATGAGCCCACGAAATGTTACCCGATAGGGTAATGTTGCACTTTCCACAATACTTATTCATTTTTTTTTGTTTTGATTTTTTTCTTTTTTTTTGGAAGTATTGTATTGTTACTTGTACTTTTCACTTTGTTATACTTTACTTTTACTGTAAAGTATTTTATGTTTTATCAATTTGATAAGTTTAAACAACACAAATCTGGGTAGTTCACAGTTCACACAACTTTACTTTACACTTGGTAAAGTATTTTAATTATTATCAATTTGATAATCTCGCACAAATCGAATTCGGATGAAACGTAAGTTAACACAACTTTACTTTAGCTTTGAATTACCGGAGGGTTCACACGACGATTCTAGATGGTTCGCTCAACTCAAATAGTTTTCTAAAACTGAACTACTTTCCACATTTCTCCTTAACACATACATTTTTTGAAAACTTAGAAGGTAACCGTTTTCTCTTTCTATAAGCCCATGAGAATAAATTTTCAAATATGATTAAAGAAAAACGTATTTGACCAAACAAACGATCTCATTTGTTTTTGTGTATTTTCTGTTAGGAACCACCACCACAAGCACCGCCACCACCACCATCCCTCTTACACTCCTACGCTTACTTTCCCATCTAATGCTCGCTAAAGAGGGGAGAGGTTACCGAACTCACGCTTGTTTCACACAACAAAAGTATGTGGTCTAATATCCCTCAAACCAACACCTTTTGACCACAAGACCGTAGCCAGGTGTCACCTACAACCCTAATTGACTCAACAAAACGCCCACGCATAACGCGTTCTAACCCAAGTTAGAAGCAACATAGTGACCTGTGTGCAACCATTGCACTCCACAAAATCTCACGCATGACAAAACACCCCTTGTAAAACGAATAGTTTTCTAAAACTGAACTACTTTCCACATTTCTCCTTAACACATACATTTTTTGAAAACATAGAAGGTAACCGTTTTCTCTCTCATGTAAGCGCATGAGAAAAAATTTTCAAATATGATTAAAGAAAAACGTATTTGACTAAATAAACGATCTCATTTGGTTTTGTTCTGTTAGGAACCACCACCACAGTCACCATTTTGACCACAAGACCGTAGGCAGGTTACACTAACAGGTGTCACCTACAACCCTAATTGAATCAACAAAACGCCCACGCATAACAAAACAACGTTTTTGTTACACTCCCACGCTCACTTTCCCATCTAATGCTCGCTAAAGAGGGGGAGGTTACCGAACTCACGCTTGTTTCACACCACAAAAGTATGCGCTCTAATATCCCTCAAACCAACACCTTTTGACCACAAGACCGTAGCCAAGTGTCACCTACAACCCTAATTGACTCAACAAATCGCCCACGCATAACGCGTTCTAACCCAAGTTAGAAGCAACATAGTGACCTGTGTGCAACCATTGCACTCCACAAAATCCCACGCATGACAAGACACCTCCTATCACACACGCAAGCCAGGTGTCATCTACAACCCTAATTGACTCAACAAAACGCCCACGCATAACGCGTTCTAACCCAAGTTAGAAGCAACATAGTGACCTGTGTGCAACCATTGCACTCCACAAAATCCCACGCATGACAAAACACCCCTATCACACACGCACCTTTAGCGTGAGAAAAAGACAAGACAAAACAAGACATATCAAAACACCACTCTCTCACACTCCTACACACCACTTTCTAACCTCATTAAGTGACCTGTGTGCAACCATGCTCATCTAACTAGGGTCAGCAACACCCCCCTTTTTGACTTAATTATGCTAATTAGGTCATTAGAACACCTGTGTGCAACCATGCGTGACTAATTAGGGTCACCCCCACCTCCTTTTTTGACATGATTTATTACCTAGTGAGCCAGCTCCCGTATTAATCTACTACTGCCTTACTTAAAAAGAGTAGATAGATAAACTAAAAAGGAGTTAAGCATTTAAATAGATACGGGAGCCACTGCTTGTTACATTAAAAAGGGAAGTTTCTAAAATAAAAATGAATTATCAATATATAAAAAGTATCTACAGTTCATGGGATTCCATTATTAAAAATTATGACTATATAAATATATTTGAAACAAGACATTTGATTTGTGAAATTGAAGGATTGAATTCTGACCTACTAATTTGATTTTATCTATTGTAAGGATGCGATTTGCTGGGGTCGGCGTCTCAGTCCACCCAGGATCTTCCCCAGATAAATTTATAATCTGTTGAGACAATTGAGGGCGGATGTATCGGTTAAAGGGATTTGTTTTAGGCACTCCTGGGGTCGGAAACTCGGGAAAACTAGCGAGGAATCGTACCCAAATGCCTGCGCATTGGTAATAAGATCATTATACCCGCGTATAATTTTCCCGCAGGTAAAACTAGCCAGAAGTACACCGCCCGCGTATTCGCAGGGAAAACAAGCCAGAACAACACTGCCCACGTATCCGCAGGAAAAACTAGCCAGAACAGAAAACCAGCAAAAAAAAACAATATTGCCAACGTAGCCGTAGGGAAAACTGTCCAGAACTACAACGCCCACGTAGCCCGAGGAAAAACAGCTATAACAACATCGCCCACGTAGCCGTAGGGAAAACTAGCCAGCACAGCATCGCCCGCGTACCCGCAAGGAAAACTAGCTAAAACAATATCGCCCGCGTAGCTGCAGGAAAAATTAACCAGAACTACAACCCCCGCGTATCCGCAGGAAACTCTAGCCAGAACAGAAAACTAGCTTAAATAATATAGCCCGCGTAGCCGCAGGGAAAACTAGCTATATCAATATCACCCGAGTAGCCGCAGGGAAAACTAGCCAGCACAACATCGCCCGAGTAGCCGCAGGGAAAACTAGCTAAGCCAATACCGCCCGCGTAGCCGCAGGGAAAGCTAGCTAATAACAACCTCGCCCGCGTAACCGCAGGGAAAAACAAGTTGAAACAATATCGCTCTCACAGCAGCATGGAAAAACTAGCCAGAACTGCAACACCCTCGTATCCGCTGGGAAAACAAGCCTGAACAGAAAACTAGCTTAAACTATATCGCCCGCGTAGCCGCAGAGAAATCTAACTAAAAACAACCTCGACCGCGTAGCCGCAGGGAAAAACTAGCTACAACAACCTCGCCCGCGTAGTTGCTGGGAAAAAACTAGCCAGAACTGCAACGCCCGCGTATCCGCAAGAAAAAACTAGCTAGAATTACCACGCAATTTTGCCCAACAAGGTACTCCCGGTATTTTCAATTTCCACAGTCGAACAATATTTCTGTTTGTTGTTATTTTCCTGACCACTCGCACTTGTTTTCCTAATGCTCTTCACTCCTCTCACCCTGTATCTTTCAGCCAGGTTGCTAATCCTTGGTTGCCGGCAGCTACTCTCATGTGCAGCGTTGCTGGTGCAGATCGATGTCCTTTTATCCCGTAGAAATGCGAGACACTTGATACCGGCGCGAACTCCGACCGTCGTCGTTACCGGTTTCTCAACAAAAGCCCTCGTGTCTCCGTAGCGTGAAGTTTGGTTCCTCTCTTCCAGAGTGACCGTCTCTCTATTTCCCAAAATTCCTCCTTTTTAGATCGTGGTGAGTTTCTTGCTGCGATCGAGCTGTGTCTTGGCTAGTTTTATATCGGTTGGGTAGCCTTGTTGCGGGGTTGCCGTACCTAGGATTCGGCTTTTTGGTTCTGATTGTATTCTTAGGAAGCTATTTACAAATAAGTATTCGGTTATTTTATAAGTCGTAAGGCAAAAATTTTAAAATCTATTTTCCTCCCTTTAGTGGGTTCTCCCATTAGTTATAATATTAAGCCTAGTACTCACATCGACGAAAACCTGCACTCCACAAAATCCCACGCATGACAAGACACCTCCTATCACACACGCAAGCCAGGTGTCATCTACAACCCTAATTGACTCAACAAAACGCCCACGCATAACGCGTTCTAACCCAAGTTAGAAGCAACATAGTGACCTGTGTGCAACCATTGCACTCCACAAAATCCCACGCATGACAAAACACCCCTATCACACACGCACCTTTAGCGTGAGAAAAAGACAAGACAAAACAAGACATATCAAAACACCACTCTCTCACACTCCTACACACCACTTTCTAACCTCATTAAGTGACCTGTGTGCAACCATGCTCATCTAACTAGGGTCAGCAACACCCCCCTTTTTGACTTAATTATGCTAATTAGGTCATTAGAACACCTGTGTGCAACCATGCGTGACTAATTAGGGTCACCCCCACCTCCTTTTTTGACATGATTTATTACCTAGTGAGCCAGCTCCCGTATTAATCTACTACTGCCTTACTTAAAAAGAGTAGATAGATAAACTAAAAAGGAGTTAAGCATTTAAATAGATACGGGAGCCACTGCTTGTTACATTAAAAAGGGAAGTTTCTAAAATAAAAATGAATTATCAATATATAAAAAGTATCTACAGTTCATGGGATTCCATTATTAAAAATTATGACTATATAAATATATTTGAAACAAGACATTTGATTTGTGAAATTGAAGGATTGAATTCTGACCTACTAATTTGATTTTATCTATTGTAAGGATGCGATTTGCTGGGGTCGGCGTCTCAGTCCACCCAGGATCTTCCCCAGATAAATTTATAATCTGTTGAGACAATTGAGGGCGGATGTATCGGTTAAAGGGATTTGTTTTAGGCACTCCTGGGGTCGGAAACTCGGGAAAACTAGCGAGGAATCGTACCCAAATGCCTGCGCATTGGTAATAAGATCATTATACCCGCGTATAATTTTCCCGCAGGTAAAACTAGCCAGAAGTACACCGCCCGCGTATTCGCAGGGAAAACAAGCCAGAACAACACTGCCCACGTATCCGCAGGAAAAACTAGCCAGAACAGAAAACCAGCAAAAAAAACAATATTGCCAACGTAGCCGTAGGGAAAACTGTCCAGAACTACAACGCCCACGTAGCCCGAGGAAAAACAGCTATAACAACATCGCCCACGTAGCCGTAGGGAAAACTAGCCAGCACAGCATCGCCCGCGTACCCGCAAGGAAAACTAGCTAAAACAATATCGCCCGCGTAGCTGCAGGAAAAATTAACCAGAACTACAACCCCCGCGTATCCGCAGGAAACTCTAGCCAGAACAGAAAACTAGCTTAAATAATATAGCCCGCGTAGCCGCAGGGAAAACTAGCTATATCAATATCACCCGAGTAGCCGCAGGGAAAACTAGCCAGCACAACATCGCCCGAGTAGCCGCAGGGAAAACTAGCTAAGCCAATACCGCCCGCGTAGCCGCAGGGAAAGCTAGCTAATAACAACCTCGCCCGCGTAACCGCAGGGAAAAACAAGTTGAAACAATATCGCTCTCACAGCAGCATGGAAAAACTAGCCAGAACTGCAACACCCTCGTATCCGCTGGGAAAACAAGCCTGAACAGAAAACTAGCTTAAACTATATCGCCCGCGTAGCCGCAGAGAAATCTAACTAAAAACAACCTCGACCGCGTAGCCGCAGGGAAAAACTAGCTACAACAACCTCGCCCGCGTAGTTGCTGGGAAAAAACTAGCCAGAACTGCAACGCCCGCGTATCCGCAAGAAAAAACTAGCTAGAATTACCACGCAATTTTGCCCAACAAGGTACTCCCGGTATTTTCAATTTCCACAGTCGAACAATATTTCTGTTTGTTGTTATTTTCCTGACCACTCGCACTTGTTTTCCTAATGCTCTTCACTCCTCTCACCCTGTATCTTTCAGCCAGGTTGCTAATCCTTGGTTGCCGGCAGCTACTCTCATGTGCAGCGTTGCTGGTGCAGATCGATGTCCTTTTATCCCGTAGAAATGCGAGACACTTGATACCGGCGCGAACTCCGACCGTCGTCGTTACCGGTTTCTCAACAAAAGCCCTCGTGTCTCCGTAGCGTGAAGTTTGGTTCCTCTCTTCCAGAGTGACCGTCTCTCTATTTCCCAAAATTCCTCCTTTTTAGATCGTGGTGAGTTTCTTGCTGCGATCGAGCTGTGTCTTGGCTAGTTTTATATCGGTTGGGTAGCCTTGTTGCGGGGTTGCCGTACCTAGGATTCGGCTTTTTGGTTCTGATTGTATTCTTAGGAAGCTATTTACAAATAAGTATTCGGTTATTTTATAAGTCGTAAGGCAAAAATTTTAAAATCTATTTTCCTCCCTTTAGTGGGTTCTCCCATTAGTTATAATATTAAGCCTAGTACTCACATCGACGAAAACCTCGAGCTAACCATAGGAGTGAGCGAGAGGCAAACAGGCGGCTAAAGCTTTTCGTCGGGTCTGTTTTTCAGCGCGGTACTCAGATGAGCTAAGGAAATACCAAAAAAAAATACCAGACTACGCGAGTGAATTTTCGATGAACGCCGTTAGCCGCGGCCCAAAGAATAAGAAATTTAAACTTTGGCGGTGTTCGTGCAGAACCGGTGGGGAACTTAAAAATTTAAAATGGAAGAAAAACCGCAAAAACGGTTAAAGGAGGTCAGTGCAGATGAAAAAGGACGCCTAATTCAAACTGTTGCCCATTATTTTGGATTGACCGACGCAGAATAGTTGAAGTGCTGGAGGAGATCCTCTAGAGCATCACAGTGGGAAGGAACATGCCCAGTGGGACTTCGCTCTCTACATGGACATCCTGCCGAGCGTGTCCTCGCAAAGAAAGTAAGATCTGGCCAAATAATTTGGTTGCGTTGTACTAATAGAAGGATCTTTTTAGCAGAACCACCAGTAATATGATCTCCAAAGTCCTCTCCATTAGGACTCCGTATTATTATACCCGTTACTCGTAGAGTAAAAGGGTATACTAGATTCGTCGGAAAGTATGTAACAGGCAGAAGGAAGCGTTTCCGACCCCATTAAATATATATATTCTTGATCAGGATCACTAGCCGAGTCGATCTAGCCATGTCCGTCTGTCCGAATGAACGCTGAGATCTTGGAAACTATGAGAGCTAGGCTATTGAGATTTGGCGTGCAGATTCCTGAGCTTCTTACGCAGCGCAAGTTTGTTTCAGTAGAGTGCCACGCCCACTTTTACGCCCACAAACCGCCCAAAACTGTGGCTCCTACAGTTTTGGTGCTAGAATAAAAATGTTAACTGAAATGTATTGTTCTCATCAATACCTATCGATTGACCCAAACAAAAGTTTGCCACGCCCACTCTATCGCCCACAAACCACCCCCAAACTTCAAAAAATCGTAAATATGAACGTGGATATCTCGGAAACTATCAAAGATAGAGAATCGGGATCTCAGATTTAGATTCCGTAGCTTTGTACGCAGCGCAATTTTGTTACGCGAATATTCCACGCCCACAAACCGCCCAAACCTGTGGCGCCCACAATTTTCATGCTAGATACAAGCTGAACTGAACTGAACTGTATTGGTCTCGTCAATACCTATCGATTGACCCAAACGCCCACCCTAACGCCCATAACGCTTAAATCTGTCTACCGCCTGTACCGCATTTCAATCTTGCTGTGCTGCTTGCTTATCTTAATTTCCCTTTGGTCTGTTTAGCTGAGTAACGGGTATCTGATAGTCGAGGCACTCGACTATAGCGTTCTTCCTTGTATTTATTTTACTTTCTTTGTGTACCAGCAGACTCCTCCTTTTTAAAATTCTCCAATTGATTTGTTTTCCGTTTGGCAACAAACCCAGTCGCTTGACAGTACGACCATGCTACATGCATTGCGGGTGAACTTTGAAAACTTCGGTCACACTACAAAAAATAAGATTTTTCGACTAGTGAAACTCTTTGCAGATCTGAGTACTAGGCTTTAATGTCAAAAATGTGATTCTTCACAAGACATTTGATTTATGAAATTGAAGGATTGAATTCTGACCTACTAATTGGGTTTTAACCCAAAGGAGCTATAAAGGAGCTATAATAAATATAGAAAAGGGAGTTTTGAAATATAAAGGGAAGACAAAAAAGTTAATATACCATGATAATGACGAAGAAAACGCAATAAGTTTAATTGAAGTTTATAATACCCCATTGAAAGAATTTATTATATTGTTGAACGTTGATGCACTAAGAGCAGTACAAACAAGTGGCCCGAACGAAACCAAGTGCTTGTTACGCGCGGGCCCATTTTTATTTCGGGCAAATACGGTTCGCGAGAAAGGTACATAGAATAAATAAAGACAGGACAAAACATAGATCAACAAGACTAAAGCAAATGAGCTAAGATTTTAGTTTTTAATACAGGGATAGAAGTTGAAGAACAAATTAAATGATATAAGGTGTTATATTTATTAGAAAGAACGAGTTATCAATAAGTAGGTTCCTTTGATGATTGTCTCCGACAAGATCCCGACCAAATTAAAAGTTAGGTGTTTGCTGGTTTCAAGTTAAACCCAGAATGAATGTCTTTATTTTATAATTCTTCGTTCAAACCTTATTGTTTTCGTACAATGTGCTGACCTAGCGGAATGGATCTGTAATTGGACCGGATGCCTATCTGGGGCTTGGACTCAGCAGTGGTCGTTTGGTGGTGTTTGGTGATGTTTGTTTGGTTGGCGACTTTGTTGCTAGCTGCTTGGCAAACGTAGGGGCTTAGGTGGGGGACCGCCGATGGAATGTGCTGAGGCGGTAACTCCTCCCCCCTCAGACTGAACTACCGACCATAGTGGAGCGATGGTTGGTGTGAAGGTGACCGGTGGAGCAATGGTTGGCGTGAAGGTGACCGGTGGAGCAATGGTTGGCGTGAAGGTGACCGGTGGAGCCTCTGGTGTGAAGGTGGTCGTCCTTTTTGAACAGGTGGCCACGGCTAACACCACTATCAGTAACACGGTTAGCATTGTATACGTCGCTGTTGTGTGTATTGTTGTTCCAGCTTGTATTCTGTTGATTTGTAGCTTCGTTTCGATATCTTCCAACTCTAGCTCGTGTATTCCCGATTCTTGGGTTGTTCTATTTTTCTTAATGGCTTCGATTTGAGGTATCTCCAATTTAAGCTTTGTTGTGCCAAGTCTCTCTACCGCCTCGTACTGGACGTTGTTCACCATGGTTCTGCATTCCTCAAATGCGATTAATGCCGATCCATTTACCGTTCTCTCTTCCCCGCAGTCCGTTTGCAGCTTAACATTTTCTCCATTGAAAATCGCAATATATCCTTCTTCTGGCTCAAAGATCCTGGTTCTGAGCCCAGCATCCCTTGTTTCGCAGTCCGCTTCCTTTCCGCTGATCAGGTTTTTTAAACAATTTTCATTTATCTGATTTACAATTTTGTTGTTCTTACATGTATACAAATTTCTAATTTTTTGACATTTGTTTTTGTAGTAGTACATTTCTTCATTATTCATTACCACGTATTCTGGCGTTATTACAAATTCTGTCTTATTCATAGGTAGGGCTATAATCCTCTGTAAAGAATACGTTTCTTTCTTAAAAATGGGTAATTCTATCGCAAATATTAAATCTGTCTTATTCATAATCGCTTTGAATTCTAGAAATTCGTACATGTGCTCTTCCGATATTATGCGTATGCCCTGTTCTTCTAATTCTTGTACGCATTTGGCTGTTTCCTGCTTGTCGAATATGAATTTTGAAATTAATCCAATTTTTGCCAATAACAAACTTTCGGCTACATCATTTATATTTAATCCGAGCATGTCTATTGTTACTGAAATTCTGTCAATATATTCTAACTTATAAATTCTCTTATCTTCCTCTAAAAATGTTTTGCTTATTCCGTTTTTGTAATTGTTAATAAATGTCGTTACTCGTCTTTGTTCATCGTTAATATATTTCGTCAAGTTCTTAAACCTTATCATGAATTTAGCTCCTGTCCTCTCTTGTGAACTCAAATTCTCCTTCAATCTTCTTTCCTCTTCCTGCATCTTCCTTATCTCCCCTTCTAACCTCTCTGCGTCTTCCGCGTCTAAGTTTCCTGTTATGGATTTAACGACAGATCCTAATCCATTGATTAGTCCTCTTGCTTTCCTCTTCCTGGGGCATATTGCCTCTAATCTGTTCTTGATCATCTGTAATTTGTCTTGCAAAACCCTAACAAGGTCTCTGGTTTCCGAGTCTTCAATTACCTCCGTAAGTGTTCGTTCTAACTGTTCTATTGCCTCTTGATATTCTTGTAATTTTACCACGTGTACCAATGTTTTATGTGTTTGTATTATCCTTGCTTCGCCTAGATTTATTTGTGCTAGTGGTTCTTCCCCTAGCAATGGTCGGATCTCAAGTTTCCTTTCCGCTGCCGTGATCCTGGCCCACCTGTAATTATTGTTCGTTTGGTTTTGTTAGTCTCCTGATTTTTTCTTTATGGATTTTTTGTGGTTTAGTAGAAGTTAGTGTGAGGCCGTTGTCTCCCATCACCTTGTGCTTCGAAAAACGAGGAGTTAATTTATCCCTCCTGTTTTCCTTTCTAAATATTATGTCTCCTGGTTGTACTGTGACCGGGTTTTGTCTGTCTACATTCGCCGCCTCTATTCTTTTGTTCTTTTCTTGCTGAACCCTTTCCTTAATTTTTGGATAAAGCTCAGCTTGAAACGCATTAATCTTCTGTAAGTACTCGTGTTCGTTGTTAAAGGACACGGTATTCAGGAAGTTATGCGTTCTCCCCGTGAACAGCTCCTGCGGTGTTAGTTTCGTCGCTGAATGAATGGCATTATTATAAGTTATAAATGCCTCATCCAGGACTTCCTCATGTTTGCTTTCGAGTTTGTTTTTCTTCCTTGTCTCATTTATTAGCCTATATATTTCTGTAATCGTCGAGTGCAGTCTTTCGACCGTAGAATTGCTTGACGATTGCTGAAAGGATGTAGTGTGTAGCTCTAATTCGTATTGTCTACAAAAATCCTTGAGCAAGTTGGAAGTGAATTCCACTCCTTGGTCACAGACTATCTTCTTAGGCACTCCGAATAAGGCCATGAAGCTCTTTACTGCCTTAACGATATTTACGCTTTCTTTTGCTGGAATTGTTAATCTTCAAGCGTATCTCGAGAACTTGTCAATTATGGTTAGTACACTTTTCTTCTTTACAAAATACAAGTCAATGTGTACTATTTCCATAGGCCTCTCTGGTGTTTCTGTCAGACTGTATATTATCTTGTTTGGTCTCCTATCGTACTTCTGAGTCTGGCAACTGTCACAATTATTTATCGCTTGTGCAATTGCCTGTCTCATGTGTACGAAAAACACCTTCCTTTTGAGGTGAGATAACGTCTCTTCTATCCCCCTATGGTTGCTTTTCTCATGATATTCTTTAATAACCTGTTCTTGCTCGTTTTTCTCCGTTATTTCCGGCAATTAGACTGAACATCTTATTGCCCTATACAACTTACTGTAAGCAAAGTATTTGCAATAAACGTTTTGGATCACAATCACCAGATTTTCTGGGATCAATAGCGCCACCGTTCTTTTGGGTTTTAGGATTTCTTTTAACCTACGACCAATTGTTTCCTCATCAAAACAGTTTTCCGTCCAAGTTATTCTGAATTTATTCCTGAATGGAATTTGTTTATCTATTCTCCCTACTCTACCTTCCTGTATGACCACCTGAATGTTATACTCGTTTAGTGGTTTCTCTGATATTGGAAATCCCAACTGGAGATCTTCCCCCGCAGAGTGGATTGTCTCTCCATTGGTTGCCATCCATTGAGGCATCTTCCAACACATTGAGCTCCGGCTGAATTCTGCTCAGTGCGTCAGCCACCACATTCAGCGAACCCTTCTTGTATACAATTTCATAGTCGTACTCCAACATTTGGAGTCTCCATCTCACCAGCTTGGAATCGGGTTCCTTGACACTCATTAACCATGTTAATGGTCTATGGTCTGTGACTATCTTGAACTTTGTGCCAAATACATAATGCCTAAAATGCTTAATCGCCCAAATAATGGCGAGCATTTCTTTTTCTATTGTGGCATAATTTACTTCTGATTCTGACAGGGTTCTACTAGCGTATGCTATTGGTCTGTCCGTTCCCAAATTTCCTTGGGATAGGACGGCGCCAATAGCATAATTACTTGCATCTGTGGTGAGTATGAAAGGTTTAGCAAAGTCAGGAAACTGTAAGATTGGGTCATTGCACAGTAAGGTCCTGCATAGCTCAAATGCATCTCTATATTCCTGGTCTATCTGCACAGCCCTTTTTCCTTTCAACTGTCTTGTCAATGGCTTTGTTATAGCCTTATGAACTTCCTATAGTATCCTAACAGACCTAGGAACGACTTTATCTGCTTCCTAGTCTTGGGAATCTCGAACCTTTTTATCGCTTCGATCTTTCCTGGGTTCGGCCTGATTCCTTGCTGGGTTAATACGTGTCCTAAGTATTCCACTTCCTTTCTTAAAAATTCTGTCTTATCTAATTGCAACTTGAAGTTTGCCTCCGCAAGCTTCTTGAAAACTTTTTCTAAGTCCGTTACGTGTTCTTGCAGGGATGTCGAGTACACCATAATGTCATCCATATATATCAGACAACACTTCCCAAGTAACTCTCCGAAAATATTATTCATTAACCTTTGAAATGTTGCTGGGGCGTTATTTAGCCCGAACGGCATTCGGACATATTCGAAGTGACCCCCTTCTGCCGAGAAGGCAGTTTTTGGGATGTCTTCTTCCTTCACCTCGATCTGGTGGTATCCACTCGCCAGATCTAAAGTTGGGAAATATTTAGCCCTACCCAAGCTATCTAATACGTCATTGATTAATGGCATAGGGTATCTGTCTTTAATTACCTTCTCATTGAGTTTTCTATAGTCCCCCACCATTCTCCATTTCCTCTCTCCGGAGGCATCCTTTTTCTTGGGCACTAGCCACACCGGCGCACTCCAAGGAGAATGGCTATGTCTAATGATTTTCTGCTCTAACAGCTTTTCTAGTTGTCTTCTCACCTCCTGTCTTTCTTGGAATGCATACCAGTACGACCTTGCGTACACCGGTATGTCGTCATTCGTTCTAATTTGGTGCTTGACCGCATTAGTGAATGACAAATGGTCTCCTTCTTTATGGAATACTTTCGGATATTTCTTACAAATTCGTTGGAGCTCTTCAAGCTCCTCTCTATTCAAGTGTTCCGTTCTGATCTTATCGAATGGTATCCTCCTATTTTCATTGTCTGTCACCTCTATATTGTTGAGCTCGAAATGTTGGTCAGTTTCGAATTCAGCACCTTCCAACGGCTCCTCTAAAAATAATTCCTGGTCTTCCTCTGCATAGTTTGTTATTTCAACCAGGCTCCTTCCAGCCACTGCCCTATAAATTCCTTCTGAAATTATCAAATCCTCCTTTACTATTATTTTGTTTAACAAAAAGTCTCCATCGGGTACCTGTACCGGAATAGGAATGACTGTCTTTGTCCCTGCTTCTATTGAGTGGACCTCGCTGGGCCTATACTTAGCGAAATGTATCTGCAATTCTGTGTCTACCGTACGGAACCGACCTTTCTCAATATCGATCACGGCTTTCATTTGTTGTAGCAAATCTATACCTATTAAACCTTCAAAAAATTGGTGGAATTTGAAAAGTAATAACCTCATTTTCCTACTCCTCCGAATTCTCTGAACATTGGTACGTGTGCTTCTTGCAGAATAGTGTGGGACTGTGTAATTGTTTTAATGGCTATGGGGTCTTTCAGCTCCTTCACGTACTGCGATTGAGCTAATTCGGGACGAATGAAGGAGTAAGTAGATCCTGTATCAATTAGTAACTTTATTGTTTTTTGTGGAGTGATTTTGATCTTTACATATGGTAGGGTGGAGTGGCCCCTTCTCGCTCCTAAATATCCTGTTGGTTGTTCGAGGCTGATTGCGAAAAATTTGCATCATCCTCCTGAATATTATGTAACTGACCGCTTGTCGACGGTCTTGAATCGATCGTGTTATTCGACTGCCTTGAATTGTTCGAATTATATGACTGCCCGGAGAAGTTCGAATTCCTAGTCATTCTAGTCTGGCCACTGCCTACTGCGTCGCCAGCCGCTTGGATGGCTAGCTGGCCCTCTCTAGGCTTGTTGTTGTTATAATTATTGTTTCCATACCACTGTCTGCCTCGACTATTCTGTCCATAATTCCACTTATTATTCCTGTTTTGATAATTTCGGTATGGTCTTTGATAGGTGGAAGTTTCTCCTTGACTACTACTGTCTGTCCTGAATGGGTTCCCCATCATTGGATACGGAAATCCAAATCCTGGCCATCCATCCATATTTGGTACAGGAAACGGCATTGGGAACTGCGGTTGGGCATTATCTGCCCACCGGTATTGAGACCACATGCCAGTTTGCGACTCCGGCCCTGGATTGTCTTGTTTGTCCAGCTCCTGTTTCGGAATTACTTTACCCTCTTTGGTCTGGGTTTCGGTCGTTCCCTGGCCCTTTGCCTCTTCCTGTGCTTCTTGTAAGGTACCCAAATTTTTCTCTCTCCAAGCAATTTCGTATGCCTTGGCTATATTGGGCACCTCCATGTTTCTGATAGTTACCCCTATTGGGCCCTTCAAGGCTGAAACGAAAGCGCTTAACGCCATTTCTTCGTACCATTTAACCTTCGCGCTCCTCAACAAGATGCCCTGCTCATTGGATTTAACTAGGCTCACTAGGGCCTTCTTCAGGGTCATTACTTTCGTGTATAGGGTTTCCAACTCTAATTTCTTTTCCTTAATATGAGTCAACTCCATAATCAAATCCTGCTCGGATCTCTTATCTTTGAAATGAGTAATTAATATTTTCTTTATTTGATCCCAATTTAATTCCGACTCATCCAAGTCAAGGACTTTATCTGCTTGTCCTATGATCTTACTCCTTACCGCTCTAAGAGCGATTATTCCTATATTCGATCTTTCCTCCCCTTTTAAGTATGAGGCTCAGTACCTGTTCCACTGCTCCTATAAAACCGTCTAACTTTCCTGCCTCTCCTTCATACTTCGGAATTATTTCTACCAGGTCTATTACCTTGATAGCTTCTAACACGTTTGTTGTTGCCATTGTTGTAGGCCTTCCTTCTTCTGTCATTGGTTTATGGATTCGATTGCTTGTGCTTTTGCGTCTACTTCTAACTTGTTTTTGCTTCTCGCTTATGTCTGTGTTTGTTTCTTAATTAGTAGTGCTCTTAAATTGTATGTGTGTGTAATTGTGTACTTATTTTATCGTTTTAGTTATATAGGTTATCTTCTGTTTGTTGGTAGTGTGTCGTGGTTCAACGAGCTTCCGTGTGGTGTAATGGAGTTCTGGAATTAATTTAAAATGAGTACTTTTCTCTTAATCGATTTTTAAACAAATAAATATCAACAATGGGTCTCAAAATTGTATTATTTATTTCTTGTTATTGTTATTGTTTCCCTGTCTTCCTGTCGTCTAAACTCATTGAAATAACTACGATTGCTGTATATTTATTCTCTTTATTATTATTATTATCATTTTATTATTATTATTTTATTATTATTTTTTCTTCAAGTTACCCGACATGCTGAAGCTAGCCGATCGGCTGTGCGATACAACCTCACGACCAAATGCGGACAGACATTGCCTTTAGGGTATTTGTTTTGGCCATCCCCATGCTACGCGAGTACCCCGTTCTCTACAGTGTATCGCCTAATACCTGTGGATAGTCTCTTATATTGTTCTTGTTTACCAGTACATCACCTCATCCCCATGCTAAGCGGCCGCCTTGTGCATTACAGTGCGCCGCCCAATACATGTTAATGGGTCTATATAAACTTTTTATTTTAGTTGTTCCATCGAACTGGTACTTCCCTTGCTAAGCGGCCGCTCTGCTTCCGCAGTTTGCCGCCTAATACAAATGAAAGCCCAATCCGATAGTATTCATTATAAATCGACATTTCTTCATATTACTTTGCCCCCTTTCTCATGCTAAGCGGCCGCCTTGTGTAACACAGTGCGCCGCCTAATACATGTTAAAGGAGAAAATTTATTTATTTATTATTGTTTTCTATTTATAAGCTTGCTCCCGAACTCTAGTCTGCTAGTCTACATCCCACTGTGCCTGCACCGATCGAACCGCTCGACCCTCTTCTGTCTTGGCTTGAATTTGCCGCCAGCCGTTGCCAACTCGACCCAACCTGTCTGAACTCTCCCGGCTGTCATCACTCAAGAAAGAATACCACCGCTGTCGTAGCACGAACTGTCCGCAACATGTTTCATCCGCCCTTCGTTGGCGATCGAACGTTCGACCGAGCTGTTCGGTTCGAATCGAACCATCGACAACCACGACCGCCTGTCGCCACTTGTCGACGGCCGACCGTTCGATCGAACCGTTCGATCGAACCGTTCGACGCAACCTCGAACCGTTCGTGCCACACTCGAACCTTCCATTTAATTCGCGAAGACAAACACTATTTAATTTAATTAAAATTCTAATCTAACTCTTTGGTTATTAAACATTTCCACTTGTATCTTGGTCACTTATTTATTTTATTTTTCTCTGTGCTGTTGTGCAGCTTCGGTCTTTGCACTTGTCCTACACTCCCCTTTACATTTTTGTCTGCGTTTGGAATTACTGCCTTTATTTCCATTTTTCATAACTTGTTGCTTGCATATTTTTATTATTTCTTTCATTTGTTTATTTCCGTATACTCATTGTGTTTAGTTTTATTTTTTTTCTATTATATTCTTTTTCATTTCAGCTTTATATATTTCTCTTATACTCCATTTCACCCACTTCACTCTACTCACTCTCTTACATAATAATGCTAAACGTTATCCAGAACATCTGTCCTTCCTTCTGCTTCCTTTCGCCGTCTCGGATCCTTCCTGTGTCTTTGGTTAAATCCGTTCTTTGACGAAAGCTACCGTCTGCGCCAGTTATCAATAAGTAGGTTCCTTTGATGATTGTCTCCGACAAGATTTGGTTTCAAGTTAAACCCAGAATGAATGTCTTTATTTTATAATTCTTCGTTCAAACCTTATTGTTTACGTACAATGTGCTGACCTAGCGGAATGGATCTGTAATTGGACCGGATGCCTATCTGGGGCTTGGACTCAGCAGTGGTCGTTTGGTGGTGTTTGGTGGTGTTTGTTTGGTTGGCGACTTTGTTGCTAGCTGCTTGGCAAACGTAGGGGCTTAGGTGGGGGACCGCCGATGGAATGTGCTGAGGCGGTAACTAACGCGAAAGGGCTCATGCTGACTAAAATTAGATGAACATGGTGGCCAGTTGATAGGATAGTAGTTTCGCATTAGTCTAACAGGAACATTGAAAGTTAGGCCACTTACCAAATCTACAGAATCAATATCGCCTCTGATAAGAGTATTCATAAAAATAGTACCAAGCATAGTTCTACGGTTTACGAGACTAGGCAAATTAATGAATAGCAATCTACTCGAGTAAGAAGGCATCCTGACGTTTTGATCCCAGTTCAAACCACGTAAGGCAAAAAGAAGAAATTGTTCCTGTACGGACTCTATACGGTCAATGAGGACTCCAGACGGAAGAACAGTATTCTAAGTTAGGACGGACATGGGAGGTAAATAATAATTTGGCAGTGTATGGATCATCAAATTCTTTAGACCAACGCTCATAGCTTATTTACAGTAGAGGTTATGTTGGAGTCAAATTTAAGTTTAGGATCTAGGAGAACACCTAAATTGTTTACTGAGTAATTCAGTCCAGAGACATGTTCTGAAGAGAGTAAATTCAAAAGGTTGTACTGACACCATTCATGGAATCTATTAATAATAAAAGAAGAGAGTGTACAGAGTCAAAGGCTTTACTGAAATATATATAACGTCTGTATGCAATTTTTTGTTAAATCCATCTATTACAAAAGATGTCCATTCGAGTAGGTTAGTGGTGGTCGATCTTCGCTTAACAAAACCATGTTGACACGGAGGAGCACAAAGAAGAGCACAAATGTTGCAAATGAGAGGTAATAATGCGTTCAAATGTTTTAGGAATTGCAGACAAGACAGAGTGGAATAATAAAAGAATCTTTCCAGATAGTGGAAATGTATGTGTAGTGCAATTTTTTGTTAAATCCATCTATTACAAAAGATGTCCATTCGAGTAGGTTAGTGGTGGTCGATCTTCGCTTAACAAAACCATGTTGACACGGAGGAGCACAAAGAAGAGCACAAATGTTGCAAATGAGAGGTAATAATGCGTTCAAATGTTTTAGGAATTGCAGACAAGACAGAGTGGAATAATAAAAGAATCTTTCCAGATAGTGGAAATACAGATAATGAGATAGACAAATGAAAAAGTTTAAGAATGGGTTTACAAATAGTTCGGGCACAAAACTTAAGCACACACCCGGGAGTCCATCTGGCCTCGGAGAATAGGTTGGCGTTATAGTTTCTAAATCACTTAAGAGAGAACTTTCGGTAATTACAGGAGAAAAAAATACAATTTGCCCTGTTTAGGTGATTAGGGTAGCTAGAATTAGACCAAGAAACAGAACTATAAGTAGATTGGAAGAATTCAGCAAATAAATCAGCAATTTCGGGATCCGTAGATGCCTCAATAGAGTTTAATCGTACTGATGATGGCAATGCTGAAGAATTTCGCTTAGCATAAACAAAGTTATAAAACTGCCTCGGATCCTTTAAAAATTTAAATTTTCATCGGTTCAGATACATGGAATAGCAATGACTGTTAAGTACATTAAAATTAGTACGAGCCACACCATATCTTTAATATCAAAGCAATTATATAAATTTGTCCAGTTATATTGTGAAATCATGTTGTTGAGTTTATTAAAGTCACATTTACGAAAGCATCTACTTTTAGTTGGAGAAAGTAAAGGAAAGAGGGTATCAACGCAGGGAAGACGATTGTAAGTTCCAATGTGGGATGATACCGGTCTTCTGGCACAACTAGTGGGTCGATTCTAGATACCGTGACTTCAGACGGATCTAAAAAAAATTAAAGATCTAATTGTCTAATTGTCTTACGTATAAAGCTAACTTCCTATAATGATAACTCTAACAGACCGTCAACGAAGTCATGGGCAGATAAAGGGGTAGAGACAAGTGAGTCAGTGGAAGGGGACCAAGAAATGTCAGGGAGATTGAAATCACCCAAAACAATCAAAAGATCGCTTTGCTCATAAATTGTTAAGTCCAGGTGAAATATAAGAAGTTACATAAATAGAAAAATATTTTTAAAAAACTTTATCACCAACGAATTCTATATCATTGGGATTAAGAAAGTATATTTTCTCCGAGGTTAAAGTAGAGGTAACGGCAATCAGCACCTACAGAACTTCAGAGTCTGATGTCTCCGGTTTCAGCCAAGTCTCAGTAAAGGCCAGAATGTCTTCAGAAAAGGCAGAGGAGTCAGCATAAAGCTTAGGTAGCTTCATATTATGTCCCCTAACTTTTTAATAGGCCAAAATTAAACTGCTCAGTTTTTTGGCGCAGGTACTACCGTGGAAGGCCTATTATAAGTTCTCTGTCTGTTTGGAACAAATTCTTTAATGACCAATGGCCAACAAATTTTAGAATTTAGTACATTTAATACTTCAGGAGGAGCAAATATTTTAAATGAAGATATCCAACGAACATATGAAAATTTAAACTCCTCCACTGTGATGTTTTGAGATGGGAATTCCTGGTGTATAAATTCCAAATAATTCCAATAATTGCTTCCTATATGGAACAACCGAGAGTGATTATCGAGACCAGGGACTCCTATAAAGCTAACTTCACCTTTAGGCACAGAAAGCTGCGTAGTGTTTGACCCCTTACGCTGACTAGCAGAAACCGGGACTCCTCCAGGTCTTTTGGTATCGGTACTGCTGGCAGTGAAGCTTTAGATCCCCCAGCCCCAGAGGATGCCGACATAGCTGCCGTTACCGATCGAATAAAAAATATTTGAAGCTAAGATGGGATTTGGAACTGATGCCTTTACTTCAACAGATTTTAAAGGAGCGGTCTTTTTGCGTTTAGGTGACCCCACTGACATTTTTTTTATTATCAAGGTCGGCCTTAAACTCATTGAAATCAGCAACTACGCTCATAAGTTTATAAAACAGTTTCATAAAACGATCATTGGTCAGCGCCACATAGCCATCCAAATCACGGTCTTTTTCAACGCATGAGGCACAAGTCCACGAAAAACCAACACACGCAGATCAATATAGTCTTTTACTCTGCCAACAGGTTCAGTACATTTCGGATGTATGACTATGTTGCAGAGACGACAGTAACTAAAAACGTCATTAGGTGACGATCCAAGCTGACAATCTTTTTTGGAACAAAAGAGAGCCATTTTTTTAAGTATTTTAATTTAAGAAAAAAAAGTTATTTTTAAAACCAAAAATCAAAAGAGTTATAAATACCTCACTTATTTTGACACTGGGATCAAACAATAAAAATGTAGACACTCAAGAACACAAAAGTATAAGCGCGCGTAGAGACTGCGAGAGCGAGAGAGCGCGAAAGAGTGGCTATCGACTGAGCGTGGCTGCAAAACACAAACAAAATATACACGACAGCAGTTCAAACGACAAGAAACGGGAGAGAGATTACAGAAAGTTATGGGAAAGATCAACAAAAGCTTTTGAAACAGCTGCACCACAGCGTACAGAAGTTACCATAACAAAATGGAAAGGCTAAAGACAGAGTTAGGTTTTGTTAAAATTGCTAAAATAAAATAGACAATTCAACATAAAGAGACGATTTAAAACACAAGCACGGCTGGATATGTTGGACTAAGTAACCAAGCAAGGCACCACTATAAACCGGTCACAAGCGACGCTAAATCGGCTATGATTATTATAAAAAAAATATTTTGATGAGAAAAGGCGCAAAAAGTTCGGTATTTGTGGAAAATAGCTAGAAAAGTTTGGGATCAATAAATCCTGAACACGCCGACGAAGAAATATCCACAATAAAAAAATAAAAAGTTTGGGATCAAAATGCCCTGAACATGCCGACGTATAAATCCGCCAAAAAAATTAAATAGTTTGGAATCAACAAATCCTGAACACGCTGACTAACAAATATCCGACAACCAAAAATTATATAGTTTGGGATCAACGAATCCTGAGCACGCCGACGATGAAATTTCCGTCAACAAAAAATTTAATTGCTTAGGATTGATAATTCCTAATTACCCCGACGTCGATTCATCCGTCAACAAAAGTAAAAAATATTGGAACTTAAGAGTTCAAGCGAAACAAAATGAACAATATTAATATGTAAAGTACTAATCGAATAAAAGTTCTGGAAAAGAAAATAATTGACATAGACGAAGAGGAATACTCAAAAATAAATTTACAAATTCCATTTCGAACCGATATTCGAAGTGAAACAAATACCGACTATGACAGGACAATTTATGGTAACCAATATCTCTATTCCTTATCAGTTTCAGATTTCGTTAATAATGAAATCAATAGAATGCTTAAGGACAACATTACAAGACCTTATAATTCACCAGTGCTAGTTGTACCCAAAAACGGTCAAAATAAAATGGCAGTCCTAAACATAGACTGGTAATAGATTACAAAAAACTAACCGAAAACACTATACTGAACAGGCTAAATACTTCTCAGCAATCGATTTGGAATCAGGATTCCACAAAATTTTAATGAAAGATTCATATATTGAAAAAACAGCATTTTCTATTAATAATAAAAACTTGGAGTTTTGACGAATGCCTTTTGGGTTAACAAACGCACCCAGAATTTTTCAAAGAGCCATGGATATTATAAGGGAACAAGTGGGAAAAACGTGGCATTTTTATATTGATGATATAATTATGTTTCAAACACAATTGAGTATTATATTATATTATACTTTAGTATTTTACAAAGAATTTGAAAATTTCACTAAAAAACTCAAATTCTTTAAATTAGAAACCGCATTTCTAGGTTACATTGTTTTTCATAACGTAATTAAAACAGATGCTGAAAAATTGAAACAATTGCAAAATATCCGATTCCACGAAATATTAGAGAGCTTCGAAGTTTTCTAGGCCTAACGTGGTACCACAGTAAATTTGTCCGCGACTATGCAAAAAATTGATAAAGCCATTAACAAAATATCTAGGAGGGGAAAACGGAAAGGTTTCTAAAAGAATGTATACAAAAATTTTAATTCAGTTTGACAAATCAGCTGTACAAGCTTTTAACGAGCACAGGTTGAATTAGTTCAGCCAGATTATAGTAAAAAGAATCGGTTTAACAACAGACGGTGGGTTTGTATGAACCTTTTTTTGATTTTAGTGTCCTGCAAACCTTATGAGTGTATTAAGTAGCTCGAGATGCCCATAACTATGCAACAGTATCTTGATGACAAAAAATTCTTATAAAATATTTTTTTTTAATTAAAAGGGAAGCATTTAGAAGTTTGTCATCAACAAAAACTTTTTGTAATAAATACATTTTTAAAGCACGATCAATTTGATGTAATGCTATTATCATACCTCATATATGAGTATAATACCAAAAGTAAATGGAACTCTCATTTTATAATTGGTTTTGAAGACAAGAATGAAACTAATTTCAGCAAGCCGAAGTTTCTATACCCTTGCATGTCGATCCCGTGGGAGCATTGTAGGTCAAGAGCTTTTTTTTTAGAAAACTAAAAACTAATTACAGAAATATTAAGACAACGTCCCGTTTCAATTTAATTCCGCATATGTTTGCCGAAAACGAAATATAACGGTCTTTGTATTATTTTGACATTAATTATCCGATCGTTCCTATGGCAGCTATATGATATTGTAGTCCGATATTTTTTTAACTTTATTAGAAATTCTGAAATATCAAAATATGAAATATGAAATATGTTAAATACACCAAAGTTATAGTTTCCTAACATTTTTAGAACATGATTTTGATCGTTCCGATAAGAGGTATAAAATAAAGTCATCCTATTCTTTTAAGAGTTTTATTCGAAATTCGGAAATATTAAAAGAATGAAATTCTTTAGAGTTCAAGTTAATATGTTAAAAAAAACAAAGATATAATTTTTTAACATTTTTATACCCGTTACTCATAGAGTAAAAGGGAATTGTTGAGTTGTTGGCTGCGAATACCCTTTTGATAGCGCCCAAACAAATACACGACTTTAATGTTCAATGATTTACTTTATTTTCACTAATTGGTGCGCTTTAAAACGTCGGCTCCGAATATCAGCAGAGAACTGGCGCTCGCTTTGCATGGCTGTACGTCGCGGCATCTCATACGCCAAAGCTCCGCAGGTAACGGTTCTGTTATAAAGCTGATTTGGAGAAGGAATTAGAGCTGCAAAAAAATCGATGGAACCATCGATATTATCGATGGTTGGCCGCCGGTGACCGACTTCGATATTTTTCAGACTATCACGATAGTTTATCAAAAAATTCCCATCACTTGGACTTCGAACTAATAAGAAGGTACGCACATTTTGCATACGGAAAATGTAATATATACTAATTTTGTCTCGTTTTCGACAGATATATTCAAATTCTGGTGGTTCCGGTGTTGTGGTTCCTTAAAAATGGATGGCGGTGCAAAAAGTAAGTGGATAGCAAAGATATAAAGAGCTTAAAGCGGGCCTAACAATCTCTAATCGACGGGCGTCACTGAAGCCAAAAACCGAAAACAAACTGTTATTTGTTAACGAAAATTGATTTTTAACCAAAGAAATGTGATTTTATTTCTCCTTCCAAATATGTGTTAAAAATATTTTCACTTGAATTTTAACTAATTGCGTTTTTAATTGTCAATAATTGAAAATGAAAATTTCCATAATTGCTCTACTTTCATAAAATATTTTTTTAAAGGAATACCCCTATTATATTGCTTTTACATGAATACCCTTAATGCTTATATATGAGCGATACTTTAGCGATAGTATCGAGGCTTAGTCCGCAAACTATCAAAACTATCGATGGGGCTACCATCGATGTTTTTGAAGCTCTAGAAGGAATACGCTTTAATTGGGCTTATTGGTTTTAGGCAAGATTTAGGCGGCAACATTCTCCCCCCGGTAAACTACTCTCTTCGTGGGGGTGTTTACCCTCACCAGTGCCGACGTCCAGCACAGCGATCTTGGCTACGGGCATTCGAAGCATTTTCCGTTCCATACCTGCCTAACCTGGCCGGCCTTTGCTAAGGTTGTGTCCTCGATGATGCCTTTGGGCCAACTGTTTCGTGGTAGGCTCTCGTCCATGATAAGGACGACGTCGCCGATGGTTTTGGGTGGTCGCTTCATAAACCATTTCCCTCTTCGAGCTAGATCTGGGACGAATTCACGGACCCAGCGTCTCCAGAAATTATCAGCGAATAGTTCGGTAGACTGCCACATATGCCGCACGTTGTTGTTGTGGCCACTCGATGATCCCAGTAGGAGGTGATTCGGCGTTAAGGCATCGTCGTCTCTTGAATCGAGTGACACGAACGTTAATGGACGTGCATTGAAGATGAATTCCAACTCGCATAGAGCACTTCGAAGTCCCTCACCCGTGAATTTTATCGAGGTGGCCATTGGATTTGATCAAACGCAACTCCCAACATCTTCGTAGTCGATTATTAGGCTCACTTCACAGATGAATTGTTCGGCGGCCTTGAAGTTAGTCCCGTTGTCCGAGTAAATTTCCCGGGGTGATCCTCTCCGGTTTGTAAAGTTGCGAATAACCATATCACTCGAGGCCGTATCAAGGGAACTTGCCAGCTCCAAATGGACTACTTGAACGGTAAGGCAGGTAAATATGACTCCCCAACGCTTCTCCCTGCGGCGTCCGGCTGTGACCAGCATCGGGACGAAATAGTCAATACCCACGTATGTAAACGGGCGTTGAAATGACATCTGGTCTGGCGATCTCTAGCCTCACGTTCTTGTAGAGGACTCTCAATCGTGGAATATAGAAGGTTTATGCACGCCTGTGTGCGCAGGGCAGTACGATTTGTTGTTGGCTACTTAGGTTTTCCGCTCGTCCGCAAATCCGGAGAAGCTTGTTGTGCTCTAGAAAAATGTTCGAACTTATTAGTTTGGACTTGCGGTGGATATATTAACCTTGATCCAAGCATTGGATCTCCGACCCGAACTCGGAAGCCTGTCATAGCGCTATAGGATGATTTGCCTGCGCGTTGCACTAAATGGCAGGATACGCTTCTTGACAAGGATTCCTTGCGCACCTTAGCTCGCAGCCGCTCCAAGTAAAGTAAGAAAACTGCAAGAGCACGATACAATCTACGGCAGACTGAGAAATAATCTTCGTTTAGGAGGGGTCAAAGAGTTTCAGTGTGAATTGCTAGCAGTCCTTGACGTATTTCCTCTCGCGTTGTGCCGATTTCGCATGAGTTTGGCCGCTGAGATGGCTGAGGCAACAGAAATTCCGGGCCGATGAGCCATGTGTTGTTCTTAAGACTGGTAGATTTCGTTGCAAGATCCGCGGTATTGACGTGGGTAGGTACCCACCGCCATTGATTCACGATGGTTTGTTCCAGGACTTCACCAACTCCATGCATAACATACTGCTGAAATTTCCATGGGTCCATACAAGTAGTATGGAAACGCGGATTCTGGGACAATTAGCATATTAATGGCCCCCGCCCATCCACCCACATTAACGTATGCGGGTTCTGGGACAATTAGCATAATCCAATGAATTAACTGATTTTAATGGGCTTTGAAGTCATAAAAATGTCACGATCATGTCTATGAAGAGTAAAATTAATTGCCACCACATCCCCATGTGACAATATTGATCATGTATCCTTCCTCTCATTATGTTCAATTAATAGTCAGGTGAGAAAGGTTCACGTGAGAAAGGTCGCACACCCATAGCATCCAAAGGTTAATACCTCAGAGGAGATTGCCCCCATCGCCCCCACATCCCCATGTGACAATATTGATAATGTATCCTTCCCCTCATTATGTGCAATTAAAAGTCATGTGAGAAAGGTGCACGTGAGAAAGGTCGCACAACCATAGTATCCAAAGGTTGTTATCTTAGAGGAACATATCCGATCATGTTGGGGAAAGGTGTGATCACGTACCCATTTGCCTCATTATCACAGGTGTTGCTGTGCACGTGTGAAAGGTCGCACACCCAAAGTATTCAAAGATGGTTATCTTAGAGGAACATGTCCGATCATGTTGGGGAATAATGTTTCCTATGATTGTAAAACTAATTAAGAAATCTAAAGAACCCCAATAAAATAAATCTCACAAGTTTATGATTCTCAGATGTGGAATATTTTCAAATACACATTTTTGTTCCCGCCCCAGAACGTTTAACTGGTAAATTGTGTAAGATTCTGTCCTTTCCACAAATGGGTCATAAACATGTCATAAAACGGATTCAAGCAAGAGCTACCCGAACATGCGCACCTGTCAATTACCTGACCGCAGTAAAAGGGACACATGCACAACCCAGAAGGCGCACGCTCATTGACAAGATCATGGGCCTCACGCCAACGACCTCACGGCTGACTGCTAGCTCTAATACGTCCCATAATAGGGGTTGAAATCACGACCGCGCAACAACTCGCAAGTAGCCGACATATCTCAGTCAAGGAAATATTTTCCATTCTCCATCCCTGTAAATTTAACTCGAAATAAAAAGTCAGAAGTGTATTTTGTAGCATATTAATACATTTATTCATTTATTTTGGTATTGTGAACATTTTTATTATATATAGAAATTAATTTTCTGCTTTGATTCCGGCGATTTGCATAGAAGAAGCAGGCGCACGTTTCCGACGTCATTTCTGGATTACAAAATGTAAAGTGTTCACCATAATTCGTAGTTTTGAGATCATGTCCACCTCGATTCATGAACATAGTTTTTGTGTTTAGAAGGTATTGAAAATGCTGACCAATTATCTGTCCTTTAAATTGTTCAATGAATTGGTCAATTTCATTTTGTTAATTTTATTTTCTTGTAGGTCCTTACACATCTAGACTCAACTTTAAAATGATGTATAAAAATTATTTTATTGTGTTGGAGCTACTTTTAAAAAATGTCATAATAATGTATGCATTGTTAAGAGCACAAACCCCGCCCTTAAGGTGTGTTTCACAATAGGGAAACCGGTTTCATTTAAACCTGTTTAATGACGGACAGCCCATTTCCTCAATATTAATGAGCTGACGACTCACAAAAAACTTCTGTAGAAACCGTTTCTTTCCCACGCCTTTACGAATAATTTGTTTTCCGCTTGTAATTGTCCTTAGATTCTTTCGAGTTTCTGAAAAACTGTTTTCGCCATCGCTCCACCAAATTTTGTGATGTGTATTGGTTAACCAAATTGAAGTCTTTCGAGATTTTGTATTTAGCAAAGTAAAATCATATGGTGGTTCTATTAAAAAACTATTATTCAAGTTAGAAACAGTATCTTTCAACATTTTTCTAATGTTAAACAACTCGTTGTACTATTCCGTTTAATAGGTTATATTCAACTAAACGGTTATGTATGAGGAGACAGTAAGCTTGGGTATTTTCATGACTTGGTGTCTGTACGCCGGGGGGTAGCGGGGTACCGTGGTGGCGCTGGTGGAATGGCGTGGGAGGCGACGGCGGGAAAACTGGCGGCGTCGGCGGGCTGCTTCGCTGGGCTTAGGTGGCTTGCTGCTGGTGCGTTTGCTGCTGGTGCTGCGGAAGCTGTAGGGGAGAAACCACTCGAACGCGTATTGCTCCTTAATCGAAAATAAATGCTCGAGAAAAAGTTAACTTTGAAAGTAGGCGGGGGCACGACCGCGGTTTATTTCAGTTGAAACTCCAGAATCGAACTAATTTAGTCTCTGCGCTTCAAAGCGCAGCGGAGACTTCATAGAGGGAGCTAGGAACAGCGCAGGAGAGCGGGAGCGCGAGAGAGCGGGAGAGCGGGAGAGCGGTAGAGCGGTGCAGCTGGATAGCGGGGCCAGTCCAGATTCGCCGGACAGTGGGCCTGAACATTCCGCCCCCCTTGCAATCGCTAGCGTTGGAGCCGGACTTTTTCCGGGAAACAAGTTCGTGCATGTGGAGCAGCGTGTGACCGCTACGACACCGCTACGACAGCTCCCAGTGGAGTGCTCGTGTGCGAGACAGTTCGCGCAGTACTTGTTAATGAGAACTGCCCGCAGCCGCTTCTCTGCGCTCACCTTTAGGAACCTCTGACACTTCCGAAGAGGATGGATTCCGCGGCAGACTCGGCATCGGTAGGACTGAGTACCTCTAGTACGTCTGCTATCCAAAGCCTGAGCGCTACGTGGACGGGGAGCCATTTTCCTGTTTAGAGTGTGGATAAGGAAAAAACAAACAGGGCTGATTAACAATGACGTGGATAATGGCTACGGACTAAGGTGTGTAAGAAACGCGGCTCATTACGAGGTAGTTTTGGACGGCTCTCTTGGAAGAAGAACCACCTTGGTCACTGGACGTTTGACAATGCCGCGTGTCGTACGAATGTCAACTACGCGGACATTGCCATCGGCTCCCGGAAAAACGGAGTCTATTCTTCCGAGTCGCCACTCATTTGAGGGCAAATTGTCATCCTTAATGACGACCAGATCGCCAACACGCAGATTTTCTGTGGGGACTTGCCACTTGTTGCGCTTGTGGAGCTCCTTAAGGTACTCATCCTTCCATCGAGTGCGGAATTGGTGATGGAGAGACTTTAAGTGCTGCCACCGGTTCAGAATGGACTTGGATTCGCCCTTTACTTCAGGTTCCACTATGGATAGAAGAGGTCCACCAACAAGAAAGTGCCCTGGTGTCAACGCTAAGAGATCAGTTGGATCCTCGGACATGGGAGATAGCGGTCTGGAATTCAGACAAGCTTCGATTCTCGCTAGGAGGGTGGACAGCTCTTCAAAGGTGTACTTCCGTGTAGCGGTGGACTTGTAAAACAAGGTCTTGAAGCTCTTGACATCAGCTTCCCATAGGCCTCCCATATGGGGTGCCCCAGGAGGAATGAATTGCCAGGTGAGCTGCTGATGACTATACGCATCGTTCACAGACTCCTTAACGGCTTGCAGGAAGTCTCGGGAAAGCACGGTGGAGGCGCCGACGAAGGTCTTTCCATTGTCGGATTGGACTTGGCGAGGACACCCTCTTCTAGAGACGAAACGAGCGAAAGCGGCAAGAAACTTTTCAGTCGTTAAGTCGGATGTAGGCTCTAGATGGATGGCCTTTGTAGAAAAACAAACGAAAACCAACACATTCCCTTTCGTAATGAGACAAGCTCTTCCGGTATAATTTTTTATATCACACGGGCCGGCGTAGTCCATCCCTGTGTACGTGAACGGACGGGAAAAAGACACTCGCTCTTTCGGAAAACTTCCCATCATCTGGACTTGCAATCTCTTTTTGTGGATAACGCAGACCTTGCAGGAGTTAACCACTGCCTTCACCCAGTTCTTTATTCTCGGAACCCAGTATCTGGACCGAGTGAGACGCACCACTAACTGGTTGCCACCATGTAACGTAATGAGATGCGTGAATTTGACCAGAAGCCGCGAGAGTGCACATTCGTACGGCAGGATTATCGGATGTCGTTCATCATACCGCAAATTGTCGGAGGCCGTTACGCGGCCGCATGCCCTGATTACCCCTTTCTTATCTAGAAAGGGGTTCAGGGAGAGAATCGAACTCGCCGCGGGCACAGGGCGCTTCTGACTCAAGCAGCGGTATTCTTCAGGAAAATACCTGCGCTGAGTGCAAATTGTCATGAGCTCTTCCGCGGCGGCAACGTCCTGGGCTTCTAGACGGACCCCGAAAGGCGGTGATTGTCTTCGACATCGTTGGACAAATCGATGGACATACGCGAGGACCCGCAAAGCTCTATCTAACTTGGAAAAGCGATCTAGGAAATCTTCTGACGGCATAAACTCCACATGGACTTTAACGGCACGCTTTTCGATCTCAGTCACCTGCAGGTCGGTTCCCTGGCTGGGCCAATGATCGCGTGGACGTTGCAGCCAAGTGGGTCCATGCCACCAAAGCGGGTTATCCACCAGCTCTTGAAGGGGAACTCCTCGACTAGCCAAATCAGCTGGATTATGTTCGGATTGAACGTGCGAGCAATTGGCCGCCTCAGTGGACTCGGTGATCTTCGTCACCCTGTTGGCAACGAACGTAGTCCAATGGCACGCTGGTTTTGCTAACCATGCTAGCACAATCGTGGAATCGGTCCAACAATGGAATTTTGAGGTCAGCCTCGGCATATTTGGAAGAATGGCTTCGGCCATCTCGGACAAAAGCCTGGGAAGGGACACCGTTTTGACTGACGCCACACGCGTCTTGGCCGTGAGCAAGTGCACCATCGTCTTATGGCCCACTTCTACGCGCACATAGACCGCAGCACCGTATGCCTTTTGCGAGGCGTCACAGAATCCGTGATGCTCTACGCGGAACTCTGGACGAAAGGAAACCCATCTGGGTATTCTGACCTGGTCTAGGACCGAATAGCTCTGGAGAAAGCTGTTCCACCTTTGGCACAGCTCAATTGGAAGTTTATCGTCCCAGCCTAGATCCTGAAGCCAAATCTCTTGCATAAAGATTTTGGCACACACAACAAATGGAGCGAGCCAGCCTGCTGGATCAAACAGCTTGGCAATTTGGGAAAGGACTTGGCGTTTCGTGTGGGAGATTTCCGTTGCTAAATCTGGTGGGACGAAAAAGAACTCATCGGACGTCGCCTTCCATCGTACGCCGAGAGTTTTGGCTGTGCTCTCAGTGTCGATTTCGAGGAAGTCGGTTGTCAGAAGATGATCGCTTTGGATATGAGCTAATATTTCTTTGTTGTTGGAGGTCAATTTTCTCAATGGAAACCCCGCGGAATCTAGAGCACTTTGTAGCTCGCGAACAATGGACTTAGCGTCCTCGGCGGAGTCAGCTCCCGAAAGGACATCGTCTACATACATATGATTTCGAATGACGTTGCTCGCTCTTGGATGGCTGAGCTGCACGTCAGTTGCCAGCTGTTGCAGGACGCGAATGGCCAGGGATGGCGCGCAATTGACTCCAAAAGTTACCGTCTGTAATTCGAAATCTCGAATGTGCCCCTCGCTGTTGCGGAATAAGATGAGCTGGAACGGGAAATGCTTCGGATCTACCCATATCTGCCGATACATTTTCTCGATATCAGCACTGTAGACGTATCGGAAATATCGCCACTTCAGGATCTGGATAGTAAGATCGGACTGTAAGACTGGGCCAGCATGAAGGATATCATTTAAACTGACCCCATTCTCTGAAGGGCTGGAGGCATTGAAAACCACACGTAACTTAGTGGTTGTACTTTTCGGCTTGAGCACGGCATGATGCGGAAGGTAATAACTGGCAGAACTATGGGTAGGACGGACTTCTTTCATGTGATTGAGGTCGAGATACTCTTGAATCATGGAGTTGTATTTGGCTTTCAGATGACAGTCCCTCTTTCGGCGTTGCTCGGTTCTTAGGAACTGCGACAACGCGGAGGATCTGGAGTGACCGAGGGCGGATTTTACGTTTTGAGGATCACGAAACGGAAGACTTACGACATACCTGCCGTTATCGTCTCTCGTAGTCGTTCGGAGAAAATTTTCCTCACATTTCAAATCGGAAGATTTTTTCACTTTTACCGGCAGATCCACCACCGAGCCTATCCAGGGACGTGTTAACCGTATTCGTGTGGAAAAAACGGAAATCTGATTTTCCCTTGGAGCAGGAACGGGTCCTGTTAGGATCCACCCGAAAATGGTTTCTTGACCGAGGAGAGAGCCACAAATATTCGGCCGGGTGCCGCTTAGGAGAATGGATGGCAGTACGTCGGCCCCGACCATAATATCTATCTGTGCGCTCTCGTAGAACTTTGGATCCGCTAGTGGCAGTTCGGGAAGATCCCGTAGAAACTGTTGCGGAATCGGACAAGATGGGAGGTTTCCAGCTAATTGAGGAAGAACATAGGCCGTCGTGCTTACTTGCAGGCCAGGCCTGGTCGGAGAACGGATGGTAAACTGACAGAGCTTTTTGGATTCAGCGGATACTGTCTGGTTTAAGCCTGATACTTGGGCTCGGATTACCTGGTGAGGCAACTTAATTAGTTTGAACAGCCGCTCAGAAATAAAGGTTGCCTCTGATCCTGAATCTATCAAGGCACGAGCTTTAAAATTCGACCCCAGGTGACATATGTCAATTATGGCGGTGCCCAGCAAGACGGATCTATACCCCGTCGCGAAGTAATTTTGGACTGTAGAGTCCGTGGACCGGGAAGCGGTGGCAACTGGTGTACTTGGTCTTGATCTGGGTCTTGGGGCGGGATTCGAAGGCGATTGGGAGGAGTTGCCTCTGTGTAGTAAGGTGTGATGGCGGCCGCGGCACGTAAAGCAGCTATGAGTGCTTTCACAATCACGCAGCTGATGCCCTCGTGCGAAGCAGTTCAGACACAGCTGCTTCCTCTTTATATATGCCGACCGCTCGTCGACCGTCATCTGGAGGAACCGTGCACATGTGCGGACAGGATGGTTTTCCTTCTTACAAAGGTCACATCCTTTTGGCTTGGGTGCTACCCTTGTCTCGTAAGAATTTATTCTTCGAGGCGCTGCAGTGGGGGCGGATGTTTTTGGCAGAGATTGACTCGAGCCTGACGGCCGTACGTCGTCTATGGCTTCTAAGGTCCGGTGACGCTCCGTAAGGAAGGCGTTCAGTTCCTGCCACGTCGGAATCTCTGCCTTATTGTGCAGGGACTGTTCCCACAAGGATAGCGTGAGCTTAGGAAGTTTGGAGGAGCACATGTATACTAGGAGACAATCCCAATTTTCGGTTTCAATTCCGGACATTTCTAAAGCCGTAAGGCAACCCTGGATGGTACGTTGAAGTTCACGGATAGCTGACCCAGATTCCGGATTAACGGACTGCACATTGAAAATTATTTTTAATTGGCTATTTACTAACAACCGCTTGTTTTCGAAACGCTCAGTTAGGTTAGCCCAAGCTGAGCGAAAGCCGTCGTTAGTAAGGGGGGAGTTCGACACTATCGTGTGTGCATCGCCGCTTGTTTTGGCATTTAGGTGAAACAATTTTTCGACTGGCGTCAGCCTTGGATTGATTGGAAATGGCCGTAAACAGATCCCTAAAGGTCGGCCACCGCAGATAATCTCCGGTGAAAACCACGGAGGCAGCCGACATGCAGAGGAAATATAATTCTGGGTAGGAATAGCTTGAACTTGGGGTGCCTGGGCTATCATATCCGCGATCTGAGCCCCACATCTCTCGTAAACGGAATAGCAGTAGCCGTATTTAGCCTTGAGAACTGGCAAACTATCAGCTGCACTGTCTCCGGCTGCTGCTATGCACCCGGTGCATTCATCGTATTCTGCCTTGATGCGATCCCATAACGCGCGTATTTCTTCGCGGCGGATGTTCAGCATGGACAGAGTAGGAGGGATCGGCGAAGGAGTGTTTGCTCTGGATTCAAACTCACTCAGCCGATCTGAGACCTCAGTAAATTTGCTTAGAGCGATTTGGGAAGGTGTTAGTGCCATTTTGACGTTTGCACGGGTGGCCCTTTTCCGGGGCGACGAGGTCTTGGCGGTTAGTTCAGGTGTGGGCGGATCTACGGATATGCCTGGGACTACGGCAGGTGGAATAGACAACTTGTTGTTATCACTTCCAACGGACATTTAAAGGAAATGACCTTTTTTTTTTTTTTTGGGTAGAATCTGCTCGCCTTTGTTTATGTCGGATAAATAGGAAACCTGGCCCACTTTTGGAACAGTGGAACGAGGTAACGACAAAAAAGTAGTGGATCGGAGAAATAGAAATTGGAAGCAAGTACCGACTTGGTTACTTTGCGGAATTAAACCCAATGATACGGATTAGGAACGGTGAGAAAGGAGTTCGAATATCACCCGTTGAGAAGTAATACTATAATATTTAACCCTTTTGGTATATGTATTTTGGTTGGGATCAAGTTTGGTATATATTTGCTGGTACTTTTTGCGTTTGGATAAATTGAGGGGGAAAAATACCAACTATGTGTTAATATATAGTCCCCGGTGGAGTAATTGTAATATTTCGCCTTTATTTAAACTTCTGAATGAAGAAAAAATACCAAATTATGCCAATAAGTTGTTGGCCGGAGGATGCGATCGGTTGATTACTTACTATTGGAGTATTGCTTTAATTTAATTTAATATTCCGAGGGAAAAATAATAAAAATATACCAAAAAAATTGGTGGACGGAGGATGCTATGCAAATTAAATTCGTCGTTAGTAGATGATTTAAAAAAATTTATTTTTTATTTTTAAAACTCGGGTGATAAACCTTTATTCTTAAACACATGAATACAAGACAGTTTTTAAATTCTGTGAACCGATCGCGGTCTCGGATAATATAGGACTGACTCTTAATTCTAAAAAATTATCCAATGAACCTCGGCCAGAAGCTTTCCTTTTCTTAAGCTTCCAGAACTTTAATTTTTGTTTAAAATAAAAGCTTATGCTGAAACTGTCGCATCTCGTTGTGAAATGAAATTATGCTGACCGATGCAATTTGATTGAAAATCGGAACGCAATATGTTCTGAACTTAGAACGCAATACTGTGGGCTTTGAACGGAAAAGTTTGGGCTTCGAACGGAAGCTTGTGTTTACTTTACGATTGGTTTATTTATCTTAGCAGGACGGTCAAGCGCGGCCGTCGAAGTGAATGGCAAAGGCAAAGGCAGAATCTTAAACAAAGGCAAAGGCAATGTCGCTGAAGGCAAGGGTAACATAGCTGAGATTGAATTCAAAAATTTGTTTATAAATTCCATAAGTGGAACTGTTTCATGGGTTGGATAACTCTCCCCCTTCTAAAATGGATCGTCCCGATTCAATATGAAATTCATTTAATTGATCTCTTAATTCTGTTAAAAAATTTTCTTGGTTAATAGGTTTTTCTGGTTCTGGCCGTTGTTTTTTGGTTACAAATAATATGACATTTTTGTATTTTATAATAAGTAATAAAATCAAATATATAATGATTAAAATTAATAATATAAATTTAAGTGATATTTTGGTATTATTAATTTTAATGAAAGGATTTAAAATGTTTATATTATCTAAAGAAAGTTCTGAGTTATTTGATAATATGTAATCGGATATTTCATAATTTTTGAAGTGGTTCGTAGTTAAGTAGTTAAGAATTTTGTTTTCCAAATTGGTATAAGAAATATTATTAATTTCGGTTGTACCATTAAATGTTATCAAAAATGAACCGTTTAAATGAGAGTTGTTCACAATATTGTTACCATTTATAAGAATGGCACCATCTTGTATGATGTCTATTTTTATACCCGTTACTCGTAGAGTAAAAGGGTATACTAGATTCGTCGGAAAGTATGTAACAGGCAGAAGGAAGCGTTTCCGACCCCATAAAGTATATATATTCTTGATCAGGATCACTAGCCGAGTCGATCTAGCCATGTCCGTCTGTCCGTCTGTCCGTCTGTCCGGATGAACGCTGAGATCTCGGAAACTATGAGAGCTAGGCTATTGAGATTTGGCGAGCAGATTCCTGAGCTTCTTACGCAGCGCAAGTTTGTTTCAGTAGAGTGCCACGCCCACTCTAGCGCCCACAAACCGCCCAAAACTGTGGCTCCTACAGTTTTGATGTTAGATAGAAAATTTTAACTGAAATGTATTAGTCTTGTCCATACCTATCGATTGACCCAAAAATTTTTCTACGCCCACTCTAACGCCCACAAACCTCCCAAGAAAAAAAGCTATGACGTCAGAGCCAGACAGTGCGAAATGTTTTTACGCGTGTATGTGTGTGTATGTAAATAGTTGCCGGCCGAACTTAGCGGCAAAGAGAAAAGCACTGCCGGCGCTCAGAGAGAGCAAAGTGCGCGGCTAACCTATTCTATTGAACAATGAATTTGTCACGCCTACCCTAACGCACACAACGCTTAAATCTGTCTTCCGCCGGTAGGTGGCGCATTTAAATCTCGCTTTGCTGCTTGCATATCTCCATTTCCCTTTGGTCGCTTAAGCTGAGTAACGGGTATCTGATAGTCGAGGTACTCGACTATAGCGTTCTCCCTTGTTTTATTTTTCTCTCTTATTTTTTTACAAGTGGATTTCTCGCCATTTAATAAGCGGGTAAAACAAGTTTTTTCATTATTTAAAGTGCAATAATTATTAAAAAGTTCGTTCTTAAAGTTAGACATTTCATAAAACATATTTGCGCATTTTGCGACTTGATTGCTTAATACTAGTTTCCCATCGATTTGGGAAATCGCTCTAGCGTAATATATTTCGCATCTGTTTTTTATTATTCGGTATTTTATATAAATTATTACAAGTTCTTTATGCAGTGCGATTTTAAAAACAGAGATGTCCATTAAGTCAGCGATAATTACTGGTTTTTGTTCATGTTTTAATATTTCCATGATGTCATCATTGTTTAATATTTTGGTATTAAAAACGTCAATTTTTGCTAGTGTGATTGTGTCAATTAAATTTTGCAGATCAAATGTTAATAATCGTAAGCGATGTTTTCGCAGTGGTAAATCTTGATCAATAAAAACATTTTTAAAATCATCAGAAAGAGATTCTATTTCTTTAAACAGTTTGGAATTGATAATAAATTGTTTATTATTATTTTCAATTCATTCATCGATTTTATTCTGTATTTTAATAAAATCATCATGATCCGGAGTTCCAGCTAACCATTTCTACACAGTGCCTATCTCATTTATCCCCCTTTTTGACCTAGTTGATATTAATTGTGATAAAATTAATTCGATTACTTCTATGTCATATTTTATTTCCCATTGTGACCTTTTATTAGTATCCCTTTTTATATTATCTGATTCCAATTTTATTATTTCTTTATAAAAACTTAAGTTAGTTACGTGGAATAATTCTGCGTATGAATCGTACGTCAATACGTCTTTATTGTCCTTAAATAAAAGATATTCGTGACTTGTATAGTCTATTATTTCTGATTTTGTTAATAGAATAAGGTGTAGTATGAGCACCTGATAAAACATTTTCTGGAAAAGGAAAAAAAGTAACATATAAATTTTTAGAATTTTATATTATCTTTGTGAATAATTCTATTCCTATTGTTGATTATTATTTTGTTAGGTAAATTTTCTTTAACTACTTGTTTTTTATATCTATTTTTAAGTTTATTTCTTTCCCCGTGTTTCTTTTCATAAACTACCTGTCCTACATGATATACTTTTTCTTTTCTGTTTTCATTATGTGTGTCTAACATTTTCTCTTGTGTATTTTTTAAAATTTGAGGAATGTTATCGTGCTCTATTTTATTATATAGTACGTCAAAAGGTTTTTGGTTCGTTGTAGAATGAATGCTCTGATTATATTCTTGAGCGGCTCTTATTACTATTTCGGAATAGTCGGTTAGATTAAATTCTTCTTTAATGCATCGAGCTAATTCTGTTAGTGTAGAATGTGCCCTTTCAACTTGTCCGTTTGAGGTACTGTGCCTCGGGTCTGCGTAATGTAAAGTTAAACCGCACCTTTGTGCAAAAGATTTAAATTGGGCCGAGGTAAAGCTTGGTTCATTGTCGGTCATTATTATTTTGGCTTGTGGAAATTGTTGAAGAAGTTCCATTACTTTGTTTTCGATATTTAATTTATTTTGGATTTCTTTTACTACTAAAAATTTTGAGTAAGCGTCAATACAAGTTATGAAAGTAAGACTTTGCGCGTAATATATGTCGATGTGTAAATTTTCGCCTTCTTTACTCGGGATTGGGGCTTCTCCAATTGGAATTTTAGTTGGGTGTCTGTTATATTTGTTTTCATTGCAAATTTTACAATTTTTTATATATTCTTTTAACTTTGTAAGTAAGTTTGGCCAATAATACAATCTACTGATTTGTTTATAATTTTAGTCAAGTCCCCTGTGTGCTCTGCAATGTGTTTCTTCGATTATAAGTGCTCTGTCCTCAGGAGTTTCTACATCTTGGACAAATATTTTTGTATACAAAAATTTATTCACAAAATTATCTTTAAGTGGATTTTGAATTCTATAAAAGTCCTCTAAAGTACAATGAATACCTACCGTTAAATTAGGAGGAATATATTCTCTTAATATTGATATCAAATTTTCGGGAGTGTCAAATTCTATTATATGTCTGGTATTTTCGAATATATTAATCGACTCATGTATTGTATACCTCCCCGTTGCTAATAGCAATTGTTGCTTAAACTGGTTTAAGGGTTTACGGGTTTCTTGTATAACATTCTCAAAACTACTCTCTGCTGAATGCTGAGTGTTTTGATCTGAGACCGATTCGTTACTGTCAGTTAAGTTGTTGATCTGAATTCTTGATAAGGCGTCTGCAACTACATTAGTTGTACCTGGCTTATAAATGACTTTAGGAGTGAAACTTTCTATGAAGGAGTACCAGCGTTTCATTTCAATATTAGGATTTTTATCAGAGATTGCGAAAGATAATGGTTGATGATCGGTTTGGATTTCAATTCCAATCACTCCGTATAAGTAGTTTCTTAGATTTTTAAGAGCCCATACTATGGCTAAAAGTTCCTTCTTATTAGTTGCATAAACTTGTTCCGTTTTAGTCAAGGTTTTTGAAATAAAAGTAATTGGTTTACCTTCTTGAGATAATACTGCACCAATTGCGACGTCCGAAGCGTCGGTGGTCAGGGTAAATTTTTTATTATAATCCGGTTGAACTAATTCTACTTGAGCAATGAGATTTTCTTTCAGCTCGTTAAAAGCTTTAATAGCTGGGTCATCCAGCTGAATTTATATTTTTGTTGACATTCTTTTTGAAATTTTGCCATTATGACCTCCAAGATATTTTGTTAGAGGTTTGGCTATAGAGGCGTAATTTAAGACAAATTTTCTATAATAGCCCGTAAGGCCTAAGAAACTTCTTAGTTCCCGAATATTTTTTGGAAGCGGATATTTAATTATGGTGTCAATTTTTTCTGGGTCTGTCTTGATGACGTTATAAGATACGATGTATCCTAGAAAACTGGTTTCGCGTTTAAAAAACTTTGATTTTTCTAAAGAGATTTTCATGTTTGCCTTTAGTAATATATTTATAATTTTGTATAAGTCTTTATAATGTTGTTCAATCGAGTTAGAGAATATTATAATGTCGTCCATGTAGACATGACATGTTTTCCCTATTTGTTCTCTTAAGATGTCGTCCATTGCTCTCTGAAAAATTCTTGGTGCATTTGTAAGTCCGAATGGCATTCTTAAAAATTCGTATTTTCCATTATTTATTGAAAAGGATGTTTTTTCTACATCAGATTCTTTCATTAATATCTGATGAAAACCTGATTCTAAATCTATTGTTGAAAAATATCTTGCTTTTCCCAAATTAGATAGAATTACTGATGGGTCTTGCATTGGGTACCTGTCAGGTATGGTACTTTCATTTAATTTTTTATAGTCAATGACGAGTCTTAATTTACGGCTTCCGTCTTGATTTTCTCCTTTCTTTGGTACTACCAGAACTGGTGAATTATAAGGGCTTCGACTCGGCCTTATAATTTCCTCTGCTAACATTCTACTGATTTCGCTGTTCACGAAGTCGGTGACAGAAAAAGCGTACGGATATTGTTTCCCGTATATTGGCCTGTCGTGAATAAGATTTATTTCCCCCTTTATGTCTGTTCTAAAAGGAATTTGCATATTTATCTTTGAATGCTCTTTTTCAATATAGAGAACTATTTTTTCCTTTAGTCCGTTTAATTGATCAGTACCTATATTGTTTATCTGCTGTTTGTCGGATAACTCAACGACGGCGGGCTTGAAATTTTTATATTTCAAACGATTTTTATTTAATTGATTTTTGACGGTAATTACTTCGTCGGCACTCTCAGGATTTTGAACTCCCAAGATATTTGTATTTTTATTGACGGTATTTACTTCGTCGGCACTCTCAGGATTTTGAATTCCCAAGATATTTATATTTTTATTGACGGTATTTACTTCGTCGGCACTCTCAGGATTTTGAATTCCCAAGCTTTTTTCACTATTTTCCACAAATAATGAATCTGTGTTTTCGCTATTTTTTTCATCAAAATATTTTTTTATAATAAATTCTTTTAACGGAAGAATATTATTTTCTTCAATTAAACTTATTTCATTTTTTTCCTCATTATCATAATATTTTGACTTTTCTGTTTTCCCTTTATATTCCAAGACTCCCTTTTCTATATTTATTATAGCTCCAATTTTTCTTTATAAATTAAATCCAATTAGCAGATCAGATTCTAATCCTTCGATTTCATAAAATAATTGTCTTGTTTCAAATATATTTATAATATGGTAATACCTAATAATTGAATACCCATGAACAGTAGTTACCTTTTTGTATATTGATAACTCATTTTTATTTTCGAAAATTCCCTTTTTTATAGAACAAGCAGTGGCTCCTGTATCTATTAAAATCTTTAACTGCTTCTTGGTTTTTCGGTCTGTCCTATTTAAATAAGGCATTCCCCTGTAGGGGTCTGGTCTAAAAAATGATCTTCGTTGATATTGTTTAATCTGGTTACTTTATTAGCTGGCTGATTTACTGTTCCATCTGGTTCCCTTTTCTGAGCTTGGGTTTGCTCTTTATTTTGATTAGCGCGATAGTAATTTGATCGATTATTATTTTGATAATAATTATTATTGTATCTACCTCGATTATTATTTGCCTGCCAATTATTATTTGGCTGTCGATTGTAACTAGGTTTATTCTGGAGTTGAATCGATGGATCAACATCCATTGGCTCGACGGCTTGTTGCTTTTGATTATTATTATGATTATCGTTTTGCCAAAAATTTCCCTTTTGTGGCCAATTATAATTCTGGTTATTACTCCAATAATTTCCTGTTTTATTAGTATTATTGTTCTGTCTTTTTTGATCAAATCGTAAGTTGTTTCCCTGATATTTATTTTCATTTTTAAATCCATTAAACCTGTTTGCAAATTGAGCACGGAAATTGTTTGATTCTAGTTCTTGGACCTTTGCCAAAGCATTGGGTAAATCTGGTGGATTTAATGAGAAAAGAGTTTCTGAGATAGATCCATTTAGCCCAGATATAAAAATTCGTAAAGCATTGCTCCTTATTGTTTTGTTTGTTTCTTTGGCAATTACGCTGTCCTTTCCGTATGTCATTATGGTTTTGTTTATTAGTAGTGTCATTTTTTTATTGACTTCATTATAGTATTCTGTAACTGTCATTCGTCCCTGCCTGAGGATACTTAGTTCTGACTCGAGTATATGTATTGGTCGTTTATCGCTATATATAAAGTCCAATCTAGATAAGATTGCTCGAAAGTTTAAAACGGTGCCATGATTGGTAAGAGCATCATGGGCAGCTCCCAAAATTTCATTTCGTAAAATTGTTAAGGCGATAAAATATTGTTCACTTTGAATTTTATAGAGACTCATTACAGTTTCTGCGGCTTCCCTCCAACCTACATATTGTGTTGGTTCCCCCGTGAATTTTGGTAAAGATTTTACCACTTCAAGTGTTGTATCGCATTTTATAGTTGGGTCGATTATTTGTATTTTATAATCCTCCACAGTGTTTGCATCTGTGGCTAACTTTCCTTCTAAACCTTCTATTTTCCTGCTCACTTCATTTAATTGAACGTTAATCAATCTATTTATTAATTCCACTGTTAAGCCGCCTGCTGTGGCTATACTACCTGCAGAAAAATTTGGTGCTGAACCTCCGGTTGCCATGGTTAGATTTACTTCACCAAAGCTATTTATTAAATCCTCCAGATTGTTTCTTAATTTTTTTTATTAAATCGTGAATCTATTTCAATGTTTAAATCCTATATTATTTTTTTTTTTTTTTTTTTTTTTATTCTCTGATCTTAGATTATAATTTTAATTCTAATTTTTTTTATTATTGAAAATTAATTTCTCACGAGACTGTCCCGATGGGGTCTTCCTTCTGTGAGGTTGTGGGTTGATCTTCCTTCCTGGATTCAGTAGAAATTATTGGCAATAGAATGCCCTTCCTTCCTTCTTTAATTTTTCCTGTTTCAGCGAGTTGTGATTTTATTGTTGTTGTTGTAAGAGCTGGTTTGTTTAACTGTTTTTGTTTAGTGCGTTTCTGGTTTTGCCTTTTTTTGTGTTCTTGTATTTTTTTTATTTAAGATTTTGGTCCACCTTTTTTTTTAAAGTTCACCTTTAAATAGATTATTTCATTTTTTAATTTCCATTTAATTATTGTTAACGACCACTATTACTTTGTTGTGATGTTTGGTAGATTTTTAATTTCTCCACTAGAAATGTTGAGTTGTTGGCCGCGCGAGCTCCGTTTATATTTAACTTATTTTTCATTAAATAATTTTTGGAACTTTTTTATTTAACGCGGCCCCACGTTGGGCGCCAATTAAATTCGTCGTTAGTAGATGATTTAAAAAAATTTATTTTTTATTTTTAAAACTCGGGTGATAAACCTTTATTCTTAAACACAATTAATACAAGACACTTTTTAAATTCTGTGAACCGATCGCGGTCTCGGATAAAATAGGACTGACTCTTAATTCTAAAAAATTATCCAATGAACCTCGGCCAGAAGCTTTCCTTTTCTTAAGCTTCCAGAACTTTAATTTTTGTTTAAAATAAAAGCTTATGCTGAAACTGTCGCATCTCGTTGTGAAATGAAATTATGCTGACCGATGCAATTTGATTGAAAATCGGAACGCAATATGTTCTGAACTTAGAACGCAATACTGTGGGCTTTGAACGGAAAAGTTTGGGCTTCGAACGGAAGCTTGTGTTTACTTTACGATTGGTTTATTTATCTTAGCAGGACGGTCAAGCGCGGCCCTCGAAGTGAATGGCAAAGGCAAAGGCAGAATCTTAAACAAAGGCAAAGGCAATGTCGCTGAAGGCAAGGGTAACATAGCTGAGATTGAATTCAAAAATTTGTTTATAAATTCCATAAGTGGAACTGTTTCATGGGTTGGATAACTTGCATGCAGTGGAGTGCTGGTATTTTTCGCGTTTAAGTAAAATAAATTTTACGGAGTAAATACCAAATACCGAAAAAATACTAAAAAGTTTGATGGTATATAAAATACAATGACCAAAAAATTTTCACGTCGGTTGGTGTAATTTTTTATTTTATTATTTTTTACCGGATGGCCGACGGAAAACTTTAATTAGTCGGAACGGGATGGTGGAGTTAAAAATTATATGTGACTGTATGTAGATATGTGTATATATGTAGATATTTTTATGTATGTAGATATTTATATGTATGTAGATATTTGTATGGATGTAGATATTTGCATGTATGTAATTTTCGCCGGTTTTAAATTTATTAAATAATTATTGCCGGCGGGGTATGTGTTGTTGTGGAAGTTTTCGATTTATTGTGTGTGGACTATATTTGGAAAAACGAAAAAATATGTGCAAGTATTTAAGCGGCTGCGGATATACAGTGAGAAAAATCTTGAAAAGTTTTGGGGGCCTGAATTGGCAGAACACTAGAAATTAAATAATTCTCACTGTATGCTTGGCTTATATTTGCACAATATTTTTTCTAAGCTTGGAATTTTTTCTCGATTTTGTATATGTGTATGTAAGTATGGATGAGCGGCCAAATGCAATTAAAAAAAGGAATCGGAAAAAATTGGCAATATGACCGCACGTAGCAAAAGGAAAATAGAAGAAAAAAATGGCGAAGTAATTTATTAATTGCCGTTGTCGGATTTAATCGGACTAGGATTTTGGACAAATCGTACAGAAAGTCAAACGAATTATATTTTCGAGTGGCTGACTGCAGACCGGCAATTAATAAGACGAAAAGCTTTACTTATCTTATCGGCTCGAATGGAGCAAAATGTACGCCGGGGGGTAGCGGGGTACCGTGGTGGCGCTGATGGAATGGCGTGGCAGGCGACGGCGGGAAACTGTCGGCGTCGGCGGGCTGCTGCGCTGGGCTTCGGCGGTTTGCTGATGGTGCGGTTTGCTGCTGGTGCGGCGGAAGCTGTAGGGGAGAAACCACTCGAACGCGTATTGCCCCTTGATCGAACATAAGTACTCGGGAAAAAATTAACTTTGAAAGTAGGCGGGGGTGCGACCGCGGTTTATTCACTTTTAACTCCAGAATCGAAATAATTTAGTCTAAGCTCCGCTCTGCGCTTCAAAGCGCAGCGGAGACTTCATAGAGGGAGCTAGGAACAGCGCAGGAGAGCGGGAGCGCGAGAGAGCGGGAGAGCGGTAGAGCGGTGCAGCTGGATAGCGGGGCCAGTCCAGATTCGCCGGACAGTGGGCCTGAACAGTGTCTTCAGTTCTATTGAAATTCTCACATCAAAAGGACCAGTTTTCAATGATTTGTTTTGATATGAAAGATCAACCACAAGGGGCCTTCAATTTAAATTCATTTGGGGTCAAAAATGGTTGTGATTCACGATTATAGTAACTAGATTGAAATCTTGCATCATTTCATATAGGTGAGCATACTGATTCTTACTAAAATCAACATTCAGATTATCATATGGAAATGACTCAGAATTCAAGAGAACTTTCAAGATTGATAAGTTATTTGTGATAAGTTCTCCATTTAGTGTAAATCCAATTATGGCAAATCTTGGTTTTTCGCGGTTAGCGGACAATTTCACATTCCAACGGTGTTGACTTCCTCCTCAATTTGGGGTTAACATATAAATCCCAACTCCGGAATGCGATTGGTAGGTTTACACCACTTTCAATAATATCGTACATCTTAATTTTTGCAAAATCGCTCGGAGTTACATGGGGAATTTTCCAGGCTATATTCGTCCTTTTCAACTTAAAAGTTTGTTCATTTCAGGTTTGTTCAAACACATCACCAAGATTCTTAGTTAGCATCAACACTAGTTCGTGTTTACAATTTAACAAAACTTTTTTATAATCCTCAGCAAATCCCAACAAATTTGTTAATGGTACAGAAAAGTAAAAGTGGGGTCCCGTAGAAATTTCGTTTCCCCTGCTCCATCCGGAATTTAATAGATTTTGACTTTGAAGATTATCCAGAGATATATAATTATAACCGATAAATCGTGTTTTATCAATCTCACATCCATTTATTTCGTACTTCATTTCATCCAAAAAGTAAGCCATACAATTATTAAAAAAAAAAGTGTTAACATTATCAGTTATAGGTCCATTCGGTGAATCTTTTCTAATAATTCCTTGAAAATTAAGGTAACTTTCGTGAGGAAGCACGTACAAGTCTTGATTTTGAATAGTAATTCGAATTTCATCGCTTGGTTTAAATGTTTGATTATACGATGAATAAGTATGAAACTCTTTCTTCGAAATACTCTCATCTGAGTAAACCTTTTCTCGAACATTTAAAATTTCGTTCATTGTTCTCCTTCCACCTTTTATATTATACTCGAAGCTTCAAGCCTAAAGACTTTAAAAATAGTTTATATTTCAAAGTAGGTGAGCTTCTTTTTACTGTTGATCCTCTTTCTATAGCTTTGCAATTAGTAATGCTTTGCTGAGGACTTAAGCTACGTCTTTTATTATAAATAATCATTCTATCAACCGAATGTGCATGCGAATCGAAACGTTTTCACCACGTAAGTTCACCAAATCACCGTTTTGATCAACTATGCGTATAGATAGTGTGCTTATTTCGTCATAGTTTATTGGTAAATTAATTAGGTTATGTGGTGTCACTGTCATTTTATACCCAGGCGGAACATTAATGCCAAGCTCATGTAATGTATGAATAGGTGTATTATCTACATATGAACCGCTGATTACATTACATTCCAAGCGAATTGTATTTATTTTTAATATGTTCACGGTCTGATCTGATCGATTGGTGTTTGTAGGATGTGGTTCTAGTACTTTTTGGTGGAAACCAAACAGTTGTCCAACCGATCTTTCCTTATTAAAGTAAACTGACTCTCGCATGGTAGTTATTTCAACTTGAAGTGTATTATTATTACTTTGAATTTTAAATGTATTTTCAAGGTTATAGTCTTTTAGTTTATTGTAATTGAAATCGGTGATATCAATCAATTCATATGATCCAGTTGGAATTGTAATAACCTTGTCACCGATGTGGAAGAGGTTATTTTTTTCATCAGTATTTGGAATCGAATTATATATATTAAAATCGATAAGAGCGCACTCATATCGCCCATTCAATTCGATGGGGGGAAAAAAGTTTGTAATTATAATGGAATTATTTCCATTCAAGGATAATGCAAGTGATCTAGACATGTTGAAATCTCTTGATAAACTGTGGGATTGTAAGAATCTAACCAAGCTTTATATTGAAATTACTCCTTAAATCATAATAAATTGATCAAATCCTTTTCTGTATCTTCCGTTATCGATATTTTTATGTCGACCCATACAAAATTAAGATCTTATGTTATCTTGTTTTTCACAAGCTACGTCATCGAATATCATAATAGAATTGTTTTTGGCTTCACTGGGGACTAGTGCACCCTCATTATGGGAGAATGTATGATATCCCATTCCTTTAATCAGTTTAATTAATTTCTCCAAGTACTAATATTTAGGTTGATATAAACTTTTTAAAAATATATAAACATTTTTGAATTTTAATCCATTAGGGTAATCAATTAGAGTCCTATTGTTTTCGGTAAGAGAGCACTATGTCATGGCGGTAGATTTTTCTCGTTTTCATTGTTAACATTTCTAACTAAAATTTTTTTTTTGACTTATTAAACGCATCTAATAATCTAATGAGAAATCTTTGATGATTAAACATCAATAAAATGCGGAAACGTTTTTATAATCGCATCAGTCGTATTTTTAATTTTAAACACGGTGGTGGTCTTGTCGATAAGCTTATCAATACATTACCGTTTAAAGCCCATATTCCGGGATATAATTTTTGTGGACCGGGTACAAAGTTACAGAAACGGTTGGAAAGCGGTGATCAAGGAATAAGTCCAATTGAATGAAGCATGATATTGCATATTCTCAAAACAAGGCATTGAGTGAACGACATAGGGCATACTCCATATTAATTGACAAAGCCTGCACGCGACCAGGCACAAGATAGCAGTCTTGGAGAAAAAGCAGCAGCATACTTTGTTACAAATATAATGAAAGCCAAGAAAAAATTTGGTATGGGATAGAATAAAACGGAAAAGAAAGGAAGGAAAAAGATATTGAAGAATAAAATGAAGAAGACAAACCTTTCGACTGTTATTAATGTTGCTACTAATACATTAAAAAAACAAAAGCCATTAGACATTATGAGTGCAATTAAAGTTGCACGTAAATCAATTCATCAATCAATGGGTTCTAAGAAAAATGTTAAAGTACCTCGTGTAATTAATGTACCCAAAATTGGAGGTTTTCTACCAATCGTGCCGATCTTGACAGCCCTCAGCGCTCTTGGTAGTTTAGGTTATGGTTTCTTTCTTAAGGCCTATAGTAAGGGGAAAGGAATTAAGAAGCAAAAAAACTAATTTCTTTGCTACCCAGTAGACCACTATCAAATATCGACATTATACATTTTGCTAAGAAATATATCCTACATTTTAGAGGGGAGTTTATGAGAGGTCTACTCCCAGAAGCAGCAAAAAGTCGGGAGTGTGGTATAGTAAACTTTGATAATTCACGATCAAGTGGTACACATTGGGTTGCATATAATAAAATTAAAAATAATATACATTATTTCGATAGTTTTGGAAATCTTCAGCCACTTAGAGAAGATGTGAAATACTTGGGACATAGAATACAATACAACTACGATAGAGTTCAAGACTTTGATACATACAACTGGGGACACCTGTGCCTCGCTTTTCTACTTTCTTTCGTAGAAGTTGTGGAGTCAAAGCCGGTATATTTAAATGGTTAATTTGCATTTGGGGGTTAAAAATCATTGTATGGGTACGTGTATGTGTGAACTCTGTATAGTATAAAAAGATGACCTGCACGCGTTCAAATTCACAGTCTAAGTTTTTACTATACATCGATCGACATCTAGAGGACAAGAATTTTTAATCATTCTTAACAAAAAAAACAAAAAAAAACTATAACTGCTCATAACAGCTAAAAACAGCTGGTGACCAGCTTATATCAACTAGTAAACAACTAGTTAACAGCTACTAAACAGATAATAACCATCTAATAACAGCTATTAACCAGCTAAAACTAGTAGAAAGCAACTTCGAAACAAGTACTGTACAACTGCTAAACAGGTAGTTACCATCAAAATACAGCTAAATACAACGTGGAACAACTGTACCAAGTCCAAAAACCTCAAGAACCATCATGAATCAGGAAAACCAGATGAACATTGTAATTAAAGAGTTCAATAAATTTAATAAAAGACACTGCTATTAAAGACAAGGATGCCTGAAAATGTAAGATTCCCGATCCTCAAGGCGGAGCGCAAAACAACAAAGGTTGGAGGTACACCTCTCTTCAAGATGATATCATCAATGAAATGGTTGATGGAAAATTTAATATTTATAAAAGTAATGACAATTTGTATTTAGAAAAAAGTCAGTAATCATTAAAAAGATTGAGATTTTAAGAATATAACAATAAATACACTTTTTTAAATATAATGAAGAAAATGTATCGAATATTTTTTATTCGGAAATGGTATTTTAATATTACAGATTATGGCGTTCCCTAAACAGTATTTGTTTAGTAACTGAGGAGTGACTACATGAATTTCGGAAATTTTAGATCTTTCACCCATAAAGTTTGTAAAATATACTACAATGAATATTTTGTCACAGTTAACCAAAGCTAGATTTGCTTTGAAGCGAAAATTCGATGATCTCAAACAAGTCAAAAATCATACTTATTTACAATTGGAGGAAACTTTAAAACCTATTACCGAACCCTTACAACTATGATTTAAATATCAGTACACCCAGAAAAATTGAGAACGGAAAAAACCGAGATCGGTTCATCTCGGTTTTAGTATTGCGTCTTCTCACATTTTTCTTCTCGGTTTCATGACGGAAGCGATGTCGATCTTAGTATTCCGAACTAAAATCAATCTCGGTTCTGTGGTTGTTGACAAGGGACGTGAGGGGAAGACGTAGAAAAAATGAGAGTGGCAGGAGAGGAGAGGAGAGAGACCAAACTCCTCTCTTGAAGTTACCGTTATCGAAGTTTCGAAATAAGCGGCGCCTATAAACAAAAAAAGTAAGGATGCCATGTTGTTTATTTCAGATATCTTAACAATATTACAAATTAATATAACAACTTTTTCCCTTGGTTGACCTAGAAATTAGAAAAAACTTAAAAACTTAATACATTTTGTTCCACAAAAGTGATGATACATTTAAGAGTGATTTATGTATTGCATATTTTTCCATAGATCGAGATTGAGTTTGATTTCCTTTACCGAGGAAAGACAAATCTCCTGTTCGAAAGGTGGAACAGATTTAAGGACAAAATTCTGATATATTTCTAACGGCACATCCACAACGAAGACTGCATGCGACAACTACTTTATGTAGAACGCGCCAACGTTGGTAAGTTTCCTCCTTAAGCAAAAAGGGTTGTCATAACTACATTATTATTATTTTTACAGATGCTCAGGATTACTTGACCCTTATTTTACTTAATGCCGTCTTGCCGCCGACATCTCGGACCTTGAATCAAAACGGAAAAAGGAGCCAAAAACCGACAATAGCGGATGCTCAATTTTCGATGGTTCTACGGTTTTCAAGCTTGAATGACTATGAACGTCGTATCAACAATATAGTCAGGAAAAAGTATTCAGAGCGATCAACAATACAGCCATTTATAATTATTCACGCATCGTCATCATAGACGATTTAAAACAAAAATCGCTTGAATTTACTTTAAGTTTATATTTAAGATCATACATTGTAAAAAATCCATTAAAAAACTACATTTTTAATTTGACAGACTTTGTATGTATATACCATGTATATACCCTTAATAATGACATTAAAGCCATAAGGCTAAGATATATATAAATTTTAAAAATTTAGCATCCTATTGAGAAAGGGTTCTGGAAGCGATATCGATGCGATGTTGAAACCGAGAACGGTTCTTCTCGAAATCGAGATCTATTCGATGTTGAAACCGAGAACGGTTCTTCTCGAAATCGAGATCTATTCGATGTTGAAACCGAGAACGGTTATTCTCGAAATCGAGATCTATTCGATGTTGAAACCGAGAACGGTTATTCTCGAAATCGAGATCGATTCGATGTTGAAACCGAGAACGATTCATACTGAAATCAAGATCGACCATTCTCAAAAGCCCGTTCTCAAGCCGAGAAGACTTCGATGACGATTTTAGAATTTTTAGTATGAGTCGTTTTTGGCTCACTTTTGGGATCGAAAATGCTGAAATCGAGAACGCTGAGAACGGTTTTTTCCCTGAGTGTAATTTGACCAGAGGAAATGTGTTGGATAAAGGTTATGGACCTAAAAAAACTGCAAACAACAACTGCAAAAACATTGGGAGATAAAGAAAAAAAAATTAAAAATAATAAAATAACATTTTCTAGTCGAATGAGTTGTGATCTGACTCCTGGTCTGTACTCTCTAATTTTTCTTAGTAAACCTGAAAACTATGATGATCAAGACTTGAAAATGTATACAAAAATTATTTTAGAAACGAATATACATAGAGTAGGCTTTAAGCCTAATAACAGAATCAAGGGTACACGAGCATACAAATATAGCCATGTTAATAAGAAGTTGATAGACAAAGATCTCAGTCCTACAACGTCTACTCCACTTCGCTCAAAAACAGGTTTTGGTTATATGACTCTTCAGAAATCAAATCCAAACTATGTATATTGGAATGATGTAAATGAGTTTGTCGAACGATTAGAAATTTTACTAGCATCAAAAGGATCGGGTAACACCAGCCACAATAACGAAATTTTTCCAATATTAGAGGAATTGCGTGAAGAAAGGATTATATTTTAATGGGTATAAATAGGAAGGACAAATATGTTTTACATTTATAAACATCATGTCTGTCGACAAGTTTGGATATTTTTCTGTTGATATGGAACGATCACAAGATTTGAAAAGACGTGTTAATTCTACTGAGGGATTATTCATCGATGAGGACGGTAATCTAAATGCTCAAAATAAACGAATCAAAAACGGATCTAAGCCTTTAGACAACAATGATCTAGCAACGAAACAATATACTGATGAGATCCTCGGAAAGTTGGGAGAAGATTTAAGAAAAATGATAACTCAAAATGTTAATCGTCGACTCACAAAAATTTCAAGCTTAGAAAATAAAATTGAATTGAATAAGACAGCGCTGACCAAATTTTTTCCAAAATTCTGGAAAAGATTAAAAACATTGAGGACTATATGTTTAAATACGTAACAAAACCGATATCATTACCGAAAAAAAAACACAAAAGATTTAAAAGGTGTCGCTTTTCAGCCTATTAGAAGAATATGATTAAGCGAGAAATCGTAAATGAGTTGCACGGACCATCTCGAAAAAAATTTCAACGAAGACGAGTAATTACAAGGGGTATAAACGATCTGTGGCAAGCAGATTTGGTTGAAATGGGAGCCTTTTCAAAATCTAATGATGGGTACCGATACTTGTTGACTGTTATAGGCACATTTTCGAAATATGCTTGGGGTGAGGCATTCAAATCAAAAAATGCAAATGATGTTTCCCAAGCCAAGGAGAGAATATTTAAATCGGGTCATGAAACACCAAAAAACCTGCAAACTGATGACGGCACTGAATTCTTTAGTTCTAATTTAAGGTATTAATAAAAAGTTATAGGATAAATCATTATTCAACCTTCAGTACTCTAAAAGCATCAATAGTTAAACGTTTCCATAGGGCTCTTAAAGAATTAATGTGGCGTGAGTTTAGTTTCAATGGAAATTATAAGTGGATAGATATGTATAAACAATTAATTAATAAATATAATAATAGAGTGCATAGAACAATAAAAATGAGTTCAAGAAAAGTCTATTCTTCCAATGAAAAACAAATATTACAAACATCGTATAATCACCTGAAAATATTTGTTGCAAGTAAATTCCGTAAGGGGAACCACGTTCGTATCAGTAAATATGAACATGTCTTTGAGAAAGGGTATACACCAAACTAAACAACTGAAATCTTAAAAATTAGAAAGGTGAAGAATACATACCATAAAACATACTTACTTGAAGATTTAGATGGTAGCCCGATTCAGGTCGGATTGTATAAAGAACTGAAAAAAACACGATTCCCCCAAACATACCTAGTTGAACAAGTTGTAAGGCGAAAAGGAAATAAAGATTTGGATAAGTGGCTCGGGTTTTCAAAGACTACCTGGATAAATAAGGAAGACATTTTGTAGTACAATAAATGATATATTTAAATAATTTTTATTTATATATTTATCTTATCTTATATTACATTTAATATTAATATTTTTGTACAATGTTTTAAACTAAAATTAAATATAATAAAAATACTTTTTACAAACTCAAAATCATTTTCATTTATATTTTCCAAAGTCTCGATCATAATAAAGCATCTCCAATTCAACTGATTTATAAAATAGTTCTTTTTCAATGTGTTCCTTTTGAAATTTAAGGCTATCTAATGATTCTCCATCGTTCACATAATTATTTTGTATCATCTCACCCAAGCAAAATGAATTTGATTCTAGCCATTCAACATTTTCTAAAATATCTTTTTCAGTTAATCTCTGATGTTTTATTGATGAAATTGTGTTTCATTAACATTACGTTTTCTTTTGTTATCTTAACCACAAAGAATTTTTTTATTTACTTTAACTGTAGTTATTTTGTGTGCTTTTGATCTAAGCATTGTTCTATTACCATATAGTGAGGCCCCAGATAATAAAACGTTTTTATAGTGTTCAATTGTAAGATTTCGTAAACTCACTCCCTTTGCTTTATTATGTGAAGATTCAACTTGATCTATTCTATAAACCTTTGAGCACAGACCTAAAAATTTTGTCATGAGTTTACCGTTAAGCTCATCTATAAAAAAACTTAAACTAAACTTTTTTTGTTAACTCTTTTGAAGTTATATAGATAAATTCTTTCATCTGAATAGTCCCATGTATCAAATTTTGCTTCAAGATCATTACGAATATCTTTATAAAAATCTTCAGTTCTTATTGTATAGATAAATGAATCAGTATCCATATAATTTAAGAGTAACTTTTCCTGAAATTTTGGTTTCATATATTGATAGTGAAAATCATACATATTCCATTTCGATAAGTCTAATACTGCAAATCCCAAATACATTGGGATAAATAGAACGGACAACCTTTTTATTTTTTGGTTTTGGCACAATGTGCTTTTCGTCCAGTCTTCGAGCTATCCGGAGCTTCCCATGTACTAATAAGCTTAATATCGACCCTGCGCTCGGGATCTTCTCAAATCTTTTTCAAATTTATTTTTTGCATCTTTTTCAGTTCTTACATTGTTGCAAATTCCTATAATGTATTACATAATGTTTCTTATTTCCCAGGTCAGCAATTAATTTTTTTACCTTATCCTCTTTTGAGGCCAGACAATTTGACGGACGAAATGGAAGAAGATCATGTAAACGGTTTGGATATATTAAGTCCACTTCCAAAAAATAACCGTAGTTGCTATCAAATGGAATATTATGAATATTAAAATTTTCTATGTCTGTAGTAGACATCCACTTAAAGTCTTTATATGGTAAAGGTTGTGACATTGCCCAACCATACAAGTTATTCGCATCCACATACATTAAAAATGAAGACTCCTTCGAGGAATCATAATCTGACAAATATTTATTATTTGCTTTTGTATATCTATGACAACATTGAACTAAGCCACCTCGAATGCTACTTTGAATAAATCTATACATATATATATCTGTCAGCAATTCAAGTTGAATATTTGTAGTTTTCAACATTGCCTCCCAAGATAGACCTGGTGTCGTAAAATACTGAGCTGGGTCAAGTGAATAAATTTGCATACAAATTTTTCGGAAGTTTCCAAAAATGTCAGTTAAAAGGAATACATCAGTTTTCAAATATAATTCTAAATAATCCTTAAGAGTGGAACATGAGAAATGGGACTAAACTTTAAAAGCGTGAACATAATCTTCCTGAGAGCATTCCCTTTCCGTTAAATTACATAGAATGCTTCCCTTGGTGGGAGGGTTGTTTCCTCGAGTCTACTAGCGGAATCTAAATATTCATAGGGAAATATACCCTTCTTACGCATTAGTTGAAATTAAATATCATTACTAAAAAATGACTTTACAGCATTCATTTGATCATCAAACTTGATGGCATAAATCTATATGTATCGCGAAAACGAATTTCAAAACTATTTCCACTTAAGCATTTAATTATTTTTGAAACAGAAATAAAGTTTTCCTTTTTTATTGGTATTACGGAAATTTCACCGGGAATCTTTCCCACCCCTTGAATAAATAAATGACAGTCGTATTTCGAAAAATTATGAAAAAATAATGGTATGAATTTGTTAACTTTATAACCCAAGTTACATTTATAGTGGGCTGCACCTCTAAAGCGACCTGTGAAATGACAATGATCTCTAACCCTATCAGTCCCTAAATCTTTCTGACAAATATAACAATTCAATGAATCATCAAATATTTGCTGCTCATCCAAAGTCATTCTCATAGGAACTATAAGAGCTAGGCTATTGGGATTTGGCATGCAGATTTCTGAATTTCTTGCTCAGCGCAAGTTTATTTCAGCAAGGTGCCACGCCCACTCTAACGCCCACAAACCGAACAAAACTGTGGCTCTTACAGTTTTGATGCTAGAATAAAATTTTTAACTCAAATGCATTGTTCTAATCAATAGCTATTGATTGACGAAGAAAAAGTTGGCCACGCCCACTTTAACGCCCACAAGCCGCCACAAGCTTCTAAAAATCGTAAGTATGAACGCGGATTCCTCGGAAACTATCAAAGATAGATAATTGGGATTTCAGATTCAGATTCCGTAGCCTTGTACGCAGCGCCACAAACCGCACAAGCCTGTGGTGCCCACAATTTTCATGCTAGTTAAACAATTTTAACTGAAATTTATTAGTCTCGTCACTACCTATCGATTGACCCAAAAAAAGGTTGACACGCCCACTCTAACGCCCATAACGCTTAAATCTGTCTACCGCCCACATAATCATATATTGAGATCGCGGGTAGGTGGCGTATTTCAATCTCGCATTGCTGCTTGCATATCTTCATTTCACTTGGGTCCCTTTAGCTGAGTAACGGGTATCTGATAGTCGAGGTACTCGACTATAGTGTTCTTTCTTGTTTTTTATATAAATCGGTTCATAGTCCTTGAATCTCAATTTCTGCTTGTAAAAATTATTCGTTGTTATTGATTCGGTTTTAAGACCGAATACGTCAGTATATTTTGCACATAGTTCCGTTAATTGTTGTTCAAATTGAACCGGGAAATTTTCTTTTAGTTCTTCTATAATGTTTTGTTCTCTATTACTTAGAGTGTTTTGAACTACATTATATATTAATATTATATTATATTATCATTATATATTATTTTATATTGACAAATGTTTATATGAACAAATGTATTCTGTTTTGATGTGATAGTATTGGCAACGTAAATACCAGGTTGAATCTCCTGATTTGAGTAGTATGGAAACGCGGGTTCTGGGGCAATTAGCATATTAATGGCCCCCGCCCCCTTATTTAAGTATGCGGGTTCTAGGACAATTAGCATAATCCAATAAATTAACTGATTTAAATGGACATTTAACTCATAAAAATGGCACGATCATGTCTATAAAGAGAATACTTAATTGCCCCCATCGCCCCCACATCCCCATGCGACAATATTGATCATGTATCCTTCCCCTCATTATGTGCAATTAATAGTCAGGTGAGAAAGGTGCACGTGAGAAAGGTCGCACAACCATAGTATCCAAAGGTTGTTATCTTAGAGGAACATATCCGATCATGTTGGGGAAAGGTGTGATCACGTACCCTTTTTCCTCATTATCACAGGTGTTGCTGTGCACGTGTGAAAGGTCGCATACCCAAAGTATTCAAAGATGGTTATCTGTTGTTGGGGAATAATGTTTCCTATGATTGTAAAACTAATTTAGAAATCAAAAGAACCCCAATAAAATAAATCTCACAAGTTAATGATTCTCAGATGTGGAATATTTTCATACACACATTTTTGTTTCCGCCACAAAACGTTTAACTTGTAAATTGTCTAAGATTCTCTCCTTTCCACAAATGGGTGATAAACATGTCATAAAAGGGATTTCAACAAGAGCTACCCGAACATGCGCACCTGTCCATTACCGCAATGAAAGGGGCACATGCACAAGCCTGAAGGCGCACGCTTATTGACATGCGCAATAAAAGGGACACATGCACAAGCCTGAAGGCGCACGTCATTGACAAGATCATGGGCCTCACGCCAACGACGTCACGGCTGACTGCTAGCTCTAATACGTCCCATAATTGAAATTGAAGTCAGACGTTTATTTTGTAGCATAATAATACATTTATTCATTTATTTTGGTATTTTGAACATTTTTATTATATATAGAAATTAATTTGCTGCTTTGATTCCGGCGATTTGCATAGGAGAAGCAGGCGCACGTTTCCGACGTCATTTCTGAATTACAAAATGTAAAGTGTTCACCATAATTCGTAGTTTTGAGATCATGTCCACCTCGATTCATGAACACAGTTTTTGTGTTAAGAAGGTATTGAAAATGCTGACCAATTATCTGTCCTTTAAATTGTTCAATAAATTGGCCAATTTCCTCATGAAATTTCATTTTGTTAAATTAATTTTATTGTAGGTCTTTACACATCTAGTCTCAACTTTAAAATGGTGTATACAAATTATTTTATTGTTTTGAAGCTTCTTTTAAAAAATGTCAAAATAATGTATGCATTGTTAAGAGCACAAACCCCGCCCTAAAGGTGTATTTCACAATAGGGAAACCGGTTTCCTTTAAACCTGTTTAATGACGGAGAGCCCATTTCCTCGATATTAATGAGCTGACGACTCCCAAAAAACTTCTGTAGAAATGGTTTCATTTCCACAACTTTACAAATAATTTGTTTTCCGCTTGTAATTGTCCTTAGCTACTTTCGTGTTTCTGGAAAACTGTTTTCTCCATCGTTCCAAAAAATGTTGGTATGTGTATTGGTTAACCAAATTGCAGTCTTGCGAGATTTTGTATTTAGCAAAGTAAAATCATATGGTGGTTCTATTAAAAAACTATTATTCAAGTTTGGATCTTATTCGAATACAATTCCAATTTCCTTCAGAATAAAATAATTATTACTATCAAAGAAACCTTGAACATCAATTGAAACAGTATCTTTCAATATTTTTCTAATGTTAAACAACTCGGTGTACTAGTCCGTTTAATGGGTTATGTTCAACTAAACGGTCATGCATGAGGACATAATAAGCTTGGGTATTTTCATGACAGTTTCATTTCAGTTCTATTAAAATTTTCACATCAATAGGACCAGCTTTTATTTTCATATGAAAGATCAACCTCAATAATAGGGGCCTTTAACTTAAATTCATTTGGAGTCAAAAATGGTTGTAATTCACGATTATAGTAACTAGATTGAAATCTTGTATACATTTCAAATAGGTGAGCAGATTCTTACTAAAATCAACATTCAGATTATCATATGGATATGACTCAGAATTCAAGTGAACTTTCAAGTTTGATAAGTTCTTTGTAATAAGTTCTCCATTTAGTGTAAGTCCAATTATGGCAAATCTTGGTTTTTCGCGGTTAGCCGACGATTTCACATTCCAACTGTGTTGGGGTTAACATATGAATTCCAACTCCGGAATGCGATTGGTAGGATTACACCACTTTTAATAATATCGTACATCTTAATTTTTTGCAAAATCGCTCAGAGTTACATGGGGAATTTTCCAGGTTATATTCGTCATTTCCAACTTAAAAGTTTGTTCATTTTTGGTTTGTTCAAACACATCACCAAGATTCCTAGTTAGCATCAACACTAGTTCGTGTTTACAATTTAACAAAACTTTTTTATAATCCTCAGCAAATCCCAACAAATTTTCTAATGGTACAGAAAAGTTAAAGTGGGGTCCCGTAGAAATTTCGTCGCCACTGCTCCATCCGGAATTTAATAGATTTTGACTTTGAAGATTATCCAGAGATATATAATTTTTTAGGGTTGTAGTCATACCGACAAATCCAGTTTTATCAATCTCACATTCATTTATTTCGTAGTTCATTTCATCCAAAAAGTAAGCCATACAATTTTTTTTTTAAAAAAGTGGTAGCATTATCAGTTGTAAGTCCATTCGGTGAATCTTTTCTAATAATTCCTTGAAAATTAAGGTAACTTTCGTGAGGAAGCACGTACAAGTCTTGATTATGAATAGTAATTCGAATTTTATCGTTTGGCTTAAATGTTTGATTATACGATAAATAAGTATGAAAGTCTTTCTTCGAAATACTCTCATCTGAGTAAAACTCCTCTCGAACATCTAAAATTTCGTTCATTGTTTTCTTTTCCACCTTTTATATTATACTCGAAGCTTCAATCCTAACGACTTTAAAAATAGTTTATTTTTCAAAGTAAGTGAGCTTCTTTTTACCGTTGATCCTCATTCTATAGCTCACAATTTATAATGCTTGTCTGAGGACTTAAGCTACGTATTTTATTATAAATAACCATTTTATAAACCGAATGTGCATGCGAATCGAAACGTTTTCACCACGTAAACTCACCAAATCACCGTTTTGATCAACTATGTGTATAGATAGTGTGCTTGTTTCGTCACAGTTGATTGGTAAATAAATAAGGTTATGTGGTGTCACTGTCATTTTATACCCAGGCGGAACATTTATGCCAAACTCATATAATGTATGATTCGGTGTATTATCTACATATGAACCGCTGATTATATTACATTCCAAACGAATTGTATTAATCTTAAATATGTACACGGTCTGATCTGATCGATAGGTTTTTGTAGGATGTGGTTCTAGTACTTTTTGGTGGAAACCAAACAGTTGTCCAACCGATCTTTCCTTATTAAAGTAAACTGACTCTCGCATGGTAGTTATTTCAACTTGAAGTGTATTATTATTATTTTGAATTTTAAATGTATTTTCAAGGTTATAGTCTTTTAGTTTATTGTAAATGAAATCGGTGATATCATTCAATTCATATGATCCAGTTGGAATTGTAATAACCTTGTCACCGATGTGGAAGAGGTTTTTTTTTCATCGATATTTGGAATCGAATTATACATGTTAAAATCGATAAGAGCACACTCAAATCGACCTTTCAATTCGATAGGGGGAAAAAAGTTTGTATTTATAATGGAACTATTTCCATTGAAGGATAATGCAAGTGATCTAGACATATTGAAATCTCTTGATAAACTGTGGGATTGTAAGTATCTAACCAAGCTTTATATTGAAATTACTCCTTAAATCATAATAAATTGATCAAATCCTTTTCTGTATCTTCCGTTATCGATATTTTTATGTCGACCCATACAAAATTAAGATCTTATTTCGATTTAGCGTCGCTTGTGAACGGTTGTGTTTACTCTTGTGCTCTGAATTTTTGTCTATTCTGTGATTTTTTGCGAGTGTTTTGTGTTTGTTTATTAACAAAGCTCAGTCTAACCGCTGGGTAAGTGTGTTTAGTGTTTTTTTACTAGATCTCCCAGTGATTATAGTTATTTTAACATTTATATTAGATTTGTTTAATCTCCTAGCTTTGTTAGTGTAATTTTATACTCACTAAACTCTTTGATTTTCACTCTCTCTCCCGCTCTATATTACAACTGTAACTTAAACTCTCTCTGAACTTGCCAAATTTCTGGTAGACTTTTGGTGTGCTATTCTCTTGTCTCTCTCTCTCTCTCTCTCTCTCTCTCTCTCTCTCTCTCTCTCTTGCTTGCTTTACATTGTAACTGTTCCTGCGTAAAGTTGTCAGTGTCCCACAAGCATCGCTCAATCGATAGAAGATTTATTCTCTCGTGCGCTCTTACATTTAAAATAATACGCGATCTCGCGCTCTTATTTGTTTTCGTGTTTTGTGCCTTTGTGGTTTTGGAATTTGATCCCAGTGTTAAATTTACTTGAGGTATTTTTCATATACTATTTTATTTTAATTTATTTCCTTTAAATGGCTCTTGTTTGCTCAAAGAAAAATTGTACTCTTTCGTGTTCAACTAAAGACCCTTTTTTTTCTGCTGGCTCTGCGAATCGATGATGCACGTTAAATGCGCAGGATTTACTGGTAGAGTCAAAGACTTCATTGATCAGAATTCTGGACTCATGTGGTCATGCGGATCCTGCAAGGAAATGGTTGTTGAGATGAGCGGCTTTATGAAGCAGACTCGAGACAGCCTTTTGAATCTCTCTGGTGCTTTTAAACAGCTCAATGAGGGGTTCACATCCGTTTGTGCCCAATTTAATAATAAAAAATTACTAACTGAGTCGCCTAAACGTAAAAAAACCAGCTTAGCGGCAGTTAATACGGTCACGGTATCCACCCCAAATCCGAACTTGGTGGCTGCAGCAGTCTCTGTTAACACTGTGGTAAGTGAACCTACTGCGCCTATGGATACAGCTGTTTCAGGTGAAGTCACTGCTTCTCGAAGTCGAGTGGTAATGAAACCTTCAGTGCCGGCTACGGTGCCGACCGTACCTATAGGTACAGAAGTTACTGTTTCTGGCTCTCAGCTTAGTGAGGTGCAATCTGCTGCTGGGGGACGTAAGAAATTATCAGTTGTTCCACATAGAAAACAATTATTTGTTTCGAGATTCACCCCAGATACCACATCTGAGGATGTTTTGGAATTTATTCGTGAAAAATTCCCATCCGAGAATATTTCAGTTGAACAATTTAGATTTTCATATGCTCGTAGTATATCGTCTTTTAAAATATTTGCTCCGCCTGATGTGTTTAAGGTACTACTTTCTGAAAGCTTTTGGCTTAATGATGATTTAGTAATAAAAGAATTTGTTCCCAATAAACCGAGAACAAATAACAGACCTTCCACTGCGCCAAAAAACTTAAAAGTTTATTTTTGGCTTATCAAAATGTTAGGGGACTAAATATGAAGCTACCGAAGCTTTATGCTGACTCCTCTGCATTTACTGCTGATATTTTGGCTTTTACGGAAACTTGGCTGAAACCAGAGATATCTGACAATGAAGTTCTGTCTAACAATTTTAATGCCTATAGGACCGATCGCTCCTCACGTAGGGGAGGCGGTGTGCTGATTGCCGTTAGCACTAGCCTAACATCCGAGAGAATTCACTCTGATACTCCTAATGAAATTGAATTTGTTAGTGTGAAAGTTTCCTTGCAATCATTCTCAATAATTTTTACATGTTCCTATATTCCACCTGGCTCTGATAAAATAATTTATGAGCACCACCTGTCTGCGATAAAATCTGTTTTATCCCTTCTTTCTAACAGTGACCTTTTGATTGTTTTGGGTGACTTTAATCTCCCGGATATTTCTTGGTCTCCTCCTACTGACTCACTAGTCGCTATACCTCTATCCGCCCATGATTTTGTAGATGGTCTTCTAGAATTATCGTTTCAGCAAGTAAGCTTTATACGGAATTCATTAAATAGACAACTAGATCTCGTGTTTGTTTCAGACCCGTCTGAAGTCACGGTATCTAGAATTGACGCTCTTGTTGTACCTGAAGACCGATAGCATCCAACAATGGAATTGACAATCTGCCTCCCATGCGTTGATACCCTCTCTCCTTTAGTTTCTCAAACTAAAGTGAGATGTTTCCGAAAATGTAACTATAAAAAACTTAACGACATGATTTCTCAATATAATTGGACAGAACTGTACAATTGTATGGATATTGAAAGTGCCACTGAACACTTCTATATAGTGTTAAATACCTTTTTTAATGAATGCGTTCCTGATAGGTTTCCTTCAAAGACAAACAGGCCACCTTGGTTTACCAATGCGCTTCAAAGACTTAAAAACCTTAAGACAAACACTTATAAAAAGTATAAGAAATCGGGTAAGCCATCTGATTTTTCGAAATATGTGGTGGCTCGATCGGATTTTAATGTTCTCAATAGTCATTGCTATTCTATGTATTTAAGTCGATGTAAATTTGAATTTTCAAATGATCCGAAGCAGTTTTATAACTTTGTCAATGCCAAGCGTAAGTCGTCAGCATTGCCTTCATCGGTACGTTTTAACTCAATGGAGGCATCGACAGATTCTGAAATTGCTGATTTATTTGCCGAGTTTTTCCAAACTACTTATAGTTCGGCTGCTTGGTCAAATTCTAACTACCATAATCCCTTAAATAAGGCAAATTGTATCTTTACCCCTGAAATTACGGAAATTTCTCTCGTAAGAGACTTAGAAAAAACAACGCCAACTTATTCTCCCGGTCCTGATGGACTCCCCGGGTGTGTGCTTAAGTTTTGTGCGTCAACCATATGTAAACCGATTCTTAAACTTTTTACTTTGTCTATTTCATCGTCAGTTTTTCCTACTATCTGGAAGGACTCTTTTATCATTCCACTTCACAAAAAGGGTGCGAAGGCGGATGCCCAGAATTACAGAGGTATTTCTAAATTGTCGGCAATTCCTAAAGCATTTGAACGTATTATTACTTCTCATTTGCAACATTTATGTTCCTCGCTAATATCACCGTGTCAGCATGGTTTTGTTAAGCGAAGATCGACCACCACCAACCTTCTGGAATTGTCATCTATTGTAATAAATGGATTTAAGAATAAAATGCAGACTGACGTTATATACACAGATTTTAGTAAGGCCTTTGACTCTGTCAACCACTCTCTTCTCTTATTTAAATTAAATCAGCTTGGGTTTCCATGTAATCTATTAACTTGGATTTCAAGTTATTTGAATGGTAGGACTCAGAGGGTTATATTCAAGAACTCTGCCTCAAAACTGATCTATGTGACATCTGGAGTGCCTCAGGGTAGTCATTTGGGCCCTTTGCTGTTTACTTTGTTTATTAACGATCTTCCCTCTATCATAACACACTCTCGTGTACTAATGTATGCTGATGATGTTAAGCTTTGTTTATCACATAATGATATAGCGTCGGGTTTCAACTTACAGTCAGATATTGATTGTTTTCAGGGATGGTGTGAGTATAACCTTTTAAATTTGAACTGCCTTAAATGCAACGTAATGACTTTTCATAGGGGTACTCCTACTTTTGTTAGTTACTCTCTTCAAAATACGCCACTCGACCGTATATATTCAGTTAATGACTTAGGCGTTCTTCTGGACCCAAAACTTAAATTTGACTGCCACATAATGTCCACTGTCAGCAAGGCCATGAGTGTTCTTGGGTTTATAAAGCGTTGGTCAAAAGAATTTGATGACCCTTATACAACCAAATTATTATTTACCTCCCTTGTCCGTCCTATTTTGGAATATTGTTCTTCGGGTTGGAGTCCACAATATCAAGTGCATATTGACCGTATTGAGTCGGTACAAAAAAAATTTCTTCTTTTTGCCCTTCGTAGTTTGAACTGGGATCAAAACATAAGGCTACCTTCCTATCAGAGTAGATTACTATTGCTTAATTTACCTACCCTTGCAAATCGTAGAACAATGCTTGGTACTATTTTTATGCAAAATCTTATAAGAGGTGATATTGATTCTGTAGAACTAATAAACCGCCTAACTTTCAATGTTCCTGTTAGACTTACACGAAATTATTATCCCCTAAATTTGCCACGATGTACATCTAATTATACCCGTTACTCGTAGAGTAAAAGGGTATACTAGATTCGTCGGAAAGTATGTAACAGGCAGAAGGAAGCGTTTCCGACCCCATAAAGTATATATATTCTTGATCAGGATCACTAGCCGAGTCGATCTAGCCATGTCCGTCTGTCCGTCTGTCCGTCTGTCCGTTTGTCCGTCTGTCCGTCTGTCTGTCCGGATGAACGCTGAGATCTCGGAAACTATGAGAGCTAGGCTATTGAGATTTGGCGTGCAGATTCCTGAGCTTCTTACGCAGCGCAAGTTTGTTTCAGTAGAGTGCCACGCCCACTCTAACGCCCACAAACCGCCCAAAACTGTGGCTCCTACAGTTTTGATGCTAGAATAAAAATTTTAAATGAAATGTATTGATCTCATCAATACCTATCGATTGACTCAAAAAAAAATTGCCACGCCCACTTGTACGCCCACAAACCGCCCACAAACTTCAAAAAATCGTAAGTATGAACGTGGATATCTCGGAAACTATCAAGGATAGAGAATTGGGATCACAGATTTAGATTCCGTAGCTCTGTGCGCAGCGCAAGTTTGTTACGAAAATATGCCACGCCCACTGTAACGCCCATAATGCTTAAATCTGTCTACCGCCGATAGGTGGTGCATTTCAATCTCGCTTTGCTGCTTGCATATCTCCATTTCCCTTTGGTCCCTTTAGCTGAGTAACGGGTATCTAATAGTCGAGGTACTCGACTATAGCGTTCTTCCTTGTTTTTGTCTGCACGAGCCCTTTCGCGTTCTATGTAATAATTATAATAACCTTTATCATTTACTTTGCACTTCAACTTCTATCCCGGTATTAAAAACTAATATTTTAACTCATTTGCTTCTTTCTTAGATGCTTCTTTTATTTTCATTTGTGTCCCGTCTCTATTTGTTTTTTGTATCTTCCTCGCGAACTCGTATTTTTGCCCAAATTGATAAAAGGGCCCCGCGCGTAACAAGCACGTGCTTGGTGTCGTTGGGCCACTTGTTTGTACTGCTCGTAGTGCATCAACGTCCATCGATATTATGTTATCTTGTTTTTCACAAGCTACGTCATCGAATATCATAATGGAATTGTTTTTGGCTTCACTGGGGACTAGTACACCCTCATTATGGGAGAATGTATGATATCCCATTCCTTTCGGTTTAATTAATTTCTTCAAGTACTCATATTTAGGTTAATATAAACTTTTTGAAAATATATAAACATTTTTGAATTTTAATCCATTAGGACTCTCTATTAGACTTAACATAATATTAGTTTTACCACAATTCGAAGGCCCAACAATTAGAGCCCTATTGTGTTCGGTAAAAGAGCACTATGTCATGGCGGTAGATTTTTCTCGTTTTCATTGTTAACATTTCTAACTAAAATTTTTTTTTTGACTTATTAAACGCATCTATTAATCTAATGAGAAATCTTTGATGATTAAACATCAATAAAATGCGGAAACGTTTTTATAATCGCATCAGTCGTATTTTTAATTGTAAACACGGTGGTGGTCTGGTCGATAAGCTAATCAATACATTACCGTTTGAAGCCCATATTCCGGGATATAACTTTACAAAGTTACAGAAACGGTTGGAACGCGGTGATCAAGGAATAAGTCCAATTGAATGAAGCATGATATTGCATATTCTCAAAACAAGGCATTGAGTGAACGACATAGGGCAGACTCCATATTAATTGACAAAGCCTGCACGCGACCAGGCACAAGATAGCAGTGTTGGTGAAAAAGCAGCAGCATACTTTGTTACAAATATAATGAAAGCCAAGAAAAAATTTAGTATGGGATTGAATAAAACGGAAAAGAAAGGAAGGAAAAAGATATTGAAGAATAAAATGAAGAAGACAAACCTTTCGACTGTTATTAATGTTGCTACTAATACATTAAAAAAACAAAAGCCATTAGACATTATGAGTGCAATTAAAGTTGCACGTAAATCAATTCATCAATCAATGGGTTCTAAGAAAAATGTTAAAGTACCTCGTGTAATTAATGTACCCAAAATTGAAGGTTTTCTACTAATCGTGCCGATCTTGACAGCCCTCAGCGCTCTTGGTAGTTTAGGTTATGGTTTCTTTCTTAAGCCCTATAGTAAGGGGAAAGGAATTAAGAAGCAAAAAAACTAATTTCTCTGCTACCCAGTAGACCACTATCAAATATCGACATTATACATTTTGCTCAGAAATATATCCTACATTTTAGAGGGGAGTTTATGAGAGGTCTACTTCCAGAAGCACCAAAAAATCGGGAGTGCGGTATAGTAAACCTAGATAATTCACGATCAAGTGGTACACATTGGGTTGCATATAATAAAAATAAAAATAATGTGGGAATAGGTCTGGCATCCTTGTCAGCCGTACCCACCACAGATGAACAGCACAACTAATTATGGGCGAGGTGAAAAACGAAGAAGAAAGACGTGAAATATATACGAAGTAAAAGAAAGACGCGAGTAATAATCCAAAACGCTGTAAAAATCCTTATTAAATACCTAAAACTATATTCAGAACTACTTATCACTATTCCTTTTAAATAAAACTGTAAACATATTATAATAAAATTACAATTATTGGGACTTTTCATTTAAATCAGAAAAACCAATCACACAAATATGGGGGCTCAACCTACGTGAAAAGTGAAAAGTAAAACGACGAAAAGTGTGCTTAAGAAAAGATTATAAACAACGAAAACTATGAAAAACGAGGAAAAACTTAAAAACGACGTACGAGTGTGTGAAAACGACGCTACAACCACCACTGTGAACTGCCATATACATATATAACGACGCGTATGTGTATATAAACGACGGGTAAAGAACGTGAGTGAGAACGACGATTACGAGTGTAAGGAAGAACAACGAGTACGAGCGAACATTTATTAAAACTGTTTCTGCAAACATGTCCAGTCTAGCTGATTTTGAGTCGGTTTTACAGGCACTGAAATCTGAAAAAAAGAAGAATGTCGACCTGCTGCACAAGTTTGTCTACGAAAATGAAGGCGATCGGCATTACCGAAAGCGACTACGGGGTTCCGATGGGTTTGACTTTTTGGAATCTTTCAACCAGAAAGTGTCTTACGTTGCGCAAAATTTATCAAACAGCGACCTTGCCATAATTTGCAACATTTTGGGGTTGCAACACGACAAAAGTGATCTCATGCTTCACATTTTCCGAAATTTGCGCGCAGGAAAACTGCTGGAAGATGCAGATGAAGAGGAATCCGAAGATGATGAAATAGACGAACGACAAAAGAATGACGAAGGTAACGACGAGAAAAGTTCTAACGTTGACGACGACGAGTTTCGCTCTGTGCGAAGCAACGCAGAGAAGCAGAAAAACTGAACAACGTACGGGCTGGCACAGTGGCGTCCAACAATAACGATTCCGCCTCTCTACAAAGTTTCGCTGTGAATTCGCCTCGTTTTTCTGTAAGCTTCCGCGATGTAGAAGACTCCATTCGTCCGTTCAGTGGAGATGACACCGTTGCAGTTGAGGTGTGGATTTCCGATTTCGAGGACATGGCTTCCATTATGTATTGGAATGACCTGCAAAAACTCATCATCGCGAAACGTTCTCTAAAAGGTCTCGCTAAAGTCTTTATTATGAGTGAGCGTGGTATCAATAAATTGGCAAATGTTAAAAATCGCGTTGATCAAAGAGTTCAAAGCCGAAGTAAATAGCGCTCAATTGCATAAGTTGCTATACGAAAGGAAAATCAAAAACAATGAAAGTGTTCAAGAATATCTTCTCAAAATGAAAGAAATGGCTTCTCGTGGTAGTGTAGACAACTGTGCACTCATGCAATATGTAATTAATGGCACCAATGACTTAAGTGTAAACAAATCGATTTTGTACAACGCCAAAGACTTGAAGGAGTTCAAGGAAAAATTGAAGTGCTACGAGAAAATTCGCGAAAAGTCCGGAATGCCTTAAATTTACGAAGACAAGTCAAAATACCCGATAAGTAAAGAAAGTGCGGGTCATAAGAAAGTGTCGATGCAAAGAAAGGTACATTGCTTCAACTGTGGTGCCGGTGGCCATACATCCAATCAGTGCCCCAATCGAAACAGTGGTCGAAAGTGCTTTAACTGCAACAATTTTGGACACATATCGAAGGACTGCTCCACAGGCAAGATAGAAACGGTTGAAACTCCGAAAAATACGCGCAAAGTATCCGATGATAAACTTTCGATGTGTAAAGAGATTTATATGAAAAGCAACAAGTACACAGCCCTTATTGACACAGGCAGCAAATACAACATTGTAAGTGAAACAACGTACGTAAGCTTGAACAAGCCAAAACTGAGTGCTGTGAACATTTTTCTTGTCGGTTTCGGGAACAACAACCGGGTAAAACCATTCGGTTCTTTTAAAGAAGAATTCGAAGTTGACGATCGTGGTTGAAGAAAATTTTCTTGTTGTCTCATCTGACTTTCTAGACGTGCAAGTTGTGTTAGGTGCCGAATTTTGTAACAACGCTGAAATAAAAATTAATCGTGACGAAATAAAAATACAAAGCCAGGAAAAGCATGCCGAAACTGAATTAGGTGCACTAATGAAAATCAACGTCGAAAATGCCGAAAATGTAACCATAAACACTGACGAGCAACAACTGAGGCAAAACGCGAAGTTTACGATCTGATTAAGAACTATAAGCCGACAAGTACAAAAACAACAAACGTTTCGATGCGTATCGTTTTAAAGGACGACACTCCCGTACATTCACGCCCGCGTAGATTCGCGTTTTCCGAGCGGTGTATTATAGAAGATCAAATCGAACAATGGCTCAAGGACGGAATCATCGAGCATTCTGAGTCCGAGTACAACAGTCCGGTCGTCCTGGTAAGGAAACGCGATAACACACCTCGACTCTGCATTGACTACAGAAGGATTAACAAGGTAATAGTACGAGATATGTTTCCCCTTCCCTTGATCGAAGACCAATTAGACCGTCTGCAAGATGCCCATGTATTCAGCACGCTGCACCTCAAAAACGGATTTTTCCACGTTAATGTCGATGAAGAAAGCCGCAAGTTCACATCCTTTGTAACTCACAATGGCCAGTACCAGTTCCTGAAAGTCCCTTTTGGCCTCACGAATTCTCCAGGCGTATTTCAAAGACACGTTAACGCCATTTTCCGAGATTTGACCCGATCTGGTATTGCGATTCCCTACGTCGACGATATCATTGTCCCAGCTGCAGACGAAGGCGAAGCAGTAGCCAATCTCAAGACAGTCGTCAAGCGATGTGAGGAGTATGGTTTAGTTATAAACCTAAAGAAATGCTGCTTCCTAAAAAAGAAAATCGAGTTTCTAGGCCATTGTATTGATAACCAATTGATCAGCATCTCAAACGACAAGACGAAAGATGTGACGAAGTTTCCTCTCCCGACAAACCAGAAGCAATTACAAAGCTTTCTGGTTCTGGTTGGATATTTTCGCAAATTCATCCTGAGCTTTTCGATCATAGCCAAACCTTTGACCGATCTTATGAAGCATGACGCCAAGTTTTGTTTTTCTGGCAGAGAGATTGACGCTTTTAACAAGCTCAAAAGTTTGATTACCCAAAAACCTGTGCTCAAAATTTTTCATCCAAAGCACCATACAGATGCTTCGATTGATGGTTTTGGTGCAGTTTTACTCCAAAAATCTCCTAACCTAGCTCCTATAACCAAGTTCATCCAGTGTATTACATGAGTAAGAAAACTACAGACGCAGAAAGAAAGTTTTCTAGCTACGAGTTGGAGATCCTGGCAGTGGTAGAAGCTTTCCGAAAATTCCGAGTATATCTGTTGGGTATGCATTTCAAGCTTATCAGCGATTGCAATGCTTTCACGAACACGATTGTGAAAAGAGATGTCTGCACTAGAGTCGCACGTTGGATCCTCGAACTTCAGGAGTTTAACTTTGAGGTCGAACACAGATCAGGCACACGCATACGCCATGCTGATGCTCTAAGCCGTTACCCTGTAATGATGATTTCTGACGAAAGTTTGCACAGCAAATTGAAGTTTGTTCAATCGCAGGACGATGAATTAAAAGCCATAATAGACATCCTTGCTGAAAAATCTATCCACAACAATTTCTTTTTACGATCTGGATTGCTGTACAAATTGGTGAACGACGACGAGCTTATAGTTGTACCACCGATCCTTCAACGTGAAATCATTCGGCAGGCTCATGAAAAAGGACATTTTTCTGTAAAGAAAACCAAGGAGATCATCGGAAAGAGATATTACATTCCGAAACTTGATGACAAGATCCAAAGACAGATCAAATGCTGCATTCCGTGTATCGTATCCAACCGCAAGCTTGGGAAAAAAGAAGGAGAGTTACACCCATTGCCCAAGGAAGCGGAGCCACTTCAAACATTCCACATTGATTTTTTGGGACCAGTCGAATCAACCCACAAGGCGTACAAGCACATTCTTGCTGTCATTGACGGATTCACCAAATTTTGTTGGCTATATCCTACGAAATTAACGTCCTCTAAGGACGTCATCACTAGACTAGAGGCTCAGAGCGCAATATTTGGAAATCCTGCTCAAATAATATCCGATCGAGGTACAGCGTTCACCTCAGACTATTTCAAGAAGTATTGTGAGAAGGAGGGCATCGAACTTCACGCAGTAACAACTGGAGTTCCGAGAGCAAACGGTCAAGTCGAACGCCTCAACGCCACAATTGAGTCTGTACTGTCCAAACTGTCTTTAGATGATCCCAGCAAGTGGTATAAGGTCGTAAACCAGGTGCAGCAGACAATTAATTCGACGTACTGCAGAAGTACACACACAACTCCATTCGAACTTCTTATAGGCATAAAGATGCGCATTAAAACAGACGTCCAGTTGAAGGAAATGATTGAACAAGAGTTGATACAAATGTTTCAGGACAATCGAGACGAGATCCGCAAAGCTGCAAAGCAACAGATCTTGGCTATGCAGAATGAAAACAAGCACTCATACAATTTCAGACGTAGACCAGCCGCAACATACAAAGTTGGCGATATTGTCGCTATCAAACGCAAGCAACTTGGTGGTGGACTTAAGTTAAAGCCTACCGCGTTACAAAAGTCAAACCGAAGGACACTTACGATGTTGTAAAGGACTCGCTTACTACGGACGGACCAAGATACACTACCTCTTGCGCTGAGTATATGAAGCCATGGATGAAAATATCCTCCGAGGACGACGAGGATACATTCGGGACGAATGTTTAGAAGGATGGCCGAGTTGTGGGAATAGGTCTGGCATCCTTGTCAGCCGAACCCACCACAGATGAACAGCACTACTAATTATGGGCGAGGTGAAAAAAGGAAGTCTTGGGCGAGCACTTAGAACGAGAGAGACGAAGAAGAAAGACGTGAAATATATACGAAGTAAAAGAACGACGCGAGTAATAATCCAAAACGCTGTTAAAATCCCTATTAAATACCTAAAACTATATTCAGAACTACCTTTCACTATTCCTTTTAAATAAAACTATAAGCATATTATAATAAAATTACAATTAGTGGGACTTTTCATTTAAATCAGAAAACCAATCCTACAATAATATACATCATTTCGATAGTTATCGAAAAATCTTCAGCCACCTAGAGAAGTTGTGAAATACTGTGGTCATAGAATACAATACAATTACGATAGAGTTCAAGACTTTGATACATACAACTGTGGACACCTGTGCCTCGATTTTCTACTTTTTTTCAAAGAAGATGTGGAGTCAATACCGGTATATTTAAATGGTTTATTTACATTTGGGGGGTTGAAAATCCATGTATGGGTACGTGTATGTGTGAACTCTGTATAGTATAAAAGGATGACCTGCACGCGTTCAAATTCACAGTCTAAGTTTTTACTTCACATCGAACTTCATCTAGAGGACAAGAATTTTTGATCATTCTTAACAAAAAACTATAACAGCTCATAACAGCTCAAAACAGCTGGTGACCAGCTTATAACAACTAGTAAACAACTAGTTGACAGCTATTAAACAGATAGTAACCATCTACTAACAGCTATTGACCAGCTAAAACAACTAGTACTGAACAAGTGCTAAACAGGTAGTGAACATACAACGTGTAACAACTGTACCAAGTCCAAAAACCTTTTCAACAACCATCATGAATCAGGACAACCAGATGAACATCGTAATTAAAGAGTTCAATAAATTTAATAAAAGGACACTGCTATCGAAGACAAGGATGCCTGAAAGTGTAAGATTCCCGATCCTCAAGGCGGAGCGCAAGACAACAAAGGTTGGAGAATCTATTGCTTTCGAGGGGGAGGAGCACATCCTGTACATGCCGGAAAGGTACACCTCTCTTCAAGATGATATCATCAATGAAATGGTTGATGGAAAATTTAATATTCATAAAAGTAATGACAATTTCTATATAGAAATAAGTTAGTAATCATTAAAAAGATTGATATTTTGAGAATATAACAATAAATACACTTTTTTAAATATAATGAAGAAAAGGTATCGAATCTTTCTTTATTCGGAAATGGTATATAAATATTACAGATTATGGCGTTCCCTTAACAGTATTTGTTTAATAACTGAGGAGTGACTACATGAATTTCGGAAATTTTAGATCTTTCACCTATAAAGTTTGTAAAATATACTACAATGAATATTTTGTCACAGTTAACCAAAGCTAGATTTGCTTTGAAGCGAAAATTCGATGATCTCAAACAAGTCAAAAATCATACTAATTTACAATTGGAAAAGACTTTTAAACCTATTACTGAACCCTTACATGAACTTGTTAAGGAAAATAAAAAACAAAAGGTTTCTAATGTAAAAGATAGTATAAAAGTAAAGCGTGAAATGAAGCAAATTAAAAAATACGATGATGATGAGAGAGAGCTTGACGATTTCTACTTTACAACTAATGAGAAAGATCTGCAGTCTAATCGAAACATAACTCCACCAAGGTTTTTCGATGATTGTGATTCTTATAATCAATTCTTTTCACAGACGAATATAGAGGAAGATATAGAAGATGAGAAAAAGGAGACGGAAAAGAGTGAAGAAGAAGGGACAACACCTTTACCAATGTATACAGGAGAGGCCGATATGAGTGTGGATGCAGAGCTAGAAGATAATAACGCTGGTTATAACTATGATTTAAGTATCAGTAATTTGACTAGAGGAAATGTGTTGGATAAAGGTTATGGACCTACAATAAGTGCAAACAGTTCATTAACATTGGGAGATAAAGAATTAAAAATTAAAGATAATAAAATAACATTTTTTAGTGGAATGAGTTGTGATCTGGCTCCTGGTCTTTACTCTCTAATTTTTCTTAGTAAACCTGAAAACTACAATGATCAAGACTTGAAAATGAATAAAAAATTTATTTTAGAAACGAATATACATACAGAATCAAGGGTACACGAGCATACAAATATAGCCATGTTATTAAGAAGTTGATAGACAAAGATTTCAGTCCTACAACATCTACTCCACTTCGCTCAAAAACAGGTTTTGGTTACCTGACTCTTCAGAAATCAAATCAAAACTATGTATATTGGAATGATATAAATGAGTTAGTCGAACGATTGGAAGTTTTAGTAGCATCAAAAGGAGCGGGTAACACCAGCCACAATAACGAAATTTTTTCAATATTAGAGGAATTGCGTGAAGAAAGGATTATAATGGGTATAAATAGGAAGGACAAATATGTTTTACATTTATAAACATCATGTCTGTCGACAAGTTTGGACATTTTTCTGTTGATATGGAACGATCAGAAAATTTGAAAAGACGTGTTAATTCTACTGAGGGATTATTCATCGATGAGGACGGTAATCTAAATGCTCAAAATAAACGTATCAAAAACGGATCTAAGCCTTTAGACAACAATGATGATATACTGATGAGATCCTCGGAAAGTTGGGAGAAGATTTAAGAAAAATGAGAACTCAAAATGTTAATCGTCGACTCACAAAAATTTCAAGCTTACAAAATAGAATTGAATTGAATAATAAGAGGGCAGACAGCGCTGTCCAAAATTTTGCCAAAATTCTGGAAAAGATTAAAACCATTGAGGACTATATATTTAAATACGTAACAAAACCGATATCATTACCGAAAAAAAAACACAAAAGATTTAAAAGGTGTCGCTTTTCAGCCTATTAGAAGAATATGATTAAGCGAGAAATCGTAAATGAGTTGCACGGGCCTTCTGGAAAAAACTTTCAACAAAGACGAGTGATTACAAGGGGTATAAACGATCTGTAGCAAGCAGATTTGGTTGAAATGGGAGCCTTTTCAAAATCTAATGATGGGTACCGATACTTGTTGACTGTTATAGACACATTTTCGAAATATGCTTGGGGTGAGGCATTAAAATCAAAAAATGCAAATGATGTTTCCCAAGCCATGGAGAGAATATTTAAATCGGGTCATGGAACACCAAAAAATCTGCAAACTGATGATGGCACTGCATTCTTTAATTTTAAATTTAAGGTATTAATGAAAAGTTATAGGATAAATAATTATTCAACCTTCAGTACTTTAAAAGCACCAATAGTTGAACGTTTCAATAGAACTCTTAAAGAATTAATGTGGCGTGAGTTTAGTTCCAATGGAAAATATAAGTGTGGATATATATGTATAAACAATTAATTAATAATTATAATAATAGAATGCATAGAATAATAAAAATGAGTCCAAGTAAAGTCAATTCTTCCAATGAAAAACAAATATTACAAACATCACCTAAAAATATTTGTTGCAAGTAAATTCCGGAAGGGGGACCACGTTCGAATCAGTAAATATAAACATGTCTTTGAGAAAGGGTATACACCAAACTATGCAACTGAAATCTTAAAAATTAGAAAGGTGAAGAATACATACCCTAAAACATACTTACTTAGAGATTTAGATGGTAGCCCGATTCAGGTAGGATTTTATAAAGAAGAACTGAAAAAAACACGATTTCCCCACACATATCTTATTGAAAAAGTTGTAAGGCGAAAAGGAAATATAGTTTTGGTTAAGTGGCTCTGCTCTTCAAAGACTAGCTGGATATATAAGGAAGACATTTTGTAGTATAATAAATGATTTATTTAATTAATTTTTATTTATATATTTATCTTATCTCATATTATGTTTAATATTAATATTTTTGTACAATGTTTTAAACTAAAATTAAATATAATAAAAATACTTTTTACAAACTCAAAATCATTTTCATTTATATTTTCCAAAGTCTCGATCATAATAAGGCATCTCCAATTCAACTGATTTATAAAATAGTTCTTTTTCAATGTGTTCCTTTTGAAATTTAAGGCTATCTAAATATTCTCCATCGTTCACATAATTATTTTGTATCATCTCACCCAAGCAAAATGAATTTGATTCTAGCCATTCAACATTTTCTAAAATATCTTTTTCAGTTAATCTCTGATGTTTTATTGATGAAATTGTGTTTCATTAACATTACGTTTTCTTTTGTTATCTTAACCACAAAGAATTTTTTTATTTACTTTAACTGTAGTTATTTTGTGTGCTTTTGATCTAAGCATTGTTCTATTACCATATAGTGAGGCCCCAGATAATAAAACGTTTTTATAGTGTTCAATTGTAAGATTTCGTAAACTCACTCCCTTTGCTTTATTATGTGAAGATTCAACTTGATCTATTCTATAACAATAAACCTTTGAGCACAGACCTAAAAATTTTGTCATGAGTTTACCGTTAAGCTCATCCTTAAAAAAACTTAAACTAAACTTTTTTTGTTAACTCTTTTAAAGTTATATAGATAAATTCTTTCATCTGAATAGTCCCATGTATCAAATTTTGCTTCAAGATCATTACGAATATCTTTATAAAAATCTTCAATTTTTATTGTATAGATAAATGAATCAGTATCCATATAATTTAAGAGTAACTTTTCCTGAAATTTTGGTTTCATATATTGATAGTGAAAATCATACATATTCCATTTCGATAAGTCTAATACTGCAAATCCCAAATACATTGGGATAAATAGAACGTACAACCTTTTCATTTGAATTGCATAAAAATTATCATTAATTTTAGTTGCACTATGAAAATTGGATTTTGAAATTAAGGTTTTGGCACAATATGCTTTTCGTCCAGTCTTCGAGCTATCCGGAGCTTCCCATGTACTAATAAGCTTAATATCGACCCTGCGCTCGGGATCTTCCATTGATTTTCCTTATACAGAATTATTCATTAATTTAGAAAAAATCTTTTTCAAATTTATTTTTTGCATCTTTTTCAGTTCTTACCCATTCTGTATACATTGTTGCAAATTCCTATAATGTATTACATAATTTTTCTTATTTCCCAGGTCAGCAATTAATTTTTTTACCTTATCCTCTTTTGAGGCCAGACAATTTGACGGACAAAATGGAAGAAGATCATGTAAACGGTATGGATATATAAAGTCAACTTCCAAAAAATAACCGTAGTTGCTATCAAATGGAATATTATGAATATTAAAATTTTCTATGTCTGTAGTAGACATCCACTTAAAGTCTTTATATGGTAAAGGTTGTGACATTGCCCAACCATACAAGTTATTCGCATCCACATACATTAAAAATGAAGACTCCTTCGAGGAATCATAATCTGACAAATATTTATTATTTGCTTTTGTATATCTATGACAACATTGAACTAAGCCACCTCGAATGCTACTTTGAATAAATCTATACATATATATATCTGTCAGCAATTCAAGTTGAATATTTGTAGTTTTCAACATTGCCTCCCAAGATAGACCTGGTGTCGTAAAATACTGAGCTGGGTCAAGTGAATAAATTTGCATACAAATTTTTCGGAAGTTTCCAAAAATGTCAGTTAAAAGGAATACATCAGTTTTCAAATATAATTCTAAATAATCCTTAAGAGTGGAACATGAGAAATGGGACCAAACTTTAAAAGCGTGATCATAATCTTCCTGAGAGCATTCCCTTTCCGTTAAATTACTATAGAATGCTTCCCTTGGTGGGAGGGTTGTTTCCTCGAGTCTACTAGCGGAATCTAAATATTCATAGGGAAATATACCCTTAAATATCATTACTAAAAAATGACTTTACAGCATTCATTTGATCATCAACTAAATTAGAAGCTAGGGTATCTAAACTTGATGGCATAAATCTATATGTATCGCGAAAACGAATTTCAAAACTATTTCCACTTAAGCATTTAATTATTTTTGAGACAGATATATAGTTTTCCTTTTTTATTGGTATTACGGAAATTTCACCGGGAATCTTTCCCACCTCTTGAATAAATAAATGACAGTCGTATTTCGAAAAATTATGAAAAAATACTGGTATGAATTTGTTAACTTTATAACCCAAGTTACATTTATAGTGGGCTGCACCTCTAAAGCGACCTGTGAAATGACAATGATCTCTAACCCTATCAGTCCCTAAAACTTTCTGACAAATAGAACAATTCAATGAATCATCTAATATTTATTGGTCATCCAAAGTCATTCTCATAGGAACTATTTTATCTAAGTACTCATCACTCAATTTAGCTAATTTTTTTATCAATGAATTTACAAAACTTACTCCCAAATTCTCGATACATATATAGTTGAAAAAGTTGTAAGGCGAAAAGGAAGTAAAGTTTTGGTTAGGTGGCTGGGGCTTATAAAGACTAGCTGGATAAATAAGGAAGACATTTTGCAGCATTACAAGTTTTTATTTAATTAATTTTTATTTATATGTTTATCTCATCTTATATTAAGTTAATATTTGTACAATGTTTACTTAAATTAAATTAAAAACAATAAATATAATTTTTACAAGCTGAAAATAATTTTCATTTATATTTTCCAAGGTCTCGATCATAACAAAACATCTCCAATTCAACTGATTTATAAAATAGTTCTTTTTCAATGTGTTCCTTTTGAAATTTAAGGCTATTTAATGATTCTCCATCGTTCACATAATTATTTTGTATCATCTCACCCAAGCAAAATGAATTTGATTCTAGCCATTCAATATTTTCTAAAATATCTTTTTCAATTAATCTCTGATGTTTTATTGATGTCGTACCATGGTCTTCATTACTTAACTCTAAAAATTATGTTTCATTAACATTACGTTTTCTTTTGTTATCTTTGCCTCAAAGAATTTTTTTTAACTATAGTTATTTTGTGGGCTTTTGACCTAAACATTGTTCTATTACCATATAGGTAGGCCCCAGATAATAAAACGTTTTTATAGTGTTTAATTGTAAGATTTCGTTAACTCACTCCCTTTGCTTTATTATGTGAAGATTCTACTTGATCTATCCGGAGCTTCCCATGTACTAATAAGCTTAATATCGATCCTGCGCTCGGGATCTTCCATTGTTTTTCCGAAAACAGAATTATTCATTAATTTAAAAAAATCTTTTTCAAATTTATTTTTTGCATTTAGCCTATGTAAAGTATTTAGATCAATGTAATTCTTTAACCAAGGCTTTTGTAAAAACTGAACACCTCTATGGATCTTTTTCAATACTAACCCATTCCGTATACATTGTTGTAAATTCCGATAATGTATTACATAATTTTTCTTATTTCCCAGGTCAGCAATTAATTTTATTTACCTTATCCTCTTTTGAGGCCAGACAATTTGACGGACAAAATGGAAGATCAATTTAAAGATTATGTAAACGGTATGGATATATTAAGTCCACTTTCAAAAAATAACCGTATTTGCTATCGATTGGAATATTATTAATATCAAAATGGTCTATGTCTGTGTTAGACATCCACTTAAAATCTTTATATGGTAAAGGTTGTGATATTGCCCAACCATACAAGTTATTCGCATCCACATACATTAAAAATGAAGACTCCTTCGAGAAATCATAATCTGACAAATATTTGTTATTTGCTTTTGTGTATCTATGACAACATTAAATTAAACCACCTCGAATGCTACTTTGAATAAATCTATACATATCTACAAGGTGAGTTCCAAAGTAAGCAGGACTTTTTGAATCTAGCGCCCTCTAGTGGCGCCATCTATATGTCAACTGGTGCGTTAGAATCTGCTATCGTTTATCGACTTCCAGTAAAAATTTCATGACATTTCATCTATTGGAAATGAGGTTATTGCGTTTTAAGTGTCAGTATGTTTATGTCATCGTTGCGAAAATGAGCTTCGAACAAAGAGCCAACATTAAATTTTGTTTTAAAATTGGTAAAACTTTTACCGAAATGTTTCAATTGATGAAACAAGTTTATTTTCCTCGGGTCTACTAGCGGAATCTAAATATTCATAAGGAAATATACCCATTTTACGCATTAGTCGAAATTCTATATCTGTTTGTACCCAAAGGTACTCAACATGACCACACCCAACAAGTCAAGCAGTAGCCAAGTTGGGAACAGTACCAGGCGCTCAGTAGCACTCACTGCAGATGAGAATTGCTGGTCAGCATATTATATGTCTCATTAACTCACCATCTCACCGTCACAACGATACGCTGACCCGCCAATGCAGTCAGCACATTTGCGGTGTCAGCCGAGCCAACTACGCAAACTGCTACCATAATCATAATTCACTGACCTACTCTAGAATATAGCTTATTTCACTAACCATTACACTAAACTTCCGCGTTCCAAGTAGAATATAAGCAGGTACCAAATGAAGAATAAATCAGTTATCAACACACCTCATAACTCCGCGGTTCTACTTCCTACCTCTGGGAATAGGGCTCGTAATACACTATCTCAACTAGCAGCTAACCACGTTAGCTCAACCTCATCGCAATTCCCGCATCGCCTGTGGTCCGGCAATACAGTAACCATCGTTGCCATTGCCGCGACGCGATCGTCCTGCAAGTGTCTACTTCGGTTAGGCACAAACATTGGTGACCCCGACGTGATCCTTTACCAACAAAGGATCACTTTTCAGCAATCCCCTTCCTACCAAAAGCTGAACCTGTGACTGGTGAGAAGACCCTTTAAGTTCACTACATCCACCCGCCCTGGAAACCATAGCTAATCCAGCTTCATAGGATACGCTTCGTCATCCAGCGTCACAGGATCGACAGCTTAATCCAGCTTCACAGGATACGCTTCGTCATCCAGCGTCACAGGATCGTCAGCTTAATCCAGCTTCACAGGATACGCTTCTTCTTCCAGCGTCACAGGAACTCAGCTTAATCCAGCTTTACAGGATACGCTTCGTCATCCAGCGTCACAGGATCGTTAGCTTTATCCGGCTTCTCAGGATACGCTTCTTCTTCCAGCGTCACAGGAACTTAGCTTTATCCAGCTTCGCAGGATACGCTTCTTCATCCAGCGTCACAGGATGTTCAGCTTAATCCAGTTTCACAGGAATCACAGCTTTTTCCAGCTTCACAGGATACGCTTCTTCTTCCAGCGTCACAGGAACTTAGCTTAATCCAGCTTCACAGGATACGCTTCGTCATCCAGCGTCACAGGATCGTTAGCTTTATCCACCTTCACAGGATACGCTTCTTCTTCCAGCGCCACAGGAACGTCAGCTTCATCCAGCTTCACAGGATACTCAGCTTCATCCAGCTTCATTTATAGAGGAAACAAGTCACACAAGAATCGATTTACACAATCGATTACTAGACACCCAAAACGAGCTGCAAGGGAAAATCCAACAGCTCATTAAGAATTATGGCAAGGACTCTGTCGACCGACGCCACCGAGACGGCTATTATTCCGGTAAGCTAACTCAGTTAACCGATCTCTGGCAGCAGTTTTGCGAGCTAGATATAGAAGAAAGCAAACGGCAAAATGAGATTTCACTCGATGGTGAAGGGATTCATTCAACTAACATAGCTTTGATGGATCATAAAATAAAAGAGCCTGAAGATATATGTAGCCAATCAAGAACTAGCGACAATGACTCGTCCGGTCGAGAATCAACCGATACATATATTGGTTCATTGCAGTTGACTGAACTTTATACTGCAAGAGAAAAACCAATTCGTATAGAACCGACTTTTCATCAATATAAAACCTACAAGAAGTCTGACTTTTGTACGACATTTCTAAACGTAACCAAGAAATATCTTAGTTTTGTTGCAGAAGGTCCACATACAATAGATGTGCCAAATGATCAATTTCTACGAGGTCACAATTTCAGTCCCCACGGTAATGTCAATTTTATCGCAAAGGGGAATTTTAAGCAGCATAAAGAATATGTGAAGGACCTGAATTACAACCATAAACCGCCGCAGTTGAAGGAAAGATCCTCCTCGGTCAAAGATTTGTAAGGTGCTTTCTATACAATTCGGCCAAGGGCTGACCGACATCACGTCTTAATTAAGGGTACCCCTCAATGGGGGGGAGAATGTTTGTACCGAAAGGTACTCAACATGACCACACCCAACCAATCAAGCAGTAGCCAAGTTGGGAACAGTACCAGGCGCTCAGTAGCACTCACTGCAGATGAGAATTGCTGATCAGCATGTTATATGTCTCACTAACTCACCGTTTCACCGACTCAACGGCACACTGACTCGCCAATGCAGTCAGCACATTTTGCAGTGTCAGCCGAGCCAACTACGCAAACTGCTACCATAATCAGAATTCCCTGGCCTACTTTAGAATATAGCTTACTTCACTAATCATTACACTAAACTTCCGTGTTCCAACTAGTATATAATAATGTATCAAATGAAGAATAAATGAGTTATCAACAAACCTCATAACTCCGCGGATCTACATCCTACCTCTAGGAATAGGGCTCGTAATACACTATCTCAACTAGCAGCTAACCACGTTAGCTCAACCTCATCGCAGTTCCCGCATCGCCTGTGGTCCGGCAATACAGTAACCATCGTTGCCATTGCCGCGACGCGATCGTCCTGCAAGTGTCTTCTTCGGTTAGGCACAAACATTGGTGACCCCGACGTTATCCTTTACCAACAAAGGATCACACTTCAGCAACCCCCTTCCTACCAAAAGCTGAACCTGTGACTGGTGAGAAGACCCTTTAAGTTCACTACATCCACCCGCCCTGGAAACCATAGCTAATCCAGCTTCATAGGATACGCTTCGTCATCCAGCGTCACAGGATCGACAGCTTAATCCAGCTTCACAGGATACGCTTCGTCATCCAGCGTCACAGGATCGTCAGCTTAATCCAGCTTCACAGGATACGCTTCTTCTTCCAGCGTCACAGGAACTCAGCTTAATCCAGCTTTACAGGATACGCTTCGTCATCCAGCGTCACAGGATCGTTAGCTTTATCCGGCTTCTCAGGATACGCTTCTTCTTCCAGCGTCACAGGAACTTAGCTTTATCCAGCTTCGCAGGATACGCTTCTTCATCCAGCGTCACAGGATGTTCAGCTTAATCCAGTTTCACAGGAATCACAGCTTTTTCCAGCTTCACAGGATACGCTTCTTCTTCCAGCGTCACAGGAACTTAGCTTAATCCAGCTTCACAGGATACGCTTCGTCATCCAGCGTCACAGGATCGTTAGCTTTATCCACCTTCACAGGATACGCTTCTTCTTCCAGCGCCACAGGAACGTCAGCTTCATCCAGCTTCACAGGATACTCAGCTTCATCCAGCTTCATTTATAGAGGAAACAAGTCACACAAGAATCGATTTACACAATCGATTACTAGACACCCAAAACGAGCTGCAAGGGAAAATCCAACAGCTCATTAAGAATTATGGCAAGGACTCTGTCGACCGACGCCACCGAGACGGCTATTATTCCGGTAAGCTAACTCAGTTAACCGATCTCTGGCAGCAGTTTTGCGAGCTAGATATAGAAGAAAGCAAACGGCAAAATGAGATTTCACTCGATGGTGAAGGGATTCATTCAACTAACATAGCTTTGATGGATCATAAAATAAAAGAGCCTGAAGATATATGTAGCCAATCAAGAACTAGCGACACTGACTCGTCCGGTCGAGAATCAACCGATACATATATTGGTTCATTGCAGTTGACTGAACTTTATACTGCAAGAGAAAAACCAATTCGTATAGAACCGACTTTTCATCAATATAAAACCTACAAGAAGTCTGACTTTTGTACGACATTTCTAAACGTAACCAAGAAATATCTTAGTTTTGTTGCAGAAGGTCCACATACAATAGATGTGCCAAATGATCAATTTCTACGAGGTCACAATTTCAGTCCCCACGGTAATGTCAATTTTATCGCAAAGGGGAATTTTAAGCAGCATAAAGAATATGTGAAGGACCTGAATTACAACCATAAACCGCCGCAGTTGAAGGAAAGATCCTCCTCGGTCAAAGATTTGTAAGGTGCTTTCTATACAATTCGGCCAAGGGCTGACCGACATCACGTCTTAATTAAGGGTACCCCTCAATGGGGGGGAGAATGTTTGTACCGAAAGGTACTCAACATGACCACACCCAACCAATCAAGCAGTAGCCAAGTTGGGAACAGTACCAGGCGCTCAGTAGCACTCACTGCAGATGAGAATTGCTGATCAGCATGTTATATGTCTCACTAACTCACCGTTTCACCGACTCAACGGCACACTGACTCGCCAATGCAGTCAGCACATTTTGCAGTGTCAGCCGAGCCAACTACGCAAACTGCTACCATAATCAGAATTCCCTGGCCTACTTTAGAATATAGCTTACTTCACTAATCATTACACTAAACTTCCGTGTTCCAACTAGTATATAATAATGTATCAAATGAAGAATAAATGAGTTATCAACACACCTCATAACTCCGCGGATCTACATCCTACCTCTAGGAATAGGGCTCGTAATACACTATCTCAACTAGCAGCTAACCACGTTAGCTCAACCTCATCGCAGTTCCCGCATCGCCTGTGGTCCGGCAATACAGTAACCATCGTTGCCATTGCCGCGACGCGATCGTCCTGCAAGTGTCTTCTTCGGTTAGGCACAAACATTGGTGACCCCGACGTTATCCTTTACCAACAAAGGATCACACTTCAGCAACCCCCTTCCTACCAAAAGCTGAACCTCTGACTGGTGAGAAGACCCTTTAAGTTCACTACATCCACCCGCCCTGGAAACCATAGCTCATCCAGCTTCACAGGATATGCTTCGTCATCCAGCGTCACAGGATCGTCAGCTTAATCCAGCTTCACAGGATACGCTTCGTCATCCAGCGTCACAGGACCGTCAGCTTAATCCAGCTGCACAGGATACGCTTCTTCTTCCAGCGTCACAGGAACTCAGCTTAATCCAGCTTCACAGGATACGCTTCGTCATCCAGCGTCACAGGATCGTTAGCTTTATCCAGCTTCACAGGATACGCTTCTTCTTCCAGCGTCACAGTATCGTCAGCTTCATCCAGCTTCACAGGATACTCAGCTTCATCCAGCTTAATTTATAGAGGAAACAAGTCACACAAGAATCGATTTACACAATCGATTACTAGACACCCAAAACGAGCTGCAAGGGAAAATCCAACAGCTCATTAAGAATTACGGCAAGGATTCTGTCGACCGACGCCACCGAGACGGCTATTATTCCGGTAAGCTAACTCAGTTAACCGATCTCTGGCAGCAGTTTTGCGAGCTAGATATAGAAGAAAGCAAACGGCAAACTGAGATTTCACTCGATGGTGAAGGGATTCATTCAACGAACATAGCTTTGATGGATCATAAAATAAAAGAGCCTGAAGATATATGTAGCCAATCAATAACTAGCGACACTGACTCGTCCGGTCGAGAATCAACCGATACATATATTGGTTCATTGCAGTTGACTGAACTTTATACTGCAAGAGAAAAACCAATTCGTATAGAACCGACTTTTCGTCAATATAAAACCTACAAGAAGTCTGACTTTTGTTCAACATTTCTAAACGTAACCAAGAAATATCTTAGTTTTGTTGCAGAAGGTCCACATACAATAGATGTGCCAAATGATCAATTTCTACGAGGGCACAATTTCAGTCCCCACGGTAATGTCAATTTTATCGCAAAGGGGGGTTTTAAGCAGCATAAAGAATATGTGAAGGACCTGAATTACAACCATAAACCGCCGCAGTTGAAGGAAAGATCCTCCTCGGTCAAAGATTTGTAAGGTGCTTTCTATACAATTCGGCCAAGGGCTGACCGACATCACGTCTTAATTAAGGGTACCCTTCAATGGGGGGGAGAATGTTTGTACCCAAAGGTACTCAACATGACCACACCCAACCAATCAAGCAGTAGCCAAGTTGGGAACAGTACCAGGCGCTCAGTAGCACTCACTGCAGATGAGAATTGCTGATCAGCATGTTATATGTCTCACTAACTCACCGTTTCACCGACTCAACGGCACACTGACTCGCCAATGCAGTCAGCACATTTTACAGTGTCAGCCGAGCCAACTACGCAAACTGCTACCATAATCAGAATTCCCTGGCCTACTTTAGAATATAGCTTACTTCACTAATCATTACACTAAACTTCCGTGTTCCAACTAGTATATAATAATGTATCAAATGAAGAATAAATCAGTTATCAACACACCTCATAACTCCGCGGATCTACATCCTACCTCTAGGAATAGGGCTCGTAATACACTATCTCAACTAGCAGCTAACCACGTTAGCTCAACCTCATCGCAGTTCCCGCATCGCCTGTGGTCCGGCAATACAGTAACCATCGTTGCCATTGCCGCGACGCGATCGTTCTGCAAGTGTCTTCTTCGGTTAGGCACAAACATTGGTGACCACGACGTCATCCTTTACCAACAAAGGATCACACTTCAGCAACCCCCTTCCTACCAAAAGCTGAACCTCTGACTGGTGAGAAGACCCTTTAATTTCACTAAATTCACCCGCCCTGGAAACCATAGCTCATCCAGATTCACAGGATACGCTTCGTCATCCAGCGTCACAGGATCGTCAGCTTAATCCAGCTTCACAGGATATGCTTCGTCATCCAGCGTCACAGGATCGTCAGTTTAATCCAGCTTCACAGGATACGCTTCTTCTTCCAGCGTCACAGGAACTCAGCTTAATCCAGCTTCACAGGATACTCAGCTTCATCCAGCTTCATTCATAGAGGAAACAAGTCATTGCCACGACGCGATCGTCCTGCAAGTGTCTACTTCGGTTACAGGATCGTCAGCTTAATCCAGCTTCACAGGATACGCTTCTTCTTCCAGCGTCACAGGAAGTCAGCTTAATCCAGCTTCACAGGATACGCTTCGTCATCCAGCGTCACAGGATCGTTAGCTTTATCCGGCTTCACAGGATACGCTTCTTCTTCCAGCGTCACAGGAACTCAGCTTAATCCAGCTTCACAGGACTCACAGATTCATCCAGCTTCACAGGATACGCTTCTTCTTCCAGCGTCACAGGAACTCAGCTTAATCCAGCTTCACAGGACTGACAGCTTCACCCAGCTTCTCAGGATACGCTTCTTCTTCCAGCGTCACAGGAACTTAGCTTTATCCAGCTTCGCAGGATACGCTTCTTCATCCAGCGTCACAGGATCTTCAGCTTAATCCAGCTTCACAGGAATCACAGCTTCATCCAGCTTCACAGGATACGCTTCTTCTTCCAGCGTCACAGGAACTTAGCTTAATCCAGCTTCACAGGATACGCTTCGTCATCCAGCGTCACAGGATCGTTAGCTTTACCCAGCTTCACAGGATACGCTTCTTCTTCCAGCGTCACAGTATCGTCAGCTTCATCCAGCTTCACAGGATACTCAGCTTCATCCAGCTTAATTTATAGAGGAAACAAGTCACACAAGAATCGATTTACACAATCGATTACTAGACACCCAAAACGAGCTGCAAGGGAAAATCCAACAGCTCATTAAGAATTATGGCAAGGATTCTGTCGACCGACGCCACCGAGACGGCTATTATTCCGGTAAGCAAACTCAGTTAACCGATCTCTGGCAGCAGTTTTGCGAGCTAGATATAGAAGAAAGCAAACGGCAAAATGAGATTTCACTCGATGGTAAAGGGATTCATTCAACGAACATAGCTTTGATGGATCATAAAATAAAAGAGCCTGAAGATATATGTAGCCAATTAAGAACTAGCGACACTGACTCGTCCGGTCGAGAACCAACCGAGACATATATTGGTTCAGTTGACTGAACTTTATACTGCAAGAGAAAAACCAATTCGTATAGAACCGACTATTCATCAATATAAAACCTACAAGAAGTCTGACTTTTGTACGACATTTCTAAACGTAACCAAGAAATATCTTAGTTTTGTTGCAGAAGGTCCACATACAATAGATGTGCCAAATGATCAATTTCTACGAGGGCACAATTTCAGTCCCCACGGTAATGTCAATTTTATCGCAAAGGGGAATTTTAAGCAGCATAAAGAATATGTGAAGGACCTGAATTACAACCATAAACCGCCGCAGTTGAAGGAAAGATCCTCCTCGGTCAAAGATTTGTAAGGTGCTTTCTATACAATTCGGCCAAGGGCTGACCGACATCACGTCTTAATTAAGGGTACCCCTCAATGGGGGGGAGAATGTTTGTACCCAAAGGTACTCAACATGACCACACCCAACCAATCAAGCAGTAGCCAAGTTGGGAACAGTACCAGGCGCTCAGTAGCACTCACTGCAGATGAGAATTGCTGATCAGCATGTTATATGTCTCACTAACTCACCGTTTCACCGACTCAACGGCACACTGACTCGCCAATGCAGTCAGCACATTTTACAGTGTCAGCCGAGCCAACTACGCAAACTGCTACCATAATCAGAATTCCCTGGCCTACTTTAGAATATAGCTTACTTCACTAATCATTACACTAAACTTCCGTGTTCCAACTAGTATATAATAATGTATCAAATGAAGAATAAATCAGTTATCAACACACCTCATAACTCCGCGGATCTACATCCTACCTCTAGGAATAGGGCTCGTAATACACTATCTCAACTAGCAGCTAACCACGTTAGCTCAACCTCATCGCAGTTCCCGCATCGCCTGTGGTCCGGCAATACAGTAACCATCGTTGCCATTGCCGCGACGCGATCGTCATACAAGTGTCTTCTTCGGTTAGGCACAAACATTGGTGACCCCGACGTTATCCTTTACCAACAAAGGATCACACTTCAGCAACCCCCTTCCTACCAAAAGCTGAACCTCTGACTGGTGAGAAGACCCTTTAAGTTCACTACATCCACCCGCCCTGGAAACCATAGCTCATCCAGCTTCACAGGATATGCTTCGTCATCCAGCGTCACAGGATCGTCAGCTTAATCCAGCTTCACAGGATACGCTTCGTCATCCAGCGTCACAGGACCGTCAGCTTAATCCAGCTTCACAGGATACGCTTCTTCTTCCAGCGTCACAGGAACTCAGCTTAATCCAGCTTCACAGGATACGCTTCGTCATCCAGCGTCACAGGATCGTTAGCTTTATCCAGCTTCACAGGATACGCTTCTTCTTCCAGCGTCACAGTATCGTCAGCTTCATCGAGCTTCACAGGATACTCAGCTTCATCCAGCTTCATTTATAGAGGAAAAAAGTCACACAAGAATCGATTTACACAATCGATTACTAGACACCCAAAACGAGCTGCAAGGGAAAGTCCAACAGCTCATTAAGAATTATGGCAAGGATTCTGTCGACCGACGCCACCGAGACGGCTATTATTCCGGTAAGCTAACTCAGTTAACCGATCTCTGGCAGCAGTTTTGCGAGCTAGATATAGAAGAAAGCAAACGGCAAACTGAGATTTCACTCGATGGTGAAGGGATTCATTCAACGAACATAGCTTTGATGGATCATAAAATAAAAGAGCCTGAAGATATTTGTAGCCAATCAAGAACTAGCGACACTGACTCGTCCGGTCGAGAATCAACCGATACATATATTGGTTCATTGCAGTTGACTGAACTTTATACTGCAAGAGAAAAACCAATTCGTATAGAACCGACTTTTCATCAATATAAAACCTACAAGAAGTCTGACTTTTGTTCGACATTTCTAAACGTAACCAAGAAATATCTTGGTTTTCTTGCAGAAGGTCCACATACAATAGATGTGCCAAATGATCAATTTCTACGAGGGCACAATTTCAGTCCCCACGGTAATGTCAATTTTATCGCAAAGGGGAGTTTTAAGCAGCATAAAGAATATGTGATGGACCTGAATTACAACCATAAACCGCCGCAGTTGAAGCAAAGATCCTCCTCGGTCAAAGATTTGTAAGGTGCTTTCTATACAATTCGGCCAAGGGCTGACCGACATCACGTCTTAATTGAGGGTACCCCTCAATGGGGGGGGGGGGGGAGAATGTTTGTACCCAAAGGTACTCAACATGACCACACCCAACCAATCAAGCAGTAGCCAAGTTGGGAACAGTACCAGGCGCTCAGTAGCACTCACTGCAGATGAGAATTGCTGATCAGCATGTTATATGTCTCACTAACTCACCGTTTCACCGACTCAACGGCACACTGACTCGCCAATGCAGTCAGCACATTTTACAGTGTCAGCCGAGCCAACTACGCAAACTGCTACCATAATCAGAATTCCCTGGCCTACTTTAGAATATAGCTTACTTCACTAATCATTACACTAAACTTCCGTGTTCCAACTAGTATATAATAATGTATCAAATGAAGAATAAATCAGTTATCAACACACCTCATAACTCCGCGGATCTACATCCTACCTCTAGGAATAGGGCTCGTAATACACTATCTCAACTAGCAGCTAACCACGTTAGCTCAACCTCATCGCAGTTCCCGCATCGCCTGTGGTCCGGCAATACAGTAACCATCGTTGCCATTGCCGCGACGCGATCGTTCTGCAAGTGTCTTCTTCGGTTAGGCACAAACATTGGTGACCACGACGTCATCCTTTACCAACAAAGGATCACACTTCAGCAACCCCCTTCCTACCAAAAGCTGAACCTCTGACTGGTGAGAAGACCCTTTAATATCACTAAATTCACCCGCCCTGGAAACCATAGCTCATCCAGATTCACAGGATACGCTTCGTCATCCAGCGTCACAGGATCGTCAGCTTAATCCAGCTTCACAGGATATGCTTCGTCATCCAGCGTCACAGGATCGTCAGTTTAATCCAGCTTCACAGGATACGCTTCTTCTTCCAGCGTCACAGGAACTCAGCTTAATCCAGCTTCACAGGATACTCAGCTTCATCCAGCTTCATTCATAGAGGAAACAAGTCATTGCCACGACGCGATCGTCCTGCAAGTGTCTACTTCGGTTACAGGATCGTCAGCTTAATCCAGCTTCACAGGATACGCTTCTTCTTCCAGCGTCACAGGAACTCAGCTTAATCCAGCTTCACAGGATACGCTTCGTCATCCAGCGTCACAGGATCGTTAGCTTTATCCGGCTTCACAGGATACGCTTCTTCTTCCAGCGTCACAGGAACTCAGCTTAATCCAGCTTCACAGGACTCACAGATTCATCCAGCTTCACAGGATACGCTTCTTCTTCCAGCGTCACAGGAACTCAGCTTAATCCAGCTTCACAGGACTGACAGCTTCACCCAGCTTCTCAGGATACGCTTCTTCTTCCAGCGTCACAGGAACTTAGCTTTATCCAGCTTCGCAGGATACGCTTCTTCATCCAGCGTCACAGGATCTTCAGCTTAATCCAGCTTCACAGGAATCACAGCTTCATCCAGCTTCACAGGATACGCTTCTTCTTCCAGCGTCACAGGAACTTAGCTTAATCCAGCTTCACAGGATACGCTTCGTCTTCCAGCGTCACAGTATCGTCAGCTTCATCCAGCTTCACAGGATACTCAGCTTCATCCAGCTTAATTTATAGAGGAAACAAGTCACACAAGAATCGATTTACACAATCGATTACTAGACACCCAAAACGAGCTGCAAGGGAAAATCCAACAGCTCATTAAGAATTATGGCAAGGATTCTGTCGACCGACGCCACCGAGACGGCTATTATTCCGGTAAGCAAACTCAGTTAACCGATCTCTGGCAGCAGTTTTGCGAGCTAGATATAGAAGAAAGCAAACGGCAAAATGAGATTTCACTCGATGGTAAAGGGATTCATTCAACGAACATAGCTTTGATGGATCATAAAATAAAAGAGCCTGAAGATATATGTAGCCAATTAAGAACTAGCGACACTGACTCGTCCGGTCGAGAACCAACCGAGACATATATTGGTTCAGTTGACTGAACTTTATACTGCAAGAGAAAAACCAATTCGTATAGAACCGACTATTCATCAATATAAAACCTACAAGAAGTCTGACTTTTGTACGACATTTCTAAACGTAACCAAGAAATATCTTAGTTTTGTTGCAGAAGGTCCACATACAATAGATGTGCCAAATGATCAATTTCTACGAGGGCACAATTTCAGTCCCCACGGTAATGTCAATTTTATCGCAAAGGGGAATTTTAAGCAGCATAAAGAATATGTGAAGGACCTGAATTACAACCATAAACCGCCGCAGTTGAAGGAAAGATCCTCCTCGGTCAAAGATTTGTAAGGTGCTTTCTATACAATTCGGCCAAGGGCTGACCGACATCACGTCTTAATTAAGGGTACCCCTCAATGGGGGGGAGAATGTTTGTACCCAAAGGTACTCAACATGACCACACCCAACCAATCAAGCAGTAGCCAAGTTGGGAACAGTACCAGGCGCTCAGTAGCACTCACTGCAGATGAGAATTGCTGATCAGCATGTTATATGTCTCACTAACTCACCGTTTCACCGACTCAACGGCACACTGACTCGCCAATGCAGTCAGCACATTTTACAGTGTCAGCCGAGCCAACTACGCAAACTGCTACCATAATCAGAATTCCCTGGCCTACTTTAGAATATAGCTTACTTCACTAATCATTACACTAAACTTCCGTGTTCCAACTAGTATATAATAATGTATCAAATGAAGAATAAATCAGTTATCAACACACCTCATAACTCCGCGGATCTACATCCTACCTCTAGGAATAGGGCTCGTAATACACTATCTCAACTAGCAGCTAACCACGTTAGCTCAACCTCATCGCAGTTCCCGCATCGCCTGTGGTCCGGCAATACAGTAACCATCGTTGCCATTGCCGCGACGCGATCGTCATACAAGTGTCTTCTTCGGTTAGGCACAAACATTGGTGACCCCGACGTTATCCTTTACCAACAAAGGATCACACTTCAGCAACCCCCTTCCTACCAAAAGCTGAACCTCTGACTGGTGAGAAGACCCTTTAAGTTCACTACATCCACCCGCCCTGGAAACCATAGCTCATCCAGCTTCACAGGATATGCTTCGTCATCCAGCGTCACAGGATCGTCAGCTTAATCCAGCTTCACAGGATACGCTTCGTCATCCAGCGTCACAGGACCGTCAGCTTAATCCAGCTTCACAGGATACGCTTCTTCTTCCAGCGTCACAGGAACTCAGCTTAATCCAGCTTCACAGGATACGCTTCGTCATCCAGCGTCACAGGATCGTTAGCTTTATCCAGCTTCACAGGATACGCTTCTTCTTCCAGCGTCACAGTATCGTCAGCTTCATCCAGCTTCACAGGATACTCAGCTTCATCCAGCTTCATTTATAGAGGAAAAAAGTCACACAAGAATCGATTTACACAATCGATTACTAGACACCCAAAACGAGCTGCAAGGGAAAGTCCAACAGCTCATTAAGAATTATGGCAAGGATTCTGTCGACCGACGCCACCGAGACGGCTATTATTCCGGTAAGCTAACTCAGTTAACCGATCTCTGGCAGCAGTTTTGCGAGCTAGATATAGAAGAAAGCAAACGGCAAACTGAGATTTCACTCGATGGTGAAGGGATTCATTCAACGAACATAGCTTTGATGGATCATAAAATAAAAGAGCCTGAAGATATTTGTAGCCAATCAAGAACTAGCGACACTGACTCGTCCGGTCGAGAATCAACCGATACATATATTGGTTCATTGCAGTTGACTGAACTTTATACTGCAAGAGAAAAACCAATTCGTATAGAACCGACTTTTCATCAATATAAAACCTACAAGAAGTCTGACTTTTGTTCGACATTTCTAAACGTAACCAAGAAATATCTTGGTTTTCTTGCAGAAGGTCCACATACAATAGATGTGCCAAATGATCAATTTCTACGAGGGCACAATTTCAGTCCCCACGGTAATGTCAATTTTATCGCAAAGGGGAGTTTTAAGCAGCATAAAGAATATGTGATGGACCTGAATTACAACCATAAACCGCCGCAGTTGAAGCAAAGATCCTCCTCGGTCAAAGATTTGTAAGGTGCTTTCTATACAATTCGGCCAAGGGCTGACCGACATCACGTCTTAATTGAGGGTACCCCTCAATGGGGGGGGGGGGAGAATGTTTGTACCCAAAGGTACTCAACATGACCACACCCAACCAATCAAGCAGTAGCCAAGTTGGGAACAGTACCAGGCGCTCAGTAGCACTCACTGCAGATGAGAATTGCTGATCAGCATGTTATATGTCTCACTAACTCACCGTTTCACCGACTCAATGGCACACTGGCTCGCCAATGCAGTCAGCACATTTTGCAGTGTCAGCTGAGCCAACTACGCAAACTGCTACCATAATCAGAATTCCCTGGCCTACTTTAGAATATAGCTTACTTCACTAATCATTACACTAAACTTCCGTGTTCCAACTAGTATATAACAATGTATCAAATGAAGAATAAATCAGTTATCAACACACCTCATAACTCCGCGGATCTACATCCTACCTCTAGGAATAGGGCTCGTAATACACTATCTCAACTAACAGCTAACCACGTTAGCTCAACCTCATCGCAGTTCCCGCATCGCCTGTGATCCGGCAATACAGTAACCATCGTTGCCATTGCCGCGACGCGATTGTCCTGCAAGTGTCTACTTCGGTTAGGCACAAACATTGGTGACCCCGACGTGATCCTTTACCAACAAAGGATCACACTTCAGCAACCCCCTTCCTACCAAAAGCTGAACCTCTGACTGGTGAGAAGACCCTTTAAGTTCACTAAATTCATCCAGCTTCACAGGATACGCTTCGTCATCCAGCGTCACAGGATCGTCAGCTTAATCCAGCTTCACAGGATACGCTTCGTCATCCAGCGTCACAGGATCGTCAGCTTAATCCAGCTTCACAGGATACGCTTCTTCTTCCAGCGTCACAGGAACTCAGCTTAATCCAGCTTCACAGGATACTCAGCTTCATCCAGCTTCATTTATAGAGGAAACAAGTCATTGCCACGACGCGATCGTCCTGCAAGTGTCTACTTCGGTTACAGGATCGTCAGCTTAATCCAGCTTCACAGGATACGCTTCTTCTTCCAGCGTCACAGGAACTCAGCTTAATCCAGCTTCACAGGATACGCTTCGTCATCCAGCGTCACAGGATCGTTAGCTTTATCCGGCTTCACAGGATACGCTTCTTCTTCCAGCGTCACAGGAACTCAGCTTAATCCAGCTTCACAGGACTCACAGATTCATCCAGCTTCACAGGATACGCTTCTTCTTCCAGCGTCACAGGAACTCAGCTTAATCCAGCTTCACAGGACTCACAGCTTCACCCAGCTTCTCAGGATGCGCTTCTTCTTCCAGCGTCACAGGAACTTAGCTTTATCCAGCTTCGCAGGATACGCTTCTTCATCCAGCGTCACAGGATCTTCAGCTTAATCCAGCTTCACAGGAATCACAGCTTCATCCAGCTTCACAGGATACGCTTCTTCTTCCAGCGTCACAGGAACTTAGCTTAATCCAGCTTCACAGGATACGCTTCGTCATCCAGCGTCACAGGATCGTTAGCTTTATCCAGCTTCACAGGATACGCTTCTTCTTCCAGCGTCAAAGTATCGTCAGCTTCATCCAGCTTCACAGGATACTCAGCTTCATCCAGCTTAATTTATAGAGGAAACAAGTCACACAAGAATCGATTTACACAATCGATTACTAGACACCCAAAACGAGCTGCAAGGGAAAATCCAACAGCTCATTAAGAATTATGGCAGGGATTCTGTCGACCGACGCCACCGAGACGGCTATTATTCCGGTAAGCAAACTCAGTTAACCGATCTCTGGCAGCAGTTTTGCGAGCTAGATATAGAAGAAAGCAAACGGCAAAATGAGATTTCACTCGATGGTGAAGGGATTCATTCAACGAACATAGCTTTGATGGATCATATAATAAAAGAGCCTGAAGATATATGTAGCCAATCAAGAACTAGCGACACTGACTCGTCCGGTCGAAAATCAACCGATACATATATTGGTTCATTGCAGTTGACTGAACTTTATACTGCAAGAGAAAAACCAATTCGTATAGAACCGGCTTTTCATCAATATAAAACCTACAAGAAGTCTGACTTTTGTACGACATTTCTAAACGTAACCAAGAAATATCTTAGTTTTGTTGCAGAAGGTCCACATACAATAGATGTGCCAAATGATCAATTTCTACGAGGGCACAATTTCAGTCCCCACGGTAATGTCAATTTTATCGCAAAGGGGAGTTTTAAGCAGCATAAGGAATATGTGAAGGACCTGAATTACAACCATAAACCGCCACAGTTGAAGGAAAGATCCTCCTCGGTCAAAGATTTGTAAGGTGCTTTCTATACAATTCGGCCAAGGGCTGACCGACATCACGTCTTAATTGAGGGTACCCCTCAATGGGGGGGAGAATGTTTGTACCCAAAGGTACTCAACATGACCACACCCAACCAATCAAGCAGTAGCCAAGTTGGGAACAGTACCAGGCGCTCAGTAGCACTCACTGCAGATGAGAATTGCTGATCAGCATGTTATATGTCTCACTAACTTACCGTTTTACCGACTCAACGGCACACTGACTCGCCAATGCAGTCAGCACATTTTGCAGTGTCAGCCGAGCCAACTACGCAAACTGCTACCATAATCAGAATTCCCTGGCCTACTTTAGAATATAGCTTACTTCACTAATCATTACACTAAACTTCCGTGTTCCAACTAGTATATAATAATGTATCAAATGAAGAATAAATGAGTTATCAACACACCTCATAACTCCGCGGATCTACATCCTACCTCTAGGAATAGGGCTCGTAATACACTATCTCAACTAGCAGCTAACCACGTTAGCTCAACCTCATCGCAGTTCCCGCATCGCCTGTGGTCCGGCAATACAGTAACCATCGTTGCCATTGCCGCGACGCGATCGTCCTGCAAGTGTCTTCTTCGGTTAGGCACAAACATTGGTAACCCCGACGTTATCCTTTACCAACAAAGGATCACACTTCAGCAACCCCCTGTTTTACCAAAAGCTGAACCTCTGACTGGTGAGAAGACCCTTTAAGTTCACTACATCCACCCGCCCTGGAAACCATAGCTCATCCAGCTTCACAGGATATGCTTCGTCATCCAGCGTCACAGGATCGTCAGCTTAATCCAGCTTCACAGGGTACGCTTCGTCATCCAGCGTCACAGGACCGTCAGCTTAATCCAGCTTCACAGGATACGCTTCTTCTTCCAGCGTCACAGGAACTCAGCTTAATCCAGCTTCACAGGATACGCTTCGTCATCCAGCGTCACAGGATCGTTAGCTTTATCCAGCTTCACAGGATACGCTTCTTCTTCCAGCGTCACAGTATCGTCAGCTTCATCCAGCTTCACAGGATACTCAGCTTCATCCAGCTTAATTTATAGAGGAAACAAGTCACACAAGAATCGATTTACACAATCGATTACTAGACACCCAAAACGAGCTGCAAGGGAAAATCCAACAGCTCACTAAGAATTATGGCAAGGATTCTGTCGACCGACGCCACCGAGACGGCTATTATTCCGGTAAGCTAACTCAGTTAACCGATCTCTGGCAGCAGTTTTGCGAGCTAGATATAGAAGAAAGCAAACGGCAAACTGAGCTTTCACTCGATGGTGAAGGGATTCATTCAACGAACATAGCTTTGATGGATCATAAAATAAAAGAGCCTGAAGATATATGTAGCCAATCAAGAACTAGCGACACTGACTCGTCCGGTCGAGAATCAACCGATACATATATTGGTTCATTGCAGTTGACTGAACTTTATACTGCAAGAGAAAAACCAATTCGTATAGAACCGACTTTTCATCAATATAAAACCTACAAGAAGTCTGACTTTTGTTCGACATTTCTAAACGTAACCAAGAAATATCTTAGTTTTGTTGCAGAAGGTCCACATACAATAGATGTGCCAAATGATCAATTTCTACGAGGGCACAATTTCAGTCCCCACGGTAATGTCAATTTTATCGCAAAGGGGAGTTTTAAGCAGCATAAAGAATATGTGAAGGACCTGAATTACAACCATAAACCGCCGCAGTTGAAGGAAAGATCCTCTTCGGTCAAAGATTTGTAAGGTGCTTTCTATACAATTCGGCCAAGGGCTGACCGACATCACGTCTTAATTAAGGGTACCCCTCAATGGGGGGGAGAATGTTTGTACCCAAAGGTACTTAACATGACCACACCCAACCAATCAAGCAGTAGCCAAGTTGTGAACAGTACCAGGCGCTCAGTAGCACTCACTGCAGATGAGAATTGCTGATCAGCATGTTATATGTCTCACTAACTCACCGTTTCACCGACTCAACGGCACACTGACTCGCCAATGCAGTCAGCACATTTTGCAGTGCCAGCCTAGCCAACTACGCAAACTGCTACCATAATCAGAATTCCCTGGCCTACTTTAGAATATAGCTTACTTTACTAATCATTACACTAAACTTCCGTGTTCCAACTAGTATATAATAATGTATCAAATGAAGAATAAATCAGTTATCAACACACCTCATAACTCCGCGGATCTACATCCTACCTCTAGGAATAGGGCTCGTAATACACTATCTCAACTAGCAGCTAACCACGTTAGCTCAACCTCATCGCAGTTCCCGCATCGCCTGTGGTCCGGCAATACAGTAACCATCGTTGCCATTGCCGCGACGCGATCGTCCTGCAAGTGTCTTCTTCGGTTAGGCACAAACATTGGTGACCCCGACGTTATCCTTTACCAACAAAGGATAACACTTCAGCAACCCCCTTCCTATCAAAAGCTGAACCTCTGACTGGTGAGAAGACCTTTTAAGTTCACTACATCCACCCGCCCTGGAAACCATAGCTCATCCAGCTTCACAGGATATGCTTCGTCATCCAGCGTCACAGGATCGTCAGCTTAATCCAGCTTCACAGGATACGCTTCGTCATCCAGCGTCACAGGACCGTCAGCTTAATCCAGCTTCACAGGATACGCTTCTTCTTCCAGCGTCACAGGAACTCAGATTAATCCAGCTTCACAGGATACGCTTCGTCATCCAGCGTCACAGGATCGTTAGCTTTATCCAGCTTCACAGGATACGCTTCTTCTTCCAGCGTCACAGTATCGTCAGCTTCATCCAGCTTCACAGGATACTCAGCTTCATCCAGCTTTATTTATAGAGGAAACAAGTCACACAAGAATCGATTTACACAATCGATTACTAGACACCCAAAACGAGCTGCAAGGGAAAATCCAACAGCTCATTAAGAATTATGGCAAGGATTCTGTCGACCGACGCCACCGAGACGGCTATTATTCCGGTAAGCTAACTCAGTTAACCGATCTCTGGCAGCAGTTTTGCGAGCTAGATATAGAAGAAAGCAAACGGCAAACTGAGATTTCACTCGATGGTGAAGGGATTCATTCAACGAACATAGCTTTGATGGATCATAAAATAAAAGAGCCTGAAGATATATGTAGCCAATCAAGAACTAGCAACACTGACTCGTCCGGTCGAGAATCAACCGATACATATATTTGTTCATTGCAGTTGACTGAACTTTATACTGCAAGAGAAAAACCAATTCGTATAGAACCGACCTTTCATCAATATATAAAACCTACAAGAAGTCTGACTTTTGTTCGACATTTCTAAACGTAACCAAGAAATATCTTAATTTTGTTGCAGAAGGTCCACATACAATAGATGTGCCAAATGATCAATTTCTACGAGGGAACAATTTCAGTCCCCACGGTAATGTCAATTTTATCGCAAAGGGGAGTTTTAAGCAGCATAAAGAATATGTGAAGGACCTGAATTACAACCATAAACCGCCGCAGTTGAAGGAAAGATCCTCTTCGGTCAAAGATTTGTAAGGTGCTTTCTATACAATTCGGCCAAGGGCTGACCGACATCACGTCTTAATTGAGGGTACCCCTCAATGGGGGGGGGGGAGAATGTTTGTACCCAAAGGTACTCAACATGACCACACCCAACCAATCAAGCAGTAGCCAAGTTGGGAACAGTACCAGGCGCTCAGTAGCACTCACTGCAGATGAGAATTGCTGATCAGCATGTTATATGTCTCACTAACTCACCGTTTCACCGACTCAACGGCACACTGACTCGCCAATGCAGTCAGCACATTTTGAAGTGTCAGCCGAGCCAACTACGCAAACTGCTACAATAATCAGAATTCCCTGGCCTACTTTAGAATATAGCTTACTTCACTAATCATTACACTAAACTTCCGTGTTCCAACTAGTATATAATAATGTATCAAATGAAGAATAAATCAGTTATCAACACACCTCATAACTCCGCGGATCTACATCCTACCTCTAGGAATAGGGCTCGTAATACACTATCTCAACTAGCAGCTAACCACGTTAGCTCAACCTCATCGCAGTTCCCGCATCGCCTGTGGTCCGGCAATACAGTAACCATCGTTGCCATTGCCACGACGCGATCGTCCTGCAAGTGTCTTCTTCGGTTAGGCACAAACATTGGTGACCCCGACGTTATCCTTTACCAACAAAGGATAACACTTTAGCAACCCCCTTCCTACCAAAAGCTGAACCTCTGACTGGTGAGAAGACCCTTTAAGTTCACTACATCCACCCGCCCTGGAAACCATAGCTCATCCAGCTTCACAGGATATGCTTTGTCATCCAGCGTCACAGGATCGTCAGCTTAATCCAGCTTCACAGGATACGCTTCGTCATCCAGCGTCACAGGACCGTCAGCTTAATCCAGCTTCACAGGATACGCTTCTTCTTCCAGCGTCACAGGAACTCAGCTTAATCCAGCTTCACAGGATACGCTTCGTCATCCAGCGTCACAGGATCGTTAGCTTTATCCAGCTTCACAGGATACGCTTCTTCTTCCAGCGTCACAGTATCGTCAGCTTCATCCAGCTTCACAGGATACTCAGCTTCATCCAGCTTAATTTATGGAGGAAACAAGTCACACAAGAATCGATTTACACAATCGATTACTAGACACCCAAAACGAGCTGCAAGGGAAAATCCAACAGCTCATTAAGAATTATGGCAAGGATTCTGTCGACCGACGCCACCGAGACGGCTATTATTCCGGTAAGCTAACTCAGTTAACCGATCTCTGGCAGCAGTTTTGCGAGCTAGATATAGAAGAAAGCAAACGGCAAACTGAGCTTTCACTCGATGGTGAAGGGATTCATTCAACGAACATAGCTTTGATGGATCATAAAAAAAAAGAGCCTGAAGATATATGTAGCCAATCAAGAACTAGCGACACTGACTCGTCCGGTCGAGAATCAACCGATACATATATTGGTTCATTGCAGTTGACTGAACTTTATACTGCAAGAGAAAAACCAATTCGTATAGAACCGACTTTTCATCAATATAAAACCTACAAGAAGTCTGACTTTTGTTCGACATTTCTAAACGTAACCAAGAAATATCTTAGTTTTGTTGCAGAAGGTCCACATACAATAGATGTGCCAAATGATCAATTTCTACGAGGGCACAATTTCAGTCCCCACGGTAATGTCAATTTTATCGCAAAGGGGAGTTTTAAGCAGCATAAAGAATATGTGAAGGACCTGAATTACAACCATAAGCCGCCGCAGTTGAAGGAAAGATCCTCTTCGGTCAAAGATTTGTAAGGTGCTTTCTATACAATTCGGCCAAGGGCTGACCGACATCACGTCTTAATTGAGGGTACCCCTCAATGGGGGGGAGAATGTTTGTACCCAAAGGTACTCAACATGACCACACCCAACCAATCAAGCAGTAGCCAAGTTGGGAACAGTACCAGGCGCTCAGTAGCACTCACTGCAGATGAGAATTGCTGATCAGCATGTTATATGTCTCACTAACTCACCGTTTCAACGACTCAACGGCACACTGACTCGCCAATGCAGTCAGCACATTTTGCAGTGTCAGCCGAGCCAACTACGCAAACTGCTACCATAATCAGAATTCCCTGGCCTACTTTAGAATATAGCTTACTTCACTAATCATTACACTAAACTTCCGTGTTCCAACTAGTATATAATAATGTATCAAATGAAGAATAAATCAGTTATCAACACACCTCATAACTCCGCGGATCTACATCCTACCTCTAGGAATAGGGCTCGTAATACACTATCTCAACTAGCAGCTAACCACGTTAGCTCAACCTCATCGCAGTTCCCGCATCGCCTGTGGTCCGGCAATACAGTAACCATCGTTGCCATTGCCGCGACGCGATCGTCCTGCAAGTGTCTTCTTCGGTTAGGCATAAACATTGGTGACCCCGACGTTATCCTTTACCAACAAAGGATCACACTTCAGCCACCCCCTTCCTACCAAAAGCTAAACCTCTGACTGGTGAGAAGACCCTTTAAGTTCACTACATCCACCCGCCCTGGAAACCATAGCTCATCCAGCTTCACAGGATATGCTTCGTCATCCAGCGTCACAGGATCGTCAGCTTAATCCAGCTTCACAGGATACGCTTCGTCATCCAGCGTCACAGGACCGTCAGCTTAATCCAGCTTCACAGGATACGCTTCTTCTTCCAGCGTCACAGGAACTCAGCTTAATCCAGCTTCACAGGATACGCTTCGTCATCCAGCGTCACAGGATCGTTAGCTTTATCCAGCTTCACAGGATACGCTTCTTCTTCCAGCGTCACAGTATCGTCAGCTTCATCCAGCTTCACAGGATACTCAGCTTCATCCAGCTTCATTTATAGAGGAAACAAGTCACACAAGAATCGATTTACACAATCGATTACTAGACACCCAAAACGAGCTGCAAGGGAAAATCCAACAGCTCATTAAGAATTATGGCAAGGATTCTGTCGACCGACGCCACCGAGACGGCTATTATTCCGGTAAGCTAACTCAGTTAACCGATCTCTGGCAGCAGTTTTGCGAGCTAGATATAGAAGAAAGCAAACGGCAAACTGAGCTTTCACTCGATGGTGAAGGGATTCATTCAACGAACATAGATTTGATGGATCATAAAATAAAAGAGCCTGAAGATATATGTAGCCAATCAAGAACTAGCGACACTGACTCGTCCGGTCGAGAATCAACCGATACATATATTGGTTCATTGCAGTTGACTGAACTTTATACTGCAAGAGAAAAACCAATTCGTATAGAACCGACTTTTCATCAATATAAAACCTACAAGAAGTCTGACTTTTGTTCGACATTTCTAAACGTAACCAAGAAATATCTTAGTTTTGTTGCAGAAGGTCCACATACAATAGATGTGCCAAATGATCAATTTCTACGAGGGCACAATTTCAGTCCCCACGGTAATGTCAATTTTATCGCAAAGGGGAGTTTTAAGCAGCATAAAGAATATGTGAAGGACCTGAATTACAACCATAAACCGCCGCAGTTGAAGGAAAGATCCTCCTCGGTCAAAGATTTGTGAGGTGCTTTCTATACAATTCGGCCAAGGGCTGACCGACATCACGTCTTAATTAAGGGTACCCCTCAATGGGGGGGAGAATGTTTGTACCCAAAGGTACTCAACATGACCACACCCAACCAATCAAGCAGTAGCCAAGTTGGGAACAGTACCAGGCGCTCAGTAGCACTCACTGCAGATGAGAATTGCTGATCAGCATGTTATATGTCTCACTAACTCACCGTTTCACCGACTCAACGGCACACTGACTCGCCAATGCAGTCAGCACATTTTGCAGTGTCAGCCGAGCCATACGCAAACTGCTACCATAATCAGAATTCCCTGGCCTACTTTAGAATATAGCTTACTTCACTAATCATTACACTAAACTTCCGTGTTCCAACTAGTATATAATAATGTATCAAATGAAGAATAAATCAGTTATCAACACACCTCATAACTCCGCGGATCTACATCCTACCTCTAGGAATAGGGCTCGTAATACACTATCTCAACTAGCAGCTAACCACGTTAGCTCAACCTTATCGCAGTTCCCGCATCGCCTGTGGTCCGGCAATACAGTAACCATCGTTGCCATTGCCGCGACGCGATCGTCCTGCAAGTGTCTTCCTCGGTTAGGCACAAACATTGGTGACCCCGACGTTATCCTTTACCAACAAAGGATCACACTTCAGCCACCCCCTTCCTAGCAAAAGCTAAACCTCTGACTGGTGAGAAGACCCTTTAAGTTCACTACATCCACCCGCCCTGGAAACCATAGCTCATCCAGCTTCACAGGATATGCTTCGTCATCCAGCGTCACAGGATCGTCAGCTTATTCTAGCTTCACAGGATACGCTTCGTCATCCAGCGTCACAGGACCGTCAGCTTAATCCAGCTTCACAGGATACGCTTCTTCTTCCAGCGTCACAGGAACTCAGCTTAATCCAGCTTCACAGGATACGCTTCGTCATCCAGCGTCACAGGATCGTTAGCTTTATCCAGCTTCACAGGATACGCTTCTTCTTCCAGCGTCACAGTATCGTCAGCTTCATCCAGCTTCACAGGATACTCAGCTTCATTCAGCTTCATTTATAGAGGAAACAAGTCACACAAGAATCGATTTACACAATCGATTACTAGACACCCAAAACGAGCTGCAAGGGAAAATCCAACAGCTCATTAAGAATTATGGCAAGGATTCTGTCGACCGACGCCACCGAGACGGCTATTATTCCGGTAAGTCAGTCCCCACGGTAATGTCAATTTTATCGCAAAGGGGAGTTTTAAGCAGCATAAAGAAGATGTGAAGGACCTGAATTACAACCATAAACCGCCGCAGTTGAAGGAAAGATCCTCCTCGGTCAAAGATTTGTAAGGCGCTTTCTATACAATTCGGCCAAGGGCTGACCGACATCACGTCTTAGTTGAGGGTAACCCTCAATGGGGGGGAGAATGTTTGTACCCAAAGGTACTCAACATGACCACACCCAACCAATCAAGCAGTAGCCAAGTTGGGAACAGTACCAGGCGCTCAGTAGCACTCACTGCAGATGAGAATTGCTGATCAGCATGTTATATGTCTCACTAACTCACCGTTTCACCGACTCAACGGCACACTGACTCGCCAATGCAGTCAGCACATTTTGCAGTGTCAGCCGAGCCAACTACGCAAACTGCTACCATAATCAGAATTCCCTGGCCTACTTTAGAATATAGCTTACTTCACTAATCATTACACTAAACTTCCGTGTTCCAACTTGTATATAATAATGTATCAAATGAAGATTAAATCAGTTATCAACACACCTCATAACTCCGCGGCTCTACATCCTACCTCTAGGAATAGGGCTCGTAATACACTATCTCAACTAGTAGCTCAACCTCATCGCAGTTCCCGCATCGCCTGTGGTCCGGCAATACAGTAACTTGCAAGTGTCTACTTCGGTTAGGCACAAACAATATCATTACTGAAAAACGATTTTACAGTGTTCAATTGATCATCAACTAAATTAGAAGCTAGGGTATCTAAACTTGATGGCATAAATCTATATGTATCGCGAAAACGAATTTTAAAACTATTCCCACATAAACTTTTTATTTATTTTGAGACAGAAATATAGTTTTCCTGAATCATTGGAATTACGGAAATTTCACCGGGAATCTTTCCTAATTCTTGAATAAATAAATAACAATCGTATTAAAAAAAATTATGAAAAAATACTGGAATACATTTTTTTACTTTATAATCCAAATTACATTTAGAGTGGGCTGCACCTCTAAAGCGACCTGTGAAATGACAATGATCTCTAACCCTATCAGTCCCCAAACCTTTCTGACAAATAGAACAATTTAATGAATTATCAAATATTTGCTGGTCATCCAAAGTCATTCTCATAGGAACTATTTTATGGAAGTAGTTATCACTCAATTTAGCTAAGTTTTTTATCAATGAACTTACAAAACTTGCTCCCAAATTTTGTACTGTTTTCAAAAACAAATTTATCTAGTCTAGAATCAAAAGCACACTTTATATAACACGCATATGATATTGGAATGTGTTCATTAATATTAAATAATTTTTGTCTCATTTCAAGATTTTTCGGTTCCAGAATGCATTCAAGATCCGCGTAGATAACGAATGGAACTTGAAGCTAATGTTGAACTTGGGTAAATTCCAATGTATTATTTCGGTGGGTGTGGCATCTTTGAGACTTTCCTACTGCAGAGCGTTTTGTGTTTCAATGCAGCTTCCTCAGTTTTGAAAAAATTTAAGCACACATTGCAGAAATATTGCGCCCTCTTCTGATTTCCTCTTTGAGCAGTCATTAGTCTTTGAAACAGAAATATATACAAATTATTTAATTGCTTAAAAGAGATAAAAGTTAATAAAATAATTTACCTTGAAATATTCGTAATGTACATATAATGTCCATTTCCACCGTCTTCCAAAAACATCATATTGATATGAAGAGGTTTTTCCACTTCCTATTGAAAAAGTGGTCCAATTATTTCCCTCGTCTCTTCATTATATCCGAATACGTTGAAACTCATATGAGTATTCTTCTTTAAAAAAATTTTTAATACATTTCATTTCAAGGGGGAAAGTCAACCCTGTGAAATCTAATTTTATTTCATCACTTATACGAATTATCTCCAGCGTTATATCAATATTGTATGCCGAAAATCTTTGCGGTCTGTTAACAATTTTTAAGCCCATTTCAAAAAAAATATTGATCATTTTCGTTACAAACGTTAGCTATTGCTTCTTTCGTTAAAAGGAAACGAGGTAGTGGTATGAAAGATGAACCAGCCATCGGTGTATAATGATTCACATTCATTTCCAAGCGAATCAATTTTATAAGAGACCATCTATCTCTTGAAATTCTTGTGCTTTTGAATTTATTTCCATGGTATGTTCATGGAAGATATTTTCTGAGTCAGAATCTTTATTCATGATCGTCATTTTACTCTGAAAACTTTTCATTTCAATTTCTTCAGATTCATCTTTAAAACAAGAAAGGAAGTTAGCTTCGGCAAGCCGAAGCTTATATACCCTTGCAGCTATAATTATTAAATTTAAAAACACAAAAAATGATATTCCCAATAGTATAAGATAATATGTCAAAAAACACCGAAGCTATAATTTGTTTCATATTATTTTCCTACCAATTTTCCGATCGTTCCTATGGCAGCTATATGATATAGTCGTCCGATTTTGATAAAATTAAATTCAAAATTCAGAACTAATTAAAAAATCGTATTTCCAAGCGTAGGAGGTTATATGTTAAAAAACACCGAAGCTATAATTTGTTTCATATTATTTTCCTACCAATTTTCCGATCGTTCCTATGGCAGCTATATGACATAGTCGTCCGATTTTGATAAAATTTAATTCGAAATTCAGAACTAAATAAAAAATGTTATTTCCAAGCGCTAGAGGTTATATGTTGAAAAACACCGAAGCTATAATTTTTTTCATATTATTTTTCCACAAATTTTCCGATCGTTCCTATGGCAGCTATATGATATAGTCGTCCGATTTCGATAAAATTTAATTCAAAATTCAAAATTATTTAAAAATTGTTATTTCCAAGCTTAGGAGGTTATATGCTAAAAAACACCAAAGATATAATTTTTTTTCATTTATTTGTCCGATTATTCCTATGGGAGCTATAAGATATAGTTGTCCGATCCGGCTGGTTCCGACTTATATACTACCTGCAAAAGATATAAGACTTTTGGGAAAGTTTCAGCCCGATAGCTTTAAAACTGAGAGACTAGTTTGCGTAGAAACGGACGGACAGACGGACAGACGGACAGACGGACATGGCTAGATCGACTCGTCTAGTCATGCTGATCAAGAATATATATACTTTATGGGGTCGGAAACGTCTCCTTCACTGCGTTGCAAACTTCTGACTGAAATCAATATACCCTCTGCAAGGGTATAAAAAAAGAATATACTCTGCAAACAGTTCAAAGTTGACTTTTGCTAAAGTATAACTTTCAAATAGAATGCTGAGATGAGGTAGCAGTGACAATCCAGATTCACTCAAGAAATTCTCAGGTAAGATCAAGTCCGTTCAATCATTTACGTACATGTAATGGAGCATTCTTCCCTTGAATCCCTCAGAAATTTTTTTGACTCTTCCGCCAAGGGGTTGAATTGCATTTCGCTTATGCAACTCCGAACGGACATGATTTGCCCACTTATTCTTTTGCAAGAAACGCTTGCAGGATTGACAAAACTGATTTTGGTTATTCATTCTCTTTTTGTTTAAATTCTTTTTTCACGATTAATTTTTCACTTTTACTTAAGTTGTGTTTGACGTAGTAGAGTATCCCACTTCAAGACTATTTTTGGTAGACTAACTATTGTCCTCGGTCATTTATAGTGTTTGAAGTGGGCGGGTACGATAATATTGAAGATGAGAGGTGCATACTTAAGTTTTTTGTAAATTCGAAAACAATATAGGCAATTCGAGTAGGTTATATGGACTATTCATTGGTTAGAAGAGATGAGAAGTATTTATTTTGGAAAATATTTGATACAAGTGTAACCAATAGTGTAACCATTAAATCGATAAAGGAGACACCAAATCATAGAATAAAGGAAAGTGTTGGTTAGAAGAGGTCGCACATACTTTGCTTGCAGGTGGGAAAGGAAAGGTCATTTTTTATACACACCATCATACTCAGGTAGCCAATAGGGGACAGTTTGGAAAAAATCATTTCGATTTTGGGAAAAATCAAAGATTTTCATTTGTTGAATTTCGAGAATGCACATTTTTGGGTAAAAGAAGAGGAAAAATCAAAGATTTTCATTTGTTGAATTTCGAGAATGCATATCTTTGGGTAAAAGAAAAGGATGAAAACCTGTATAAAATTTCCTTATAAATTGTGTAAGCACATTTAAAAGAGTAAGACGAGATTGTTGACTTAGATAGAGAACATGCATTCAGTTAAAATAAATACTTTTCTGAACGCATTTGACGGAATTCTGGCTCCAGTTCATACAATCAAAACTCTTTGAAAGTGAACGAGGTAATTTAAAACATCTATTCATGGAAATCATATGGACACCTGCGTGTGGAGCAACGATGCAGCCACTGAGGGAGTCGATACTTGTGTATGCCATCGAATTTCGGATTACAAAAAGGAAGCACTCAACATTATGAATATATACTATAATCTAGAAAAAAGAATGAAAATGATTAAATAACATAATAAAACATGTTCGCAATACCGAAATAAATGAATAAATATATTATTATGCTACAAAATAAACTTCTGACTTTTTATTTCGAGTTAAAATTACAGGTACGGAGAATGGAAAATATTTCCTTGACTAAGATATGTCGGCTACATGCGAGTTGTTGCGCGGTCGTGATTTCAACCCCTATTATGGGACGTATTAGAGCTAGCAGTCAGCCGTGAGGTCGTTGGCGTGAGGCCCATGATCTTGTCAATGAGCGTGCGCCTTCAGGCTTTTGCATGTGTCCCTTTTATTGCGCTTGTCAATGAGCGTGCGCCTTCAGGCTTGTGCATGTGCCCCTTTTATTGCGGCCAGGTAATGGTCAGGTGTGCATGTTCGGGTAGCTCTTGCTTGATCCCTTTTATGACATGTTTATGACCCGTTTGTGGAAAGGAAAGAATCTTAGAGAATTTACCAGTTAAACTTTCTGGGGCGGAAACAAAAATGTGTGTTTGAAAATATTCCACATCTGAGAATCATAAACTTGTGAGATTTATTTTATTGGGGTTCTTTTGATTTGTAAATTAGTTTTACAATCATAGGAAACATTATTCCCCAACATGATCGGACATGTTCCTCTAAGATAACCATCTTTGAATACTTGGGTGTGCGACCTTTCTCACGTGCACAGCAACACCTGTGATAATGAGGCAAAAGGGTACGTGATCACACCTTTCCCCAACATGATCGGATATGTTCCTCTAAGATAACAACCTTTGGATACTCTGGTTGTGCAACCTTTCTCACGTGCACCTTTCTCACCTGACAATTAATTGCACATAATGAGGGGAAGGATACATGATCAATATTGTCACATGGGGATGTGGGGCGATGCGTGGCAATCTCCTCTGAGATATCAGCCTTTGGATACTATGGGTGTGCGACCTTTCTCACGTGCACCTTTCTCACCTGACTATTAATTGCACATAATGAAGGGAAGGATACATGATCAATTTTGTCACATGGGGATGTGGGGGCGATGGGGGCAATTAATTTTACTCTTTATAGACATGATCGTGACATTTTTATGACATCAAAACCCATTAAAATCAGTTAATTTATTGGATTATGCTAATTGTCCCAGAACCCGCATACGTTAATGTGGGGGGAAAGGGGGCGGGGGCCATTATTATGCTAATTGTCCCAGCATCCGCGCTTGCATACTACTCATACACAGCCAGCTAAGGACGTTTTTGGAGGCGGTCCAGTACCAGCCAGATTTGATCTGAAGTCGTTGAAGTTGCTGAGGATCTGCTTGCTGAGTCTCGCTCCGATAACCGCGGCTTGAAGCTCCATCCTGGGAATCGATACTGGACTAAGAGGGGCTATCGTCGCCTTCGATGGCGCAAAACTTACGTAAGTTGACTCGCCTTGGCCTATGCGCAGATAGCAAACTGTCGCGTACGCCATTTCGCTGCCGTCGAAAAATGTGTGCAGCTGTATATCCCTTACCTGGTCATCCGAAGTAGCACCTTGGAATTTGTATCGCTGAGATCATCGGCAACGAGCGTTTCCATTGTGATCATTTGGGTATGAGCTCGAATGGTAGGCGTTCATCCCAGATGATCGAGCTTCGCCATAATTCTTATAGCAAGATTTTTAGCGCGATTGTGTAGCACAAAATAAATTCTAATGGGTCGTAGATTGACATTAGTACCTGTAGTAACTCGCGCTTGGTTGGGGGCTTGTCTTCTTCGAGTACATTGCGTTTCAGCCGAGCAAATTTTAAGTGTAAAACGAACTTGTCAGGGTCGGGCATCCAGAACAGACCGAGCACCTTTTCCGTGGCTGCAATTTCCTCCTGTTGCGGAGGGCTTGTAGTGGCGTCCAGCTTGGGGAGGACTTCTTCCGAGGTTAATGACCAGTTGCGATTGTTAAAGCCGCCCGCCGCGTGGATTTGCTTCATTGGGTTGGAGATTGTGGTGACGGCTTCAAAGCTGACGTCTCTGTATAGGAAATCGTCCACGTAGTGATAATTTTTAATGGCATTCGCGGCCGTTGGGTAAATGCTCTGGAAGCGCTCTGCATTGGCGTAGGAGATATAGTGCGCTATAAATGGGGCACAACTGATTCCGATTGTGAGGGCGTTCATAGAGTATATCCAAGGTTGTCCAGCTTTCTCGCCGCGGTCCCACCACAGAAACCTTTGTGCGTGTGCATCCATGGGTCGAACTCTTATCTGATGGAATATCTCTGCTATATCACCGCAGATTGCTATCTGGGCGACCCCGACCGAAACTAGTAGATCGAAAAGTGGTTGTAGCAGGTCAGGACCCCGGAGCAAATAGACGTTAAGGCATTTCCCGTTGGATAGGTCGGTGACATCCCAAACCAGGCGAACTCTTCTCGGCTTGTTTGGGTTGAAAGCTATGAAGGTAGGCAGTTACCACGCCCGCTCGTTTTGTTCGGCGATCTCCTTTAAAGTTAACTTGCGTGCGAAACCCTTATTGTGTAGTATGCATATATTGAAAATCAACCAAGAGTACTTTAAGTGAACACACGGACATAAACAAAGTGCCGGTAAAAAACGTAAGTGGCCGAAACATGAGTTGATCGGTCCGCTCACAGAAAGTGCAAGTGTCAGCATTCTGTTGCACGCGCAGACCGCTCAACCGAACATAAGAACATGCATACAAGAACTCTATAGTCGAGTACCTCGACTATCAGATACCCGTTACTCAGCTAAAGGGACCAAAGGGAAAAGGAGATATGCAAGCAACAAAGCGAGATTGAAATGCGCCACCTATCGGCGGTAGACAGATTTAAGCGTTATGGGCGTTAGAGTGGGCGAGGCAAAATTTTTTTGGGTCAATCGATAGGTATTGATGAGACCAATACAGTTCAGTTAAAATTTTGTATCTAGCATGAAAATTGTGGGCGCCACAGGCTTGGGCGGTTTGTGGGCGTTAGAGTGGGCGTGGCATATTCGCGTAACAAACTTGCGCTGCGCACAAGGCTGCGGAATTTAAATCTGAGATCCCAATTCCCTATCCTTGATAGTTTCCGAGATATCCACGTACATATGAACGATTTTTTGAAGTTTGTGGGCGGATAGTGAGCGTCAAAGTGGGCGTCGCAAACTATTAATGAAAACAATACATTTCAGTTAAAATTTTTATTCTAGCATCAAAACTGTAGGAGCCAAAGTTTTGGGCGGTTTGTGGGCGTTAGAGTGGTCGTGACACTCTGCTGAAACAAACTTGCGCTGCGTAAGAATCTCAGGAAACTGCATACCAAATCTCAAAAGCCTAGCTCTTATAGTTTCCGAGATCTCAGCGTTCATCCGGACAGACGGACATGACTAGATCGACTCGGCTAGTGATCCTGATCAAAAATATATAAACTTTATGGGGTCGGAAACGCTTCCTTCTGCCTGTTACATACTTTCCGACGAATCTAGTATACCCTTTTGCTCTACGAGTAACGAGTATAACAAAGAAGAACGCTATAGTCAAGTACCTCGACTATCGGATACCCGTTACCCAGCTAAAGGGACAAAAGGGAAATGGAGATATGCAAGCAGCAAAGCGAGACAGAAATGCGCCACCTACCTCTGATGTCAATATATGGTTATGTGGACGGTAGACAGATTTAGGCGTTATGGGCGTTATAGTGGGCGTGGCAAATATTTTTTGGGTCAATCGATAGGTATTGACGAGACTAATACATTTCAGTTACAATTTGTTTTCTAGCATGAAAATTGTGGGCGCCACATGTTTGGGCGGCTTGTGGGCGTTAGAGTGGGCGTGGCATATTTGCGTAACAATCTTGCGCTGCTTACAAGGCTGCGGAATCTAAATCTGTAATCCCAATTCTCTATCCTTGATAGTTTCCGAGATATCCACGTTCATATGTATGATTTTTTGAAGTTTGTGGGCGGATTGTGAGCGTCAAAGTGGGCGTCGCAAACTATTAATGATTTCATTTCAGTTAAAATTTTTATTCTAGGATCAAAACTGTAGGAGCCACAGTTTTGGGCGGTTTGTGGGCGTTAGAGTGGTCTGACACTCTGCTGAAACAAACTTGCGCTGCGTAAGAATCTCAGGAATCTGCATGCTAAATCTCAATAGCCTAGCTCTTATAGTTTCCGAGATCTCAGCGTTCATCCGGACAGACGGACATGGCTAGATCGACTCGGCTAGTGATCCTGATCAAAAATGTATATCATTTATGGGGTCGGAAAAGCTTCCTTCTGCCTGTTACATACTTTCCGACGAATCAAGTATACCCTTTTACTCTACGAGTAACGGGTATAACAAGGAAGAACGCTATAGTCAAGTACCTCGACTATCAGATACCCGTTACTCAGCTAATGGGACAAAAGGGAAATGGAAATATGCAAGCAGCGAAGCGAGACTGAAATGCATTTTATCTAGCATGAATGTTGCGGGCGCAACAGGCTTGGGCGGCTTGTGGGCGTTAGAGTGGGCGTGGCACCCTGCTGGAACAAACTTGCACTGCGCAAGAAGCTACATACCAAATCCCAAAAATCAAGTACCTCGACTATCAGATACCCGTTACTCAGCTAAAGGGACAAAAGGGAAATGGAGATATGCAAGCACCGAAGCGAGACTGAAATGCATTTTATCTAGCATGAATGTTGCGGGCGCAACAGGCTTGGGCGGCTTGTGGGCGTTAGAGTGGGCGTGGCACCCTGCTGGAACAAACTTGCACTGCGCAAGAAGCTACATACCAAATCCCAAAAATCAAGTACCTCGACTATCAGATACCCGTTACTCAGCTAAATGGACAAAAGGGAAATGGAGATATGCAAGCAGCGAAGCGAGACTGAAATGCATTTTATCTAGCATGAATGTTGCGGGCGCAACAGGCTTGGGCAGCTTGTGGGCGTTAAAGTGGGCGTGGCACCCTGCTGAAACAAACTTGCACTGCGCAAGAAGCTACATACCAAATCCCAACTTTTTAGCTTTTGTAGTTTCACAGATCTCAGCTTAACCCTCGAACAGCGTATTATCATTGCTGTAAGGAAGTGTAAAGTTCCCTCCTGATGAGTTAAAGCCCCAACCCTATAAATAAAACTGTCCACACCCGATAAACCGAAGTTTCCAGTTATTCATTATGTGGACTACTTTATCGGGCCTCTGAGACAGATCGGACAAATTACTTCTAAGGGTCGTTGGTCGTGATGCAGGTTGGCCAGCATTCTCTTAAGGGATAGATAGCCCTAACAGTTGCTCTAATGTAACACTGCGGCTAGTACTAGCAGCTTGCTGCTGACTAACTTGTTCATGCTCTAGCCCGCTGCCTAACCGAGCTTCCATATTTGTTTAAATGAGCATAGCCATTTTCTTAGATTGTTTTGCATCGCTTCTACAGCAGCTGCAATTTCCTCGCTTACGTTACTCATTTCAGGATTTTGTTTCAAACTTGTCCGTGGACAATCTTCCAATGTTTCTGCTAAATGAACGCGCTTGATGAACGCGAGAGCGATACGAACAACGATAACTGACGCGTTTGGAGTGAAAGATTAGTCGATGGGGATAGCTTCTGAGAAATACACCGCTTTTGGCAAATTGGACAGATAGGCGATGCTGAAAAATGGGTTTTAGTGGGTTTTTTAATACAGGCTTTGTGGAAATGGTGCCCACACTTTTGGTTTATTTATCCTGTATCTCTATTGTACTATGGCAAAGGCTACATATGCTAACTGGAGGTGCTACCTCTTTCTCGGGAGTTCGATATATTCCCATGGATCTCCTTTAAAAATATGCACCTACAATTCGATTTCGACTTCAGCTTTATAAATTGTTTTAAACTCACTAATGCTTATTTTATTTAATTTATTTTTTCCGAAAAGTGAGTCCAACGATTAATATGAAAATATTTGATCTCCCAATTAAACTTTACCACTTTCCCCATCCACAAATTATTTCCGATTTTTCCACTTGAATGCATGTGTGAAATGATAATAAAATATAGTTTTATTGCACCCCTTAAATCGTGAATAGGTAGCAGTCCTGTGAACCATCTTTCCTATTTCCAACTCGATTCAAGAAAAACATTCATTACAAAGAAGAATATAGATTTCGTTCGCACACTTTACCAATTTGTCCGCAGAATCAGCTGTGGTCAGATGTACCTTTCAAAATGTATCTCCTGAATATCCTATGCAACTAATCGCTGTCAAAGTACGCAAATAAAAGACAAGGAAGAACGCTATAGTCGAGTACCTCGACTATCGGATACCCGTTACTCAGCTAAAGGGATAAAAGGGAAATGGAGATATGCAAGCAGCAAAGCGAGACAGAAATGCGGCACCTACCTCTGATGTCAATATATGGTTATGTGGGCGGTAGACAGATTTAGGCGTTATGGGCGTTACAGTGGGCGTGGCAAATATTTTTTGGGTCAATCGATAGGTATTGACGAGACTAATACATTTCAGCTAAAATTTTTTTTCTAGCATGAAAACTGTGGGCGCCACATGTTTGGGCGGCTTGTGGGCGTTAGAGTCAGCGTGGCAACCTTTTTTTTTTGGATCAATCGATAGGTATTGACAAGACTAATACATTTCAGTTAAAACTTTGTATCTAGCATAATAATTGTGGGCGCCACAGGCTTGGGCGGTTTGTGGGCGTTAGAGTGGGCGTGGGCTCAAGTCTACGGAATCTAAATCTGAAATCCCAATTCTCAATCTTTGATAGTTTCCGAGATATCCGCGTTCATACTTACGATTTTTTGAAGTTTGTGGGCGGTTTGTGGGCGTTAAAGTGGGCGTGGCAAACTTTTTTTGGGTCAATCGATAAGTATTGATGAGAACAATACATTTCAGATAAAATTTGTATTCTAGCATTAAAACTGTATGAGCCACAGTTTTGGGCGGTTTGTGGGCGTTATAGTGGGCGTGGCACACTGTTGAAACAAACTTGCGCTGCGTAAGAAGCTCAGGAATCTGCATACCAAATCTCAATAGCCTAGCTCTTATAGTTTTCCAGCGTTCATCCGGACGGACGGATAGACGAACAGAAGGACATGGCTAGATCGACTCGGCTAGTGATCCTGATCAAGAATATATATACTTGACAATGACAAGTATATAAATACTTGACAGTGACAATGTATGCGCTGTGCATAAAATTTATATTGAGTACACAGTGACAAAAAAAATCACTGAGATGCCAGCCAAAATAGCGATGAGCCTTTATACAGATAGAAAACAAGAAAGAACGCTATAGTCGAGTGCCTCGATTATCAGATACCCGTTACTCAGCTAAAGGGACCAAAGGGAAATGGAAATAAGCAAGCAGCAAAGCAAGACTGAAATGCGCCACCTACCGGCGGTAAACAGATTTAAGCGTTATGGGCGTTAGGGTGGGCGTGGAAAATTTTTTTTTGGTCAATCGATAGGTATTGACGAGACCGATACAGTTCAGTTAAAATTTTGTATCTAGCATGAAAATTGTGGGCGCCACAGGCTTGGGCGGTTTGTGGGCGTTAGAGTGGGCGTGGCATATTCGCGTATCAAAATTGCGCTGCGTACAAAGGTTCGGAATCTAAATCTGAAATCCTGATTCTATATCTTTGATAGTTTCCGAGATATCCACGTTCATATTTACGATTTTTTGAAGTTTGGGGGCGGTTTGTGGGCGATAAAGTGGGCGTGGCAAACTTTTTTTTAAGTCAATCGATAGGTATTGATGAGAACAATACATTTCAGTTAAAATTTTTATTCTAGCATCAAAACTGTAGGAGCAACAGTTTTGGGCGGTTTGTGGGCGTAAAAGTGGGCGTGGCACTCTACTGAAACAAACTTGCGCTGCGTAAGAAGCTCAGGAATCTGCACGCCAAATCTCAATAGCCTAGCTCTCATAGTTTCCAAGATCTCAGCGTTCATCCGGACAGACAGACGGACAGACGGACAGACGGACAGACGGACATGGCTAGATCGACTCGGCTAGTGATCCTGATCAAGAATATATATACTTTATGGGGTCGGAAACGCTTCCTTCTGCCTGTTACATACTTTCCGACGAATCTAGTATACCCTTTTACTCTACGAGTAACGGGTATAATTATAGGGCAAAATAAATTTTAATACGCTCCATTACTAATATATTTATTATTTATTTTTTTGTTAGTTAAATCTTTTCGAAGGGAAAATTATGTGCAATAACATTACAATATTTATGTTTTTGATAATGGGGTTATTGGGTAAATTTTCTCCACCGCACACAATAAAAAACAAGGAAGAACGCTATAGTCGAGTACCTCGACTATCAGATACCCGTTACTCAGCTAAAGGGACCAAAGGAAAATGGAGATATGCAAGCAGCAAATGCGCCACCTACCGGCGGTAGACAGATTTAAGCGTTGTGGGCATTAGAGTGGGCGTGGCAAAGTTTTTTTTTAAATCAATCGATAGGTATTGACGAGACCAATACATTTCAGTTTAAATTTTTTATCTACCATGAAAATTGTGGGCGCCACAGACTTGGGCGGTTTGTGGGCGTTGGAGTGGGCGTGGCATATTCGCGTAATAAACTTGCGCTGCGCTCAAGCCTACGGAATCTAAATCTTAAAACTCGTTTCTCTATCTTTGATATTTTCCGAGATATCCGCGTTCATATTTACGATTTTTTGAAGTTTGTGGGCGGTTTGTGGGCGTTAAAGTGGGCGTGGCAAACTTTTTTTTAGGTCAGTCGGTAGGTATTGATGAGAACAATACATTTCAGTTAAAATTTTTGTTCTAGGATCAAAACTGTAGGAGCCACAGTTTTGGGCGCTTTGTGGGCGTTAGAGTGGGCGTGGCACTCTTTTGAAACAAACTTGCGCTGCGCAGGAATCTCAGCAATCTGCATGCCTAATCCCAGTATTGTAGCTCTTATAGTTTCCAAGATCTCAGCGTTCATACGGACAGACGGACAGACGGACAGACGGACAGACGGACAGACGGACAGACGGACAGACGGACATGGCTAGATCGACTCGGCTAGTGATCCTGATCAAGAATATATATACTTTATGGGGTCGGAAACGCTTCCTTCTGCCTGTTACATACTTTCCGACGAATCTAGTATACCCTTTTACTCTACGAGTAACGGGTATAATAAACCAACTATGGCCGTCAAGTTAAATACTGAGTTTATTTGAAAACTCACTTCACCCTCGTATATTTATATTTTTAATTTTTGTTCACTTTATTGTTACAGGGACAAAATTTAATGCTTGTTTTTTTAAGACTTTACACCAATCCAAATTATACAATTTTTGAAGACGTAAAAGATTTGGCCGAGGGGCCCACTTACATTTTCTGTGAATTGTGTCTTAATTTTTTTACAGCTGCGTTTTTCCCGCGCCGCCGTCCCTTTTAAAGTTTTGAAGTTGATTGTGTCCTGTCCGGTAGAGTAATAAGTTACCACTAGTTGAGCGCCAATTAACTGAAGTGTGTTCGCCACTGGCTTCCTTCCTTCTAGGTGTTAGGTGAGCGGCGGTTGGCGCTGTCTATTTCCTTAACTAAAAGGTTTAGGTTGGGAGATACTATCTCCGTTGCTATCTGTCCTTAAGGCAGAATAACCATTTATATCAAATAATACTAACAGCGATGGCCGGAGTAGTACTTATGAGCTTTAGCTCTTTATTGGAGTATGTTGAAAACAGAACTGAATTTAAGAAATGGTCTTATGGCTAAGAGAAGCTCACAGTGGCTACGCAAATAGGCTGTGTTAGCAGTTTGGCCGGCGTGATGTTGTTGGTCTCTGGTCTTGCTGACCAAAGTTAACTTGTATACTGGTTCATCATCTTTCATTCTTATTTTTTGTTTGTAAAAAATATTAGTTGATATCGATTCGAATTCTATTCCGAATATATTATTATATATAGTATTTCGTGCATAATTCTTTAAGTATTTCTTTGAACTGAGGTGGAAAATTTTTGTTCAGTTTGTCTACAGTTTCTTTGCTTACATTTTTATTAGATTTAATTATGTCGTAATCATCCAATGGTTCAACTTTCAGTGTATTTAACTGAATGATTGCAGTTTTATTTGTTGTATTTAAAGTTCGGACAAAAGTGTTTTTAGAATCTGCAATGGAATTTCCAAAGAATACTCCATTTTGGATTTCTTGGTTTGGTATTTATATATACCTGGTTGCTTAATTTGTAGCTATTTTTAAGACTACTTCGGATCTTGCTGGTAGAATTGTCAAATTATTTTCGAGTGTATGCTTGCAGTATTAGGCAATCATTTTCTGGTTTTAAATCTATTTGTATTTTTTCATAAAATCAATGCTATAATTCCAACACATGGAATAGAAAAATTTGATATTACTATATGAAAACAAGGAAGAACGCTATAGTCTAGTACCTCGACTATCAGATACCCGTTACTCAGCTAAAGGGACTAAAGGAAAATGGAGATATGCAAGCAGCAAAGCGAGATTGAAATGCGCCACCTACCGGCGGTAGACAGATTTTAGCGATGTGGGCGTTAGAGTGGGCGTGGCAAACTTTTAATGAAAACAATACATTGCAGTTAAAATTTTTATTCTAGCATCAAAACTGTTCGAGCCACAGTTTTGGGCGGCTTGTGGGCGTTAGAGTGGTCGTGACACTCTGCTGAAACAAACTTGCGCTGCGTAAGAATCTCAGGAATCTTCATGCCAAATCTCAATAGCCTAGCTCTTATAGTTTCCGAGATCTCAGCGTTCATCCGGACAGACGGACATGGCTAGATCGAGTCGGCTAGTGATCCTGATCAAAAATATATATACTTTATGGGGTCGGAAACGCATCCTTCTGTCTGTTACATACTTCCTGACGAATCAAGTATACCCTTTTACTCTACGAGTAACGGGTATAATTATGCGGTATAGCATAGTTCCTTGAAAGAAGATCTTTTGATACTAATCCTTTTGAGTTGGTTGTTCCTTCAACAACACCTGATATTTGGGTAATATTTTTATTGTCAACATTGTCTGCAGATGTCTGCACCTGTATCAACTAAGGATTTTTATTTCTTTTCCGACGTGGTTTGTACCTGACGGACATTATTATTGATTTGTTTGTTTGAATTTGTATTGTTATTGTTGTTATTGGTGTTTCCACCACGGTTGTTTCCTCTATAATAACCACGACCTCTATAATTGTTGTTGGTCTGATTATTATAGTTTTGGTTATATCCATTATTTTGGTAATATCCGTTAATTACCTCGGCTTTTGCCTCTACCGCGGTAATTATTTCTGAAATTGTTACCGCGATAGTTGTTTCTTCTTTATGTGTACGATATTGAGTTGGCGTTGCCTGTCATTTCAATACTGCATTTCATGTACTTAGTGACGGCTTCATTCATAGTTGAGAAGTTACTTGCCTCTAAAATTGTTTTAAGGCGGCCATGCTCACAATTTTTAACCATTGTAGTGATGGCTTCCTTTGTGCTGAATTTGTTAGCGTGTTCCGCTGGTAGGCCTTCGACAATGAACAAAGCTTCAAGGAGCTTTTTGCCTTTCTGGCTTGTTTTTGCCATTTTGGCTTTGACTACGTCGGATGTTTCGCCGACTATAGTGTCTTCCAATTTTTATACCCGTTACTCGTAGAGTAAAAGGGTATACTATATTCGTCGTAAAGTATGTAACAGGCAGAAGGAAGCGTTTCCCGTTTGCCACGCCCACTTTGACGCCCACAAACCGCCCACAAACTTCAAAAAATTGAACATATGAACGTAGATATCTCGGAAACTATCAAGATAGAGAATTGGGATCTCAGATTTTGATTCCGTAGCCTTGTACGCAGCGCAAGTTTGTTACGCGAGTATGCCATGCCCAAACCTGTGGCGCCCACAATTTTCATGCTAGATAAAAACTGAAATATATTGGTCTCGTCAATACCTATCGATTGATCTAAAAAAAAATTTGCCACGCCCACTCTAACGTCCATAACGCTTAAATTTGTCTACCTCCGGTAGATATCTCCATATCCCTTTGGTCCCTTTAGCTGAGTAACGGGTATCTGAGAGTCGAGGAACTCGACTATAGCGTTCTTCCTTGTTTTTGTTTTAATGACTTCTACAGCCAAATCTTCGAATGTGCCTTTAGTCAAGTTAAACAACTTCAAGGCTGTTATAAAACTTTGAAGATGTATATTTTGCCCGTTAAATTCCGGAATGGCATTGGAGATATCTTTTATACAAGGCCTTTGGGCTGCTGCATCTGCCATTATGTTTTCTTTTGTCTGGCACGCTTATATCTGATTGTATATCTTCTTCTTTTTCTGCTTCTGTTACTATTATAACTGCAGGATTTGTTACATCATGTAGATCTTTTTCTTTTATTTCAATTCCTTCGCTCGAATCGGGATCTTCATTTTCCGTTAGGTCTATTTCTTGATCTATTGTCAAAGGAGTATTTAAAACTGTCGGTATCGATATATTTAAATTATACATATCTTTGACAGTTATTAGATTTGTACGTAACTTGATCAATAACACCAGTTTACAAAAAAAAAATGATGAAATACGCACTTCAGGAAACCTTTGTTTTCCGGTAAGAAACATCTTCCTGATTAAGAAAAGGGCATTTAAAATTTTTTCTATGGTACCAATTTTTTTTAAAGTGTAAAAAACGTTTTTCGCACTTTTTTATTTTCTAACTCGAGTTGTGATAAACCGAATTCGGTCATCACCTTGCTAAAAATATATGAAAATGATTTCCACGTAACTGCAATCGCATACTTTTTAGCTTGCCGAGCACTAATAGCAAAGAAACTGACGTTATGCATTACAACTTGCACCAAATTCTTACGTTCCCCAACACTGAAAATTTAAAATAATGTTTAACGGCTGCTGCACCCGAATACTAAACTTGGGTATATATGTTTAAAAATCTGTAAGAAATCGAAATCACAACTCGAGTTAGAAAATAAAAAAGTGCGAAAAACGTTTTTTACACTTAAAAAAAATTGGTACCATAGAAAAAATTTTAAATGCCCTTTTCTTAATCAGGGAGATGTATCTTACCGGAAAACAAAGGTTTCCTGAAGTGCGTATTTCATCAATTTTTTTTTGTAAACTGGTGTAATTTAGATAATTTTGACCAATTCGATTTATTTAATGCTGCCCTATTTTCATGTACTACGGTTCTTGCCGTATTGAAAGAATTTATGAATTGTGTCTTTATGTATTGGCCTTTTTTGGCTTATACATTTGTAAGACTTATCAACGGTGTTCTTTAATTCTCGGATATGGAGAGTTATTTGCTCCCATTCCATACTAAAATATTTCAGTCAGAAGTTTGCAACGCAGTGAAGGAGACGTTTCCGACCCCATAAAGTATATACATTCTTGATCAGCATGACTAGACGAGTCGATCTACCCATGTCCGTCTGTCCGTCCGTTTCTACGCAAACTAGTCTCTCAGTTTTAAAGCTATCATGCTGAAACTTTCCCAAATGTCTTATATCTTTTGCAGGTAGTAAATAAGGCGGAACCAGCCGGATCGGACAACTATATCTTATAGCTCCCATAGGAATAATCGGAAAAAAAATTTTTTTTAATTATATCTTTTGTGTTTTTTGGCATATAACCTCCTAAGCTTGGAAATAACATTTTTGAATTAGTTTTGAATTTTGAATTAAATTTTATCGAAATCGGACGACTATATCATATAGCTGCCATAGGAACGATCGGAAAATTGGTGGAAAAATAATATGAAACAAATTATAGCTTCGGTGTTTTTCAACATATAACCTCCAACGCTTGGAAATAACATTTTTTAATTAGTTCTGAACTTCGAATTTAATTTTATCAAAATCGGAAGACTATCTCATATAGCTGCCATAGGAGCGATCGGAAAATTGGTAGAAAAATATTTTGAAACAAATTATAGCTTCGGTGTTTTTATACCCGTTACTCGTAGAGTAAAAGGGTATACTAGATTCGTCGGAAAGTATGTAACAGGCAGAAGGAAGCGTTTCCGACCCCATAAAGTATATATATTCTTGATCAGGATCACTAGCCGAGTCGATCTAGCCATGTCCGTCTGTCCGTCTGTCCGTCTGTCCGTCTGTCCGTCTGTCCGTCTGTCTGTCCGTCCGGATGAACGCTGAGATCTTGGAAACTATAAGAGCTAGGCTATTGAGATTTGGTGTGCAGATTCCTGAGCTTCTTACGCAGCGCAAGTTTGTTTCAGCAGAGTGCCACGCCCACTTTAACGCCCACAAACCGCCCAAAACGGTGGCTCCTACAGTTTTCATGCTAGAATAAAAATTTTAACTGAAATGTATTGTTCTCATCAATACCTATCGATTGACCCAAAAAAAAGTTTGCCACGCCCACTTGAACGCCCACAAACCGCCCACAAACTTCAAAAAATCGTAAATATGATCGCGGATATCTCGGAAAATATCAAAGATAGAGAAATGGGATTTCAGATTTAGATTCCGTAGGCTTGAGCGCAGCGCACGTTTGTCACGCGAATATGCCACGCCCACTCTAACGCCCACAAACCGCCCAAGCCTGTGGCGCCCACAATTTTCATGCTAGATAAAAAATTTTAACTGAAATGTATTGGTCTTGTCAATACCTATCGATTGATTTAAAAAAAACTTTGCCACGCTCACTCTAACGCCCACAACGCTTAAATCTGTCTACCGCCGGTAGGTGGCGCATTTGCTGCTTGCATATCTCCATTTTCCTTTGGTCCCTTTAGCTGAGTAACGGGTATCTGATAGTCGAGGTACTCGACTATAGCGTTCTTCCTTGTTTAACATATAACCTCCTACGCTTGAAAATAAACTTTTTTTAATTGGTTCTGAATTTCGAATTTAATTTTATCAAAATCGGACGAGAATATTATATAGCTGCCATAGGAACGATCGGAAAATTGGTAGGAAAATAATATGAAACAAATTATAGCTTCGGTGTTTTTTGACATATTATCTTATACTATTGGGAATATCATTTTTTGTATTTCAAAATGTATTTCATTTAATTCTCTCTTTTTAATATGTCACTGTGTGCATTATGGCGGTCCACACTTGTATGGAAATTTTTAAGGTCCTACTCTCACCCGCCTATACGGTGCGCTTAATGATGTATTTAATGTATACCAAACAAAATTTTTTGAATAAAACGCGTTCTGGGGTCTGCGAATTTGTTTCAAAGTTGTTGCCCTTGATCAATTATATTAGATCGAATTAGATTTAATTTTTGAAAATATTGACAATAAGGTATTAAAATCCTCGAGTGGCATAATAAGTTATTGAAACATTTCGCAAATAATTTTATTTATTTTTGAAAAAACCCGTTTCATAAATGGACCTTCTGTAAACACTTATTCTCCCAAATAAGGAAGGAAAAGGAAGGCAATATTCCATTATATATGTTTATTTATTATTTAAAAACTTACGATTTAATAATAATAATAAGTAACAACATTTTTCCGGAAAATCTACTCCTTCTAGAGGACACTAGATAATACGGATCTCTTAGATGGTAAATCCGTTGTGTCAAATTCGGATTTTAGATGTCCAACCAAAAACATTTCGGAATTGTCCATTTTATACTAATATTGACTAAGTTTAAAATGTTGACAAAGTTCGGGGTGGAAAATCGATTTTTTCGAAAAAAGTTTTGGCTGGAACAAATGTCGTTCGAGTAATATTAAAGCAAACTTTGAGGACGATTCGCAAGGTCTAAATCTCAACATAAATTTATTTTATTTTTGATTACATTTTTTACAGACTTTAATCTACCATGTAAAATGGTGAGAACTAGTTTTCATTTTTGGGACCACCCTAGTGTACATATACATAATTTGTATTTTATTTATATTTTAAAACATATTTTTATAACAATTGATTACGCTTTGATAATTTAGATCTTATCCAGATCGTTAGCCTAGCTTCTGTTAACGGCCCTTTTTGATAAACACTTATTGTGGTACATATAGGCTTTATACAAAATATATGCACTCAGAATGAAAACAATTATTGATAACAATATGTTTGTTAAGTCGGTATCAATAGTTTTGATTCGATTTTATTAATTACGTTAGCAGTGGAGTCCACTGTTTAAGTGTAAATTAGACCCATTTTGGGTATTATTTCTGTAATGTAAGTTCTGTTTTCAATATTGCGTTACTGTTCATTTAAAAAAAATGTTCATTCATATTAAATGTTTCTTTTATTTTAATATATTTAGTTTTTGCTGTGACATGTATATTCGCAATCTGTATTTCCAAAAGTCCCTTTACAATCTGCAGGGCTTCCTTCATATCTTTCTTAGTTTTATACGCATCTAACTCTCTGTACGTATTCTCTAGGTCTTTCTTAATTCTTAAATTTTCCTCCCAGGGTACTGCGGTGGTTTTTTCAGCATATAGCTGCCTATTTAATTCATTTATCTTTAGATTTAGGAAGATTTTCTGACCTTAGGTATTTATAGTTAATCTGTTTTAAAAATTTTCTGGACATATATATATATGTATATATAATTTTACATGTATCCCTACCTAGGTAAAAAAACTAATACCCGCAGCTAGAAACTGCCTGGTCTGTACAATTTGTATTAATTATAAATTGCATGCAGATGCATAGGGATATATATATATATATAAGTATAGCTGTGCGATCTTGGAAGCGCTGTCGGTTCACTTTTCCGTAGTCCGGCTTGGCGCGCCGGACGGGACCGGTGCTGGCTGCACAAGATATTATGTTGTGCGATCTTGGAGGCGCTGCCGGTTCACTTTTCCGTATTCCGGACTGGCGCGCCGGACGGGACCGGTGCTGGCTGCACAGGCTACTACTACTCCAGTGACTTCACTGTTGGGGCACCGGTGGTGGCACAGGTGTATTCACAAATTATGATACCAGGGGTCCTCTGCAGTCGTTGGGACACCTCTTCCTCAGTTAGGATAGCTTTTTTTTTGGGTTTCCCATCACATCACTCAACTCACTCAGATCTTTTTATACCCGTTACTCGTAGAGTAAAAAGGGTATATGTACTAGATTCCTCGGAAAGTATGTAACAGGCAGAAGAAAGCGTTTCCGACCCCATAAAGTATATATATTCTTGATCAAGATCACTAGCCGAGTCGATCTAGCCATGTCCGTCTGTCCGTCTGTCCGTATGAACGCTGAGATCTCGGAAACTATAAGAGCTACAATACTGGGATTAGGCATGCAGATTCCTGAGATTCCTGAGACTCCTGCGCAGCGCAAGTTTGTTTCAGAAGAGTGCCACGCCCACTCTAACGCCCACAAACCGCCCAAAACTGTGGCTCCTACAGTTTTGATATTAGAACAAAAATTTTAACTGAAATGTATTGTTCTCATCAATACCTACCGATTGCCCACAAACCGCCCACAAACTTCAAAAAATCGTAAATATGAACGCGGAAATCTCGGAAAATATCAAAGATAGAGAAACGGGATTTCAGATTTAGATTCCGTAGGCTTGAGCGCAGCGCAAGTTTGCTCGCGAATATGCCACGCCCACTCTAACGCCCACAAACCGCCCAAATCTGTGGCGCCCACAATTTTCATGCTAGATAAAAAATTTTAACTGAAATGTGTTGGTCTCGTCAATACTTTTCGATTGATCTAAAAAAAAGTTTGCCACGCCCACTCTAACGCCCAGAAACCGCCCAAGCCTGTGGCGCCCACAATTTTCGTGCTAGATAAAAAGTTTTAACTGAAATGTATTGGTCTCGTCAATACCTATCGACTTATTTAAAAAAACTTTGCCACGCTCAAAACGCTTAAATCTGTCTACCGCCGGTAGGTGGCGCATTTGCTGCTTGCATATCTCCATTTTCCTTTGGTCCCTTTAGCTGAGTAACGGGTATCTGATAGTCGAGGTACTCGACTATAGCGTTCTTCCTTGCTTTTATTTGTTGTTGTAGGTTAGGTTAGTTTAGGTTAGGGCGGCTGTCGGACTGTAGTCCGACACTCTTAGGCCTTTATGGGTCCATTGTGATACCGCATGATCTTGTTCTTTTCCTTCTCTAGGGTCCCATAACTTATATGTTTCAACCTATGTTTAGCTGATCAGCAAGTCTTCCACCCGGAAGATTTAATAAAAGCACTTACGTTTTTCAGATTAATCCCCGATATTTCGGTAAGATCGTCGATGAAGGGGTTTCCTAAGTGTTTCATTCTGAGTCGGCATAGGGCTGGACAGAAGCAGAGAAGGTGCTCTACCGTTTCTTCTTCTTCTTCATCCCTACATCTTCCACAGAAGTCATTTTTTGTGGCCTTTAGCCTGCCGGCATGTGTGCCAACAAGCCAGTGGCCTGTAAGAGCTCGAATCAGCATGCCACACTCTGTGCGGCTGAATTTAAGTAATTCGGAGATTTTTTTGTTGTTTATCACATGCCATGTCTGATGAGAGATACGACACTGTGGTGCGTTTTGCCAATGGATGTTGACTAGTTTGTTAAAGTAGTTTTTTACATTTAGCTTGCAAGTTGCCATGGGCATACCGACATTCTCTTTTCCTGGGAGGAGAGGCTTGATGGTGCCCTGCCTAGCTAGCTTGTCCGCTATGCAGTTGCCTACGATATCCCGGGGACCCAGAACCCATATTAGGCTGATAGTAAACTGATTAGCCATCTCGTGGAGAGATCTGCGACAGTCTGCTATTGTACGGGAGTTGGTGTTTGTCGAGTAGATAGATTTAATAGCGGCTTGGCTGTCACTTTATATATTTAGGTGTCCTCTTTGGAGGCTTATCTTCCCTAAACAGGTTAGTGCTTCTATTATAGCTTGGACCTCCGCTTGGAAGACGCTACAGTGGTCCGGGAGCCTGAATGACTTCCTGATATCTGATGGTTCGGAGTATACACCTCCGCCAACTTGTCCTTCTAATTTGGAGCCATCTGTATAGAAGCAGATTGCGTCCGTCGTGCCCGGTCGGCCCTGCTCCCATTCCTCTCTATCTGACTATATTCAATGGATTTGCATAGATCCGTTATCTTTGGAATCGATTTATCATGCTGGAGAATTTTAGCATGGCCATAAAATTGGGCTTTCCACTGCCCGGTGTCCCTCAGTCGAATAGCTGCCGATTTGGCCCAAGATCGAATTCAGCGCTTCACTAATACACAAAGTCGCCATTCGCTGTACTTTGTTTAGAGGAGTCAGTATGCATTGTTTGTGCAGAGCGGTTCCACAGAGCCACTCCCTATAGTAGAATTGGTTGACTATTCTAGGGGACATGCACATTCTTAGACCAATTGCTCTTTTACAGGAGTAAAGTGCAATGGTCGCTTTCTTGGTTCTCTCTTGGTTATTTAAGCCTCATGTGAGGCGCTTATCTTAGACTACTAACCTCAAGTATCTGGCGTGATAGCTAAAAGAGAGTTTATGCTGATAATGCTGATGAATTTTGCTACACTAAGAAACTCAAATAATTTTTTTTCAGTGTATGGAATTCATTTTTCCTTTATTCATGTTAAAGCTTATTCAATTTTATTAAATATAGCTTAATTAGTTTTAAAAATAATGGAATTTTAATGCCCCCCCTGCTCGTTGATGCATGTGCGGCATCTTACCAAAAAGTTGTTATTTAGTGCTTGGAGAGTTGAGACAGGAATGGCCACAATTGTTTCTCGAATGGATTGCCTTAGTTCGTTCAAATTTGTTAGTTTTGCTTTGTAGACTTCCTGTTTGCAATAACCCCACAAGAAAAAGTCAGGTGCAGTAAGGTCAGGCGACCTGGGTGGGCAACGGAATGTGGAGTTTCTGGATATCAGCTTATTGGGAAATTTTCGTCGTAATTCTGTCATAACAGGTTGGGCAGGCACCATCTTGCTGAAACCACACAGTGTTGAAAGAAATTCTCATTCGGCGTAGTTCTGGATAGAAAAACTCTCTCAACATGCTCAAGTAACGGTCTCCAGTAACCGTAACGGTGTGACCGTTTTCTTCGAAGAAGTAGAGCCCGACAATGCAGCGTGATGAAACTGCACTCCACACTGTGACACGAAGTGGATGCAGTTCCGTCTCATGGAGTATCTGTGTTCGACAATTTTGTTTGTTTACGTTTCCGCTTAAATCGAAATGGGCCTCGTCAGACATGAAAAGACAGTTCAACATGTTTCCATCCTCTTCCACCATTTGAAGCATCTTCTGGCAAAATTCCAAGCGAATCGGCAAGTCTGCAGAGTTCAGTTTGTTGGCCACTTGAATTTTATATGGGAATAAGTCCAAATCTTTGTGCATAATTGACTGTAATGACTGTCTGCTTACACCCATTTGAGCAGATAAGCTTCTTGTCGAAACACGTGGATTGTTTTGTATGGCAGCAGCTACAGCAGCGATTGTTTTCTCCGTTCGAACTGAAGGGTTTCGATGGTAAGGTTTTCTGTTGACTGTCCCATGCTCGGCAAAATTGTTTACAAGTCTCATTATGGTCCATCTGCTCGGAGGATTGCCACCAAACGTGCGCCTATACTCTCTTTGAACCGAAACTACGGACTCCAGTGCGTGATAGCGGCGGACAATTCAAATTCTTGTTTCAGTGTCCCAGTTATCCATTTTTGTTAAATGTAAAGGTCAATCTGCAAAATAAAAAAAAAAAATAACCAGATTCATTAAATAGAACAAGGAAGAACGCTATAGTCGAGTACCTCGACTATCAGATACCCGTTCCTCAGCTCAAGGGACCAAAGGAAAATGGAGATATGCAAGCAGCAAAGCGAGATTGAAATGCGCCACCTACCGGCGGTAGACAGATTTAAGCGATGTGGGCGTTAGAGTGGGCGTGGCAAATTTTTTTTTGGATCAATCGATAGGTATTGATGAGACCAATGCATTTCAGTTAAAATTTTTTATCTAGCATGAAAATTGTGGGCGCCACAGGCTTGGGCGGTTTGTGGGCGTTAGAGTGGGCGTGGCATATTCGCGTAACAAACATGCGCTGCGCTCAAGCCTACGGAATCTAAATCTGAAATCTGATTTCTCTATCCTCGATATTTTGCGAGATATCCGCGTTCATATTTACGATTTTTTGAAGTTAGTGGGCGGTTTGTGGGCGTTACAGTGGGTGTGGCAAACTTTTTTTGGGTCAATCGATAGGTATTGATGAGAACAATACACTTCAGTTAAAATTTTTATTTTAGCATCAAAACTGTAGGAGCCACCGTTTTGGGCGGTTTGTGGGCGTTAGAGTGGGCGTGGCACTCTACTGAAACAAACTTGCGCTGCGTAAGAAGCTCAGGAATCTGCACGCCAAATCTCAATAGCCTAGCTCTCATAGTTTCCGAGATCTCAGCGTTCATCCGGACAGACAGACGGACAGACGGACAGACGGACATGGCTAGATCAACTCGGCTAGTGATCCTGATCAAGAATATATATACTTTATGGGGTCGGAAACGCTTCCTTCTGCCTGTTACATACTTTCCGACGAATCTAGTATACCCTTTTACTCTACGAGTAACGGGTATAAAAAGAGTTATTTAATTTTTTTTGGAAGCGGTTTTCATCAGCCACTTTGTAGTTTACAATGGGTGGGTTGAGTTGTTGAATTTTGTATCTATTGTATTTTTCATATTGTATTTGGTCATAAGATCGCAAAGTGTTTCTGGATATTTTAAATTAAACCTTACAACCTCCTCCTTTCAGAATCGGCAGTAGTTTATTTACTGCGATATTCCACAGGAGTGTTAGTACAACTCCTTGCGGGGTGCCTCTGTTCACTAGTCTAGTCTGGGTAGAGGTCCCTAGTGTGGCTGTGACCATTCTGCTTATCAGCAATTTATGGATCAACCCCACCATTAGCGGCTCAACCCCTAGCTCTGTGAGAGATTCTGTTATAGCAATGAAAAGCACGTTATTGAAGGCTCCCTCTATGTCCAGGAAGGCGATCAGTGTGTATTTCTTGATGCTGAGTGATTTCTCGATGCTGCTTACCACCGCCGATTCGGTTGACTTACCTTTGGTATAAGCGTGTTGTGCCTCTGATATTTGTGTCGGGTCTATGGAGGCCCTTATGTGTAGGCTTACCATTCTTTCAAAGCTCTTAAGCAGGAATGAAAACTTGGGAATGAAAACCACCTTCGTTTCTTGCCATGCTGTTGGTAGTTCTCCTACCGCCAGAATGGAGTGGAAGTTTTTTTTTTGTGGCGATTTGTATGGTTTAAAACTATGAATGGACCATTTCATGTTGCGGTCTGATAGGAGGGGATCTAATTCGATTCCCTCTCCTACTCTTCTTTCTGAAGGATGACCTGTTTGTTGGCTCCCCGGGAAGCGAGCGTCTAGGAGCAGGTCCAAGGACTCTTTACTGGAGTCTGACCATGATCCATTTGATTTCTGAAGATAGCCCGAAGGCGCGGCTGTCTTAAAGAGTATTTTCCTGAGCCTTGCGGCATCAGTCGTTTTTTCTATGTCAGAGCAGAAGGTCTGCCATGCAGTTCGTTTCGCTCTTCTAATGGCCTTTTTGTAAGAGGCTAGTTCATACTTGTAGTTCTGCCAGTTAGTGTCCTCATTTCCCGCCTTTGTTCTGTTAAACAGGCATCTGCAGTTGGTTCTGAGGATTGACAGTTGTAGGGTCCACCAGGGGGGTTTTTTCCTTCCCCTTGGTTTCCCTGTGGGGCATGCAACTTCGAAGGCAGTGTTGCATGCTTATTCGTCAGAACTTCTTTGTACCTGTGCCAGTCGGCTCGTCTAGGGTTAGCGAAGCTGACCGTCAAGGGAAAATCAAGGGACAATACGGTTTCTATGAATCTATGGTCCGAAAAGGAGTGCTCGTCAGAGACTGCCCAGTTTTTGACTGCGCCTACGAGTGAGTCTGATACCAAAGTTAGATCTGTGATTGTTTGGCAAGTTTTAGTTATGAATGTAGGGACATTGCCCCAATTGCATAAGAATAGGTTCGGACTTAGAATAAAATCAAAAAGAGACTCACCTCTGTCGTTGTTGTGATGGGCGTTGGCGTCGCAGCCTCTTAGCAAACCTTTCCTGAGCTTTTCGCATTCCTATGCCAGTCCTCTGACCAGCGCATCTAGGGGGTTTTCCTTTTCAAAAGCCAAGTAGGCCGATAGGACCCTTATAGAGCCACTTTGCAGCTCCAGGCTTACTACGGTGTTGTCTCCGTTGCTGTAATTGCGAAGCAGAAATATACTAAGATGAATTCTGGCTAATATGCAGGTTCGAATTTTACCTTCTTTGGGACCAAGCATAAGCTTGTATTCCTTTGTTCCTAGTCCAGCAACCTTGCCTCCTAATACCCAAGGTTCCTGTACTAGGACTAGGTCGGCTCCGCCTTCGGTCTGGCGAAGCAAAAGTGCAGCCGACGCTGCTTTACTGTGGTGTAGGTTGATTTGTAGAAGCCTTATTGACATTTACAGCTGCTACCTCCACCACAGTGACGTCGGCCTTCTCTGTGTCGCTGAGGTCCACGTCCTCGATAGCCGGTCCGAGCGCTCGCAGCTCTCTGCTCAGCAACGAATCAGTAGAGTAGCCGTCCTCCTGCCCACCAGGTGCCTCCAACTCCTCAGCAAGCACCTGCTCGGCTGGATTGCCGGCAGAGCTGCTAGCGGCGTTGGAGTCGCCCTTGTACACCTTGATGTGGATCGCACTAAACCCGAAGTTCATCACTCCTCGAGCAGTCTCGATTGGAGCAACTGACTCCTTGTTTAGGACCAACACCGCCTGGTTGACATCCCCTTCATGCTCCTCCACCTTGACGACTTTCTTTTTCAAAAGCCAAGTAGGCCGATAGGACCCTTATAGAGCCACTTTGCAGCTCCAGGCTTACTGCGGTGTTGTCTCCGTTGCTGTAATTGCAAAGCAGAAATATACTAAGATGCCTTCTGGCTAATATGCAGGTTCGAATTTTAAATTCTTTGGGATCAAGCATAAGCTTGTATTCCTTTGTTCCTAGTCCAGCAACCTTGCCTCCTACTACCCAAGGTTCCTGTACTAGGACTAGGTCGGCTCCGCCTTCGGTCTGGCGAAGCAAAAGTGCAGCCGACGCTGCTTTACTGTGGTGTAGGTTGATTTGTAGAAGCCTTATTGACATCTACAGCTGCTACCTCCACCACACTGACGTCGGCCTTCTCTGTGTCGCTGAGGTCCACGTCCTCGATAGCCGGTCTGAGCGCTCGCAGCTCTCTGCTCAGCAACGAATCAGTAGAGTAGCCGTCCTCCTGCCCACCAGGTGCCTCCAACTCCTCAGCAAGCACCTGCTCGGCTGGATTGCCGGCAGAGCTGCTAGCGGCGTTGGAGTTGCCCTTGTACACCTTGATGTGGATCGCACTAAACCCGAAGTTCATCACTCCTCGAGCAGTCTCGATTGGAGCAACTGACTCCTTGTTTAGGACCAACACCGCCTGGTTGACATCCCCTTCATGCTCCTCCACCTTGACGACTTTCCAGTCCTTCGTGGGGAGGTGCGGGTTGCATTCTTGCAACATGAAGAGGATGTCCTCCGGCGCCTTGATCGCTGCTGGGAGCCAAATCCGAGCTCGGGGCCTAATGGGGACATCACAGCAGTCTAGTGCGACAATGTTCACCCCTTCGTAGACCTCACCGAGCTTGCTCGTCGCCTGTTTGTACATATTTGTACAGGTCGCCTTGTTGTAACTGTGTTACGATTTTTTTTCGTGCAGTAGTTCTTCATAGATCCTCCAGGCTCAATGTCACGGTCGTCACTTAAAGGTTTAATAGTCTATCCCAAAATATAAGTTATCCATTTGTTGTTTTGTAGCTAGAGGAGCGACTTGATCGCTAGCTCCAAGATTCTTTTATTGAATGCTCTTTAATTCTATAAGCTAACGATCGCTCAGCTATGTCGGCAGAGACGCGGGCAGAGCGGCGGTCGACGCTTATGTATAAATGGGTATATATATGAAGGCTGACGGAGGGTTGCCGCGGGAGAGAGGGGTACTATGTTCACTTAGAGACAGAGCGGTCGCGCATAGCAATTATGCTTCTCTGCAATGTCCAGTCCCAGTGCACTCAAGAGCGGTCGTAGATTTGTATCAAACAAAAACACCTCTTAACGAGGTAAAAAGTAGTGGCGAACGCGCCTTTAACAAAAATGTCTGATATCAACAATTGTGACGAGAAAAGATATTACATTCGATAAAATAAATAAACTATATTAAATTTATGATTTCGGCCCGCAACAGTAAATATTTATTTACCTACACGTAAATTTTCTGTTGTAGCGTGCCGAATACATAAATTTAATATAGTTTATTTATTTTATCGAATGTAATATCATTTTTCGTCACAATTGTTGATATCAGAAATTTTTGTTAAAGGCGCGTTCGCCACTACTTTTTACCTCGTTAAGAGGTGTTTATACCCGTTACTCGTAGAGTAAAAGGGTATACTAGATTCGTCGGAAAGTATGTAACAGGCAGAAGGAAGCGTTTCCGACCCCATAAAGTATATATATTCTTGATCAGGATCACTAGCCGAGTCGATCTAGCCATGTCCGTCTGTCCGTCTGTCCGTCTGTCCGTCTGTCCGTCTGTCCGTCTGTCCGTCTGTCCGTCTGTCCGTCTGTCCGTCTGTCCGTCTGTCCGTATGAACGCTGAGATCTTGGAAACTATAAGAGCTACAATACTGGGATTAGGCATGCAGATTGCTGAGATTCCTGCGCAGCGCAAGTTTGTTTCAAAAGAGTGCCACGCCCACTCTAACGCCCACAAAGCGCCCAAAACTGTGGCTCCTACAGTTTTGATCCTAGAACAAAAATTTTAACTGAAATGTATTGTTCTCATCAATACCTACCGACTGACCTAAAAAAAAGTTTGCCACGCCCACTTTAACGCCCACAAACCGCCCACAAACTTCAAAAAATCGTAAATATGAACGCGGATATCTCGGAAAATATCAAAGATAGAGAAACGAGTTTTAAGATTTAGATTCCGTAGGCTTGAGCGCAGCGCAAGTTTATTACGCGAATATGCCACGCCCACTCCAACGCCCACAAACCGCCCAAGTCTGTGGCGCCCACAATTTTCATGGTAGATAAAAAATTTAAACTGAAATGTATTGGTCTCGTCAATACCTATCGATTGATTTAAAAAAAAACTTTGCCACGCCCACTCTAATGCCCACAACGCTTAAATCTGTCTACCGCCGGTAGGTGGCGCATTTGCTGCTTGCATATCTCCATTTTCCTTTGGTCCCTTTAGCTGAGTAACGGGTATCTGATAGTCGAGGTACTCGACTATAGCGTTCTTCCTTGTTTTGTTTGATATCAGAAGTTTTTTTTGCACAAGAGTTTAAGTACCCCAATACCATGACTAGGAGTCGTCCCCATGAATATTAAACTTTTTAATAACAAGTTTTATCGCTTCAATTACCTATTTTAATAGCACAAGCTTGGAATCTCAAGGGCTGTATAGTTTCAGATTCCAAGAGAAACCTGTCGTTTCTTATATTTCCCGCCGAACTAGCGGGTTTTTCCAAAGTGGTAGAACAAATAGATCAAGTTTCCTATTTCAATTAGCTTAATGCAAGTAAAGGACCATACAACCATAACAGATTTTCCGTTTGAAAAATCTAATAAGAATATTTTTCATCAAATTGGTTTTTTTCTTGTTCATTCCAATAAGTATGTAATATATCGTATACGGAGCTGAAACGAGTTGCACTTTTTATCGCTTAATATCTTCCAAACGGTAATTTTTAGGGCAAAAAATGTTATAAATCAAAAGTTGAGGAATCTCAAGGGCTATATGATTTGAAACTTAAAATGAAATCGTTCGACTCCATTTTGAGAAAATAGTCAAAAAGTGGTTTTAAAAAATAACTTTTTGTCATAACTCTAAATCTATTTTATTCAGACAACTTTACTGTATAAAAAGTATTTAGCAAATTAAATTATCTTTTCAGAGATTTATAGCACGGTTCTGTAGCATTAGTTGTTTAGATACTATACGCATTTTAAATCTGGCTTTGTTTTTGGATTGTCCGCTAAACTAGCGGGTTTTTCCAAGAGTCGTAGAACAAACGTTTTCTAATTCAAGCTACTATATACACTCATAGGGTTTCCAAAACCCTAAAACTAAGATGGGATGCATACAAGCCCACAAACAAAGGGACAAACATTTTCATTTTGGGAAGAAGAAGAAAGTCTTGTTTATTGAATTATTTTTGAACGGGACATCGTATTTCAACAAATGAGGTGT